>NC_086173.1:147496696-147808652 GCF_023053635.1 Elgaria multicarinata webbii | reverse complement strand
AAAGGCATGTGTATGTTAGCTAGTTTGGAGAAAGATAAAGCTATTGATGGCTATATATGCTACCTGAGCTGCCTCCCGTATTGGAGGCTTTATGCCTCTGAATATCAGTTGCTGAGGAACATGGGCAGGAGGATGCTTGTGGGTTTCTGCTTGTGGGTTTCCCATGGGAAACTGGCTGGCCACTGTGTGTGAATGGGAGGGGAAGAAGCACCAATCAACAGGTGTAGGTGAGAGACAGGCTCCGGTGCTGTAAGATTTGTAGAAAGTTTTTACTGACATCCATGAAGCTTCTTGGATATCAATAAAAGCTTCCTACAAACCTTACAGCACCACAGCCTGTCTCTCACACACACCTGGCCACTGTGTGAACAGAATGCTGGACGAGATGAGACTTTAGTTTGATCTAGCATGGCTGGTCTTGTGTTCTTATGTCTGTTTGTGTGTGTTGCTTGAATTTTTGTTGTTTGTTTTGTTGGTGTGGCACCTCGTGTGGCACAGAGCAGTAAAGCAGCCGTTTCTGCAGCTGAAACTCTCCCCACGGCCTGAGTTCGATCCCAGCGGAAGCTGGTTCTCAGGCAGCCGGCTTGGCTTTCATCAAACTGAGAGTGACAAGTGAGTGGGGAACACTGTGGCATCTATTTTGGGGGCATGCCCCCATTTTAGGAGACTGAACAAATTTTGGATTGGGTTTTTGGGGGGCCCAGGCCACTCCCTGGACATCCCCCAGGGACTCCCCGCATCCCAGGGACCCCATACAGCCCATTTCCAGCCTCCCAGGCCACCATTTTGTGTATGGGTGGCCATTTTGTGTGTGATGGGTTTCGGGGTGTGGTGTAACCCCTCAAAGTGCTCAGCCCAATGGCACCGACTGGTTGGAACCACTTTTGGACCCCTTCAACATAATGGCTGATTGGCCAGCACACATTTCAAAAAGGGATGGATTTCCAGGTAGGGTGTGATGCCTCCACATGCTCCACCCAATGGCCCAGACCACCTTGATCTGTTTTTGGAACCACTTTTCGACCCCCTCAAGGCAATGGCTGATTGACCAGCACACATTTTTTTTAAAGGAATTGATTGCCAGGTGGGGTGTGACACCTCTAAATGTGTGGGGGGGGGGTGCCCCCAAAATAGTGGCCACAGTGTACTCCACTCACTTGCCACTTTTAGTTTGACAAAAGCTATGCCCCTCTTGCTATTATTGTGCACTCGTGCTTCCTCACTTGATTAAATGTGTTTTGCATTTGTTATACATCAGGTGCACAGCTGGAGACGTATTTGCCCAAAATTTGTAGGTTTTAGGTGTTCCGGGTGAGCCATGGAGCAACAAGTCAGAGATCAGTTCCAGTTGAAATTGTGTAATTTTCTGTATGTATTGCATTTACATACAGGGAGGGAGCCCTCGCTAGTGGTCTTCCAGCAATAGGTCAAGAACATTTTTTATTTATACTGCACTCTGATGTGTCAGGCTTATGAGAAATTCAGTTCAGTTCATTTTTTTCTCAGGATCTACCCAGTTCACACCTTCTGAACTGAACATGGATTGGATGCAGTCTGTGGTCAAGGACTGTACATTTCCGAGTTTACATTGTGATTCACGGACCAAACAAAATGCTTATATATGCCTGCCTGAGACCTTAGATCTGTTGGAGAAGCCCCTCTCCGCATCCCACCAATGCAACATATACGCTCTGTTGGGACAAGGGAGAGGGCTTTCCCTGTGGTGGCACACCGACTGTGGAATGCCCTCCCCTTGGAGGCCCGACTGGCACCAACACTGATCTCTTTTCGACGCCAAGTGAAAACATGGCTTTTAACAAAGCCTTTGATGGCTAAACTCACTGGCACATTGTTTTAACAGTTTTAAATGCTTTTACTGCTTTTAAATTATATATTGTTTTAACTTGGATCATGGTTTAATTTGTTTTTAACTGTGCATATTTATTGTTTTATACTGTATGTTTTTATCTGTATGCCGCTCTGAGATCTTAATGATATATGGCAGGAAATAAATGTTTTAAATAAATAAATAAATAAATAAATAAATAAATAAATAAATAAAAATTTATATCCCGCATTTTTTCCGCCAAGGAACCCAAGGCGGCATACATAATCTCCTCCTCTCCACTTTATCCTCTCAACAACAACCCTGTGAGGTGGGTTGGGCTGAGCGGCTGTGACTGGCCCAAAGTCACCGAGTGGGTTTCCATGGCCGAGTGGGGACTAGAACTCAGATCTCTCAACTCCCAGTCCAACACTTTAGGCACTACACCTCACTGGCTTCTGGGAGATTTTGGGGATGGTGGTTAAGACGGAAAGGGGGGAAAGGAGTGGTGGTGGAGGAGGGGTAGATTTGTTCCAGAGACAGCAGTGTCTGAGAGGGGAGATTCTCCCACAGTCTTGTTGACTTTGACAGAGAGATCAGTTGCAACTTCACATCTTACAGCGGCAGATGCTTCAATTTCAGCCTTCATGCTGTCTTGCAGGTGAATTTAGGTTCTCTAAAACACGTAATATTAGATGTCCAAAATCAATTGTAATGTGGAAGTGCCTGTTTTTCAGTTGTAGCATCACATGCATATGTTAACAATGCTAAGTTCTCTTAGTGCTTCATTGAATCAGGCTAACAAATGCTTATGGCTTTGGCTGTTCTTTTTTCCTTGTGTTCCAGAGTTTTGCAAGAAGCCCAAATACATCATAGTTGCTGTTGCTGTTGCTGTTGTCCTTGCTTCGGTGATTGTCTTTTTCATAGGCTTTGCCGTTGGGAGAGGTGAGCTGCCCAAACTTTGGTGTTACTTTCCTAAACTTTCTCTTGGAGCTAATGCAGCTGCACACCTTCAGTCAGCAGGTCAAAATCTTATTGTCTGGCTTTCAAGTATTGTAGTATCAGAAAGCTTTGCCAAAGCAATGGATCAATCATCCCAATCCCTGTAAAATGTGGACTAAGGGCCAAAGTAGCCATGATGTGAAAGCTCCCTCATAAGAATTTCTAACGGGGTGTGTGTGCATGTAAGAGAAAGAGGGACACACACAGATAATTACTTATTAACAAACCCAAGTGAAGATGTCAAACATTAGGAAAGTGAAACTATGAGTATATTTAACTCTTTCTTCCTGTGCCTTGTTCTAGATCTACCCCCAACACACACACACACACACACACACACACACACACACACACACAAAGGGCATGTTTAGATGAAGGTTTTGCCCCAGGTGGATTCGCAGTAGTGGCAGGTCATCTACATGACGCAGCCGCCATTGCGAAGCCACCCAGGGGCAAACCCTGGAAACTCCACTCCCCAAAAGTCAGGTACTTACCCCGACTTTTTTTGGCAGCGGAGGCTTGTCACAGCCCATGGCGACCCCTGATTGGTCACCATGGGCTGGACAGGGAAGGGGGTGGACCTCCAGGAGCTCAGGAGAGCCCTGTGCCCCATGGTAAATAATAATAATAAAAACGGGGGGAGGGGAGAAGAGGAATAGGGCCTGCACCTCTTTAAAAATCAAAAACGGGGGTGGAGAGGAACAGGGCCTGTTCCTCCCTCCTTTTTTATTATCGGTATCTGCACAGATACAGATGGTGATGATGATGATGATGATTTTAAAAAATGGGGGGGGGTAGGAATGGGCAGCCAGAGGGAGGTCAGAGGGGGAGAGGTGGTTCGGGTGCCTGGCAACCCTCTCAGCGTCCCCCTCTGGCTGCCTCATTCCTGCCCCATCCCTCCTGGTGCTCAGCTCCATGGGGAAGGTTCGAACTTGTGTTCCTTCCCACGTACCTGTTTCCTCAAATTATCCCCTACAGCACTAAACTGTCACTGTTGTTGTTGTTGTTGTTGCTACCGGGCGGCTAGATCCTTTGCATACCAGGAAATGGGTTTAAGGGGGGAAATGTAAAAAAAATCATAAAAAATCAACGGATGACCCAATCTGATTCAAATTTGGTATGCTTAAAGCTCTCCTTAATATCTATTACTGTGCCAATTTTGATATCTTTATCTTTAAAGCTTACGCAGATGTAAGCAGTTGTTTAATTTTTCTTCAAATCCTGCTCCTGTGCCCCAGTGGCTGCTCAGAAAACAACAAATGATACACTCGAAAACTAGTAGCAAAATACAGCGAGGCTTTTGCCTTTGAAGCGCAATTAAAGCAGGCTGCATGGGAGTACTTCACAATAAAAGCAGATTTTAAGCTGGAAAACTTCGGAGTCCTTTGCATGCAATTCGCAGTGACTGCACAGTGTAACGCTGGTGTGATAAAGCTCTCAGCCTGATGACTCCAGTTTCTGTTCATGCTTCTTGTTGGATGTGTGTGTGTGTATGTGTGTGTGTGTAATAAAATCTAATTCTTTGTACCTTTCTTGGTTCTAGCAAAGAGCTCTGATGGTGTTTCCCCGCAACCTCGTGTTGTATGGTGTCCGAATAAATGGATTTTGCATCAAGATACCTGTTTATACCGTTCAAATGAAGAAAAGAATTGGACGAGTAGTCAAACCTTTTGCTCGTTACATAATGCTTCCTTGGCTAGGATTGGAAATGAGGAAAAGGTGAGAAGAGCAAATATTTTGTCCGTCATAGGCTGCTGGTCCTTTTGTGTAGAGCAACTGTTGCTTTATTGGCCATGCTCAGCCATTATGCAGCTTGAAGGCTGTATTAGTAATGCATCAAGCCTCAGCAGACAACATGAAAATAATATTGGCCCCATTCAGAAGAAACCTCAAACCATGGCTTTAACCATGGTGATTAAAACCATGGTTTAAGGTGTCTTCTGAATGGATGCAAAGGAAATCACATGTTTGTGGGTGTGAAAATTAACACATCATTGCGAAGGTGTTTCTAAAATTAATACAAATAAATAGGGTTCTAGCGGCAAACCTTTAGCACAGCAAATATATTTCTTTCATTTTAATTTTTTTAAAAATTACATTCTATTTTTATGGAGATAGTTGTTGAGTAAGTGCATATATGATCTGATTTTGGCATGTGTCTCTGCCATTTCAAGGGCTCTAACATCATCCATCTCTTCTAGGATTTAATGCGTTTTGTAATGCTTCTCAGAGGCAAGGATCCTCTTTGGATTGGTCTTATGAGAGAGCCCAATCAGCCCTGGAAAGGGCCACACGGAGAAAAAGCAACGTGAGTTCTTCTCCTCTTTCCCTTTTAGTCTTCAATACTGAATCTCTTATCCCCCAGAAGCGTAAATTTGAACAAACCAAAGTACTTCATCTGAAGTTGAGGGTTAAGATGAATTAGGGTGACCATATGGAAAGGAGGACAGGACTCCTGCATCTTTAACCGTTGCATAGAAAAGGGAACTTCAGCGGGTGTTATTTGTATGCATGCAGCAACACCTGCTGAAATTCCCTCTCCATCACAGCAATTAAAGTTGCAGGAGCCCTGCCCTCTTTTGTATCTGGTCACTCTAGTATAGCTCTTGCAGCTTTCGCTGTTGTGATGAAGAAGGAATTCCACCAGGTGCTGCCTGCATACAAATGACACCTGCTGAAATCCCCTTTTAAAGATGTAGGAGCCCAGTCCTCCTTTCCATATGGTCACCCTAAACCAGTTCAGTCTATTAGTCCAGCTTGCCCACTGTTGTTTGCTGTGGCTGGCAATGGCTCTCCAGAGTTTCAAGCAGACACCACTTCACCTGCTACGTGGTGGCACCTGGGACTTCACCTGCTACGTGGTGGCACCTGGGACTTCCTGCATACAAAGCATGGGCTTTACCACTGAGTCATGGTCCTTTCCCTTTGGTGAAAGTCTAGTTCCTTTTCCCCCTTTTTGTTGTTGTTGTTGTTTTGTAGTTCTGGTTACAGGTGTCAAATAAGCCAGTGCCTGCAGGGGAAGGGGGAACTTCTGCCATCGCCCAGGGCAGGGGGAGAGTCATCACCTGTGCTGCTGCTGCCTGCCTGCAGTGTTGCCACCGCCTCCCTCTCCCGGTTGTACTCCAGCTGCTGCTGCTGCTGCTGCACCCTGAAGGGACTGCAGGCCCCCAGGGACTCGGCCAGCTGCTGCTAACACTCCCCATCTGTCCCCTCCCTGGAGGGGATATATAAGCCGGCTGGCTGAGGTGTCCTGGGAGAGCCAGTGCCTGCAGGAAAAGCGGGAACTTCTGCCATCGCCCAGGGCAGGGGGAGAGCCAGCTACGCTGCTGCGCCCTGTCAGCCTGTTGCTGCTCTTTTCTTTTTCTTTTTCTGAAGGTCTCAACTATGTGCCTGGGAGGGGGGGATACAGAGCCAGGAGGGGGGATTGGAGGGCCCCCCAATTAGTGTAGTGATGGGTAGAGGGAGATACGGTGTTGTGAGGACAACCTGCCAGGTAAAGGGAACTCAGCCCAAACAGTTAATGGCTGTGCCGTGTTCCGGTCCTCCTCACATCCACAGGTTTGTTGGTTGCTCTGTCAGCCAGCCTTCAGGCCTCCGGATTCTGCTTTTAAACGCCAGATTGGTGCATAATAAGACCTCCCTCATCCACGACTTAATTGTGGATGAGGCAGCCGATCTGGCATGTATAACCGAGACCTGGGTGGGTGTGCAGGGAGGAGTCAGTCTCTCCCAGCTATGCCCACCAGGGTACTTGGTTCAGCATCAAGGTAGACGTGAGGGCCGGGGAGGGGGGGTTGCTGTGGTCTATAGGAATTTCATCTCCCTCTGCAGGCTCCCTGTCCATGTGACTACTGGTCTGGAGTGTTTGCACCTCATGTTGGGTCAGCAGGACAGATTAGGGATTCTGTTGGTGTACCGCCCATCCTGCTGCTCACCTAGGGAGTCTGCTCAACAGAGTCCCTAGGTGAGCTGACGGAGGTGGTCTCGGCTGCACTGCTGAGATCCCCCGACTGTTGGTTCTGGGGGATATCAACATTCATGCTGAGGGCGCCTTATCTGGGACAGCTCAGGATTTCATGGTCTCCATGACAACCATGGGACTGTCCCAACATGTCATCGGTCCAACGCATGTAGCAGGGCATACTCTTGACCTGATTTTCACAACTGGACATGGAGATGGCGATCTGGAAGCGGGGGACCTTACATCAGTCCCTTTGTCATGGTCGGATCACTGCTTGCTGAGGGTTAGATTTACAGTAGGGGTTTGCACGGACCCCCCGCTCCGCTTCACTTCCAGATCCATGATTTGCGGATTGGGCCGCTTCGCTCCGCCCCCGCTCCACCCATGTCCGCTCCACTCCGCTCGGAGCTCCGGATCCGGATCGGAGCTCCGGATCCGGATCGGAGCTCCGTTTCCCCTCCCCATAGGCTTGCATTAAGCTAAAAAAGTATACAACTTTTTTTCTGTGAAAGTTAGAAACCTCAAGTTTGGCACCATGACACCTCATGGAGGTATACACACGCATGCCAAGACTCAAGGCAATCCCATCATCCCCTGATTTTTGGGGAATTTATGAAAATCGGGCACCCCATTCACACCCCTTTCGATAGCTCCATCAATTTGCACGTTAGAAACCTCAAACTTGCCACCATGACAGCTTATCCAGGGATACACATGCACGCCAAGACTCAAGGCAGTCCCATCATCCCCTGATTTTTGGGGAATTTATGAAAATCGGGCACCCCATTCACACCCCTTTCCATAGCTCCGTCAATTTGCACGTTAGAAACCTCAAGTTTGGAACCATGACACCTCATGGAGGTATACACATGCATGCCAAGACTCAAGGCAGTCCCATCATCCCCTGATTATTGGGGAATTTATGAAAATCGGGCACCCCATTCAAACCCCTTTCGATAGCTCCATCAATTTGCACGTTAGAAACCTCAAACTTGCCACCATGACAGATTATCCAGGGATACACATGCATGCCCAGACTCAAGGCAGTCCCATCATCCCCTGATTATTGGGGAATTTATGAAAATCGGGCACCCCATTCACACCCCTTTCCATAGCTCCGTCAATTTGCATGTTAGAAACCTCAAACTCACCACCATGACAGCTTATCCAGGGATACACATGCATGCCCAGACTCAAGGCAGTCCCATCATCCCCTGATTTTTGGGGAATTTATGAAAATTGGGCACCCCATTCACACCCCTTTCCATAGCTCCGTCAATTTGCACGTTAGAAACCTCAAACTCGCCACCATGACAGCTTATCCAGGGATACACATGCATGCCAAGACTCAAGGCAGTCCCATCATCCCCTGATTTTTGGGGAATTTATGAAAATCGGGCACCCCATTCACACCCCTTTCCATAGCTCCGTCAATTTGCATGTTAGAAACCTCAAACTCACCACCATGACAGCTTATCCAGGGATACACATGCATGCCCAGACTCAAGGCAGTCCCATCATTCCCTGATTTTTGGGGAATTTATGAAAATCGGGCACCCCATTCACACCCCTTTCCATAGCTCCGTCAATTTGCACGTTAGAAATCTCAAACTTGCCACCATGATAGCTTATCCAGGGATACAGATGCATGCCCAGACTCAAGGCAGTCCCATCATCCCCTGTTTTTTGGCGGGGCTTAAACCTGCAGACATCTCAATGGGGGCATTTCAAAGGAAATCCCAACATGCCATGAGTTGGGGAGTATGAATCTTCTTCCACACTTGAAAAATGGAATTGGAACTTCCAAAACTCCAAGTGAGCGCAGGAAGGACTTCTCCCCTGAGTCAAAGCCAGACACACACACAACATCCCTACGAGGTGGGCAGGGGAGGAGAGAGGGAAGGCAGGCAGGCAGGCAGCAGACATTTCTGGGGGCATAAGGAAGTGAGCCAAGGATAAGCCAGTAAGGCATATAAAATGGAATAAATAAATAAATAAACAAAGGAGGGGTGGAATTAAAAGCAGCAGTGTTGCTGAATAAATAACAAGAAGGGGAGGGGGAAGCAGCAGCTGCCAATTTGACTTGTCAACCAGTCTTTTAAGAAGCAAGGCTGTCAGTTCAACTCATGAAAAACATTGCTCCACCACTAAGAAGTAGAACTGTCACTTCAACTCATGGTAGGCATTGCTCCACCGGGTTACTCTCTTTGGAAGGCTCTGATGGCCTTCCAAGTACAGGACAGAGTGAGGGCACATCCACATGGGATGCCCTAGGGGAGCTCATCCCCTTGCACCACATCTTTTCAGTTGTTCCCCAAAGTTAGGGTGGGTAGCAGTGCTGTGTTTCTATCTCTTATTATTGGCTTAGTATATGATTTCACAGGTTGTGTTTGTGCATTTGGTGGGGCTACTGTTTTAAAAAACACTGGGAAAAGTCAGTTCAGACTAAGAAAGAGAAGTTCCCAGAATCCCAAGTTACCCGTTTTGCCTATCCCCTCCTCCAACTTTGGGATCATGTGATCATGACCGGGAGTTGACTCTGCCCCTCAGCCCTTCAGAAAAGGTATTTTTCCCGCCGGTTTTTAAAAAAATTCTAGCGCGCGACCCGCACCACGCAGAGAGCTGAGAGTAGTCTCAAAATGACCCCCATCCACGACTCTCCAAGCACAAGAATTTTTAGAAAGATAGCTTCAAAAACAACACAGTTATCCTCCTTTCTTTTCCACAATGCAATCCTATGGGCGAAATGTTTCAAGATGGCGATAGAAGCGGAACGCGGAAACCGGAGCGCTCCGAAAATGGGCGCTTCTCTTCGCCTTGCTTCTAGGGGTCTGTGGTCCGCTTCTACTCTGCCTCTGGGCAAGGCGGAGCAGGCCAATTCGCTCCTGCTTCTGAGCTTCTAATCGGAGCGGAGCACATGCCTAATTTACAGCAGCTTTTCCCCTCTGCAAGGGTGGGGGACCTATTAAGATGGTCCGCCCCCGGAGACTAATGGATCCGGATGGATTCCAAAGGGCTCTGGGGAGTTTTCTGGCTGATAGGGCTGGCTCTCCTGTCAAAACCCTGGTTGATCTGTGGAATGCAGAAATGACCTGGACGGTTGACACGATTGCTCCTGAGCGCCCTCTCCTGAGCAGAGCTCGTACAGCTCCATGGTATACCCCAGAGCTGGGAGCGATGAAACAAAATAGGAGACGGCTTGAGGGCAGATGGAGACAAACTCCTAGTGGATGCAACCAAATACTGGTAAGTGCCTATAGTAAGGCATATTCAGGGGCAGTGAGGGCAGCAAAAAACCAACACTTTGCTGCCACTATTAAATCTTCAATCTGCCGCCCAGTGGAGCTTTTCAGAGTTGTCCGGGGGCTATCGCACACCAGCCCCAAGGACATGGTAGAACCATCTGAGGTCCGCTGTAATGAATTTGCAAGGCACTTCCAGAATAAAATCTTTTGCATCTGCCAGGACTACAGTGTTACAGCAGGTGAGTCTAGTGAGGTATCCAGAGCACAGCCTTGTCCAGTTTTCTTGGATGAATTTCAGTTGGTACAGCTTGAGGATGTTGACAAGGTGCTTGGACTGGTCCGTGCAACCACCTCTGTACTGGATCCTTGCCCCTCTTGGCTAATAAAAGCTAGCAGGGATGGAACAGCTGGCTAGGCCAAGGAAGTGATTAATGCCTCTCTGTGAAAGAGAGTGGTCCCAGGCCATCTGAAAGAGGCAGTAGTGAGACCACTCCTGAAGAAAACTTCCTTGGACACGGAAAATCTTAGTAACTACAGGCCGGTGGCAAATGTTCCATTCCTGGGCAAGGTCCTTGAGCGGGTGGTTGCAGGCCAGCTCCAGACACTCTTGGATGAGACTGATTATCTGGATCCATTTCAGTCGGGTTTCAGGCCTAGTTTTGGCACAGAAACGGCCTTGGTCGCCCTGTATGATGACCTATGTCGGGAGAAAGACAGGGGGAGTTTGACTCTGTTGATTCTCCTTGATCTCTCAGCGGCTTTCGATACCATCGACCATGGTGTCCTTCTGGAACGTCTGGCTGAGTTGGGAGTAGGAGACACTGCATTGCAGTGATTCCACTCCTACTTGGCAGGTCGGTTTCAGAAGGTGGTGCTTGGGAGACATTGCTCGGCCCCGTGGATTCTCCAGTATGGGGTTCTGCAGGGGTCAGTCTTGTCCCCCAAGCTGTTTAACATGTACATGAAACTGTTGGGTGTGGTCATCTGGAGTTTTGGAGTGTGTTGTCATCAGTACGCTGATGACACGCAGCTCTACTTCTCCTTTTCATCTTCATCAGGTGAGGCTGTGGATGTGCTGAACTGGTGCCTGGCTGAGTCAATGGACTGGATGAGGGCTAATAAACTGAAACTCAATCCAGACAAGACTGAGATGCTGCTGGTGGGTGGTTCTTCTGACCAGATGGGTGGTGTTCAACCTGTTCTGGATGAGGTTGCACTCCCCCTGAAGGAGCAGGATCACAGCTTGGGGGTTCTTCTAGAACCATCTCTGTCACTTGAGACTCAGGTAGCCTTAGTGGCACAGAGTGCTTTCTACAAATTCCGGTTGGTGGCCCAGCTACACCCCTATCTGGACAGGGATAACCTAGCTTCAATTGTCCATACTCTGGTAACCTCCAAATTAGATTACTGCAATACACTCTATGTGGAGCAGCCTTTGAAGATGGTTTGGAAGCTGCAGCCAGATTGATAACTGGAACAAGGAGGTTTGAACATATAACACGGTCCTCCTCCGAGTGCCTACTCTGAGGGAAGCTCGGAGGATGGCAACAAGGGAGAGGGCCTTTTCGGTGGTGCCCCCCCCCCCCCCCCGGACTGTGGAATGATCTCCCTGATGAGGCTCACCTGGCGCCAACATTGTTATCTTTCAGGTGCCAGGTCAAGACTTCTCTCTTCTCCCAGGCATTTAACAGCATTTAACAACGCTAAGTTTGTTTATTAACTGACTCAAGAACTTTTGTTTTTAAATGGATACTGTTGTTTTTATACTGTTTTTTTATGTTTTTGATGGTTTAAAATTTTGTATACTTTTTTAATGTTTACTGTTTTTAACTTTTGTAAACCACCCAGAGAGCTTCGGGTATGGGGTGGTATATAAATGTAATAAATAAATAATACATCACATATGTACATTCAGAGTCAATACAAATTATACACACACACACACACACACATACATATTCAAGCCTGGATATAGGATGTTTAACATTGATTTATTTAATTTAATTCCATTTAAATTCCCTTTAATTCAATTTAATTTATGGGCCCCCAAAACTAGTGAAAATCTAGTTCCGAAGTTACAGCATTTTAAAGTTTCTGTTTTAATTAATAGAAGTGAGGCTTAACTCTTAACTTAAATATTTCTAGAACAAATTGGTGAACAGGATATGGCGGGAAAACAGAATTATGCCCAAGGGTTCAAATCCCATCCACAAAAGACAGAGATGGGATTTCATAGTGTGTACTGTATGTGTTTCCAGTTTCTAAATTGCTGAATTGTATTTCCCCCCAAGATGTCGAGATACCTGTTCGTTGCTGTTGGGGGAAACATTTGAACCTTGCTTGACTCCAGCTTGTGTTTCAGGTTGGAGGTTCTTGGAAATGGAGGTGATTGTGCATATTTAAATGATGAAGCCAAAGCCAGCAGCTCGAAGTGCGACATAGAACATCACTGGCTCTGCAGGAAAACTGACCCATCAAAAACCTGAAATGAAACATAGACGGTACATAGGCTTACCTCTTGTGATTGAGGCAGCATGGTGAAGTGCTGGGATACGGGACCTCTGCCCCCAGGCTGGATATGCCTCTGGGAGTGGGGAGGGTTCCCATCAGGTCTACACCTGAATAGTCTTGCTTCGGATTGAACTGTTTTGTATTTTGCATTACACCTGACCTTGCCCTCTTCGCTCTCTGTCCTTGGCTGTTCCTCATGCTCTTAGCCCCACCCAAGGCTAGAATGCAGCCCCCCTCCCAAGATTGTGCCCAAACTGAAATATGTCCCTGGAGTAGTGGTGGGAGTGTAAGACTAGGGGTGGGGGAAACTAGGTTCAAATCTCTACTCAGCCATAAGTTCCCTAGGTGACTTTGGGCTTATCTCAAATGGTTGTTCTGCAGATAGAAGCATACAGGCTTGAGCTTTTTTTATGTAAAAATGAGATTTAAAACACAAAATAAATATGTTTTCTTTCTCTGCCTCTTATCCTATTTAAAGCCCTAAACGGTTTGGGGCCAGGTTATTTGAAGGAACGCCTCCTCCCATACGTACCTGCCCGGACCTTAAGATCATCTACAGGGGCCCTTCTCCATGAGCCCCTGCCAAAGGAAGTGAGGCAGGTGGCTACTAGAAGGAGGGCTTTCTCCGCTGTGGCCACCCCGGTTGTGGAACGAGCTCCCCAGAGAGGTGCGCCTGGCACCTACACTGTACTGCTTTCGTCGCCAGCTGAAGACCTTTTTATTCTCTCAATAATTTCACACTTAATTTTATCCTAAATTTAAATCTGACTGTTTTAACTCTGTATTTTAATCTTATATCAATTTTGCTGCGTGGTTTTATCCTGGTTGTGCTTTTTATACTGTATTTTGTAATTGTGCTTTTAACCTGTTGGTGGTTTTATTGTGGTTTTAATTTTTGTGAACCGCCCAGAGAGCTTCGGCTATTGGGCGGTATAAAAATATAATAAATAAATAAATAAAATAAATAAATATCCATGCCCTCCTTTCCTTGTGAAATGCATTTTTCTTGATCTGTACACCTGCAGAAGAAGGACGTTTATTCACTACTACAAAAAGTCTCTCTCTACTGATCCCAGGTTGGAGGTTGCTGGAGGATAAGAAAGTTGTCTAAAGTTGAAATTTGGATGGTGATTGTTAGGGGTGTGCACGCTGCCCTGGAATTGTCTAGTAACTGCAAACATCCGTGGAGCATTCGATCTTCCAGAGCAGAAATTGGCTGCTTCCAAACCCATTGATTAATATTACAGCTGTGCAGGGAAACCCCCCCCCCCCCCGATCCACTTTGGATACCAATCCCAATCTGGACCTTCCTGATTGGGACTGAACTATTCCTGATCAACCCGGACCTCTTCCAAACCGATCCAGATCCGAAGCGAGATCCAGAGGTTCGGATTTTCTCCCTTAGACTTACATTGGAAAAGAAAAATGCCTATAACCTTTTTAGTTTTTAAGATAGAAACATGAAAATGGGCACCATGATAGCTTCTAAATATAGTGAGATGGGAGAAAGGGGTGGGTGTATTGGTGACCGTATCAGTGTCAATAATCACATGTAATATGAAGATAATAGAAGTATTTAAAAATCTTTAATATACTGAGCAATATAGCTACTCTGTACAGTCCTTCTACAACTTCATTGGCTGCCAGTCCAGGTCTGAGCCTGATTCAAAGTGCTGGTATTGACATTCAAAGTCCTAAACGGTTTGGGGCCAGGTTAGTTGAAGGAACGCCTCCTCCCATATGTGCCTGCCCAGATCTTAAGATCATCCACAGGGGTCCTTCTCCGTGAGCCCCTGCCAAAGGAAGTGAGGCAGGTGGCTACTAGAAGGAGGGCTTTCTCCGCTGTGGCACTCCGGCTGTGGAATGAGCTCCCCAGAGAGGTTCGCTTGGCGCCTACATTGTTTTCCTTTCATCACCAGCTGAAGACCTTTTTATTTTCTCAGTATTTTAACACCTAATTTAACTTAAATTTAAACTCTGTTGTTTTAATTTCATATTTTAACCTGTATCAATTTTTGCTGTGTGGTTTTATCCTGGTCGTGCTTTTTATATTGTATTTTGTATTTGTGTTTTTAAATTGTTGGTTGTTTTATTATGCTCTTCATGGTTTTAATTTTTGTGAACCTCCCAGAGAGCTTCGGCTATTGGGCGGTATAGAAATGAAATAAATAAATAAATAAATAAATAGTTCAAGTAGCAATGACAAATCTTGATAAAATAGTTAAGAGTAGAGACACCACACTGACAACAAAGGTCCGCATAGTTAAAGCAATGGTATTCCCCGTAGTTGTCCGGGAAAGCTGCCAATAGACCAGCTAATTAGACGGAGATACAGATGTGGGCAGCGTGCCCAGACAAACCCCAAGAATTCGGACACAAACTAATCTTTGTGTCCTTTGTTACACTAATCTTTGCCTTTGAGGCACCTATTTCATTCTTCATAACGCTGCCTAATGTGTCTAGACCAGTACAATCCAGCCTAGTGATGCAGGTACTTCCACTAGATTTCAGAGCTACAGCCTGCTTCTTAACGGGGCAGGCTGGAACCCTTCTTGGCAAGCAGATAGCTTCTTGTCTAATCAAACTCAGTGTTGGAGCTCCAGTCAAGTTGCCACAACTTGACTGGAGCATTTATTGTGAGTTGATAAGAAAGAATGCCCACTATGCTGTTTTTCAAAGTGGCAAACTTGTTGGGGCAATATTCCTCACATGGTGATACAAGTGGGAAGTAGAAACCTGATCTGGGGAATATTTGCAATGTTGGAAAAACAGGCCTGTGGCAAAACGGGGGCCATAGCTAAATGGGGCGAAATCCCGGGATGATCCCCGGGCTCGTCCCTGTGTGTCCACATGATGCACAGGGGATCCCAGGATCAGGGAGGGATGATCCCTCCCTTGCCCCAGGATCTCACCCTACCCTTTAGACCCGGTTTTTCCGCAGTCTTGGGCTGAGCCCCAGACCATGGAACGTGTGGCCGGGTGCTGCGGTTTGTCCCGGCTCCTCGCGAGGAACTGGGACCCACGCATGGGGCACAAAGCTCCTCAGGAGCACTGCGCCAATCTGGGGTGGGGGAGCGGGGGAAATAATTATTTTTTAAAAAAACAAACACTCACCTTTTGTGCACAAGCGCTTGTGCGCATCTTCCCCTTTAAGATTTTTTTTTAAATGGTGGGCGTGACGCCTCTCCCTCTGAGGTCGTCGCGCGTCACATGTAAAGAGAGAGGGGATCTCGTGATAAAACTGTCACAAGATCTTCACTCCTCCGTGGCGCACTAACAGGTAGGTCTAGCCAAGGCCTGGGTCTTTGATCCCTGCTTCAGGGATTCTTGTCATTCAGCCTCCTGCTGCCTTTTCCTAGCCTCCAATGTAGATGTTTTCTCTCCCACAGACTCTGGAATAAAGGCTTATTTTGTATTCACAATATTCTTAATTTGAGGGTTTACTGTCATAGGAGAGTTCCTTTCTTGACAGGCTTTAATCAGCTCTTCTATATCCAGGTAACTGCCCATTTATTTTAGCGCAGACTCAGCCATTTCCCCCCTTTCTAGCCTTGTGATGTTAACACTATAAAAATCTTTCCAATTTGAATCTGTTGTTTTGTATTCTCCTATAAATAAATCTCTGTTTGATAAATCCGTATCCCACAGTTACCACCAGATGTGGCAAACCTGGTCTTGGGGTGGAGGCCTATACACTGGGACAAACCCACCCCATCCCCAAATGTGGAGAATCACCACTTACCCCTGGCTAATCCCTGCCTTTCCACTGCCACCATTGATTTATATCCCTTTATTTAATAGAAACCTTTTCCCTTAAAGTAACTGGCCATTAGGTGTGAGATAAAAAAGTAAACAAAGGAAGGAAGGCTGAGAGTGGAACTCCCTTTCCCTGGCCAGTGCTACATGTAAGCATCCTTCCCATTGTTCTCTCCCTGCAGCACAATGAGAGGCCATTTCAGAGGCCATTATGATATCTCGGGCTCTCATTTCATATAAGAGACCTGCTACATAAGAGGCCCACTGGGTACGAACTGAAGCCAACCTTTGTGCACCATAAATAACATTCAAGGCACCAACGCAAAAGCTATCATGCTTTCATTGTGCTGCAGGGGAGGGATTTTGTGAAGACCCAGAAAACCAGCAGTGAATTCCTTTGAGAAAAGCCGATGTGTGTTGTCTTCAAGCTCCCTTGCCGGGGAGTCTAAGCGCTACAAGATCTAATATTAGACAGGTACAAATCTCATGCAGAACTGTCATTATTTAAGTGGCTACTCATGTAGCTGTGAGCATTGCAAGTCTTTGAAGTAAAGCAGTAACTTAAGGGAGGCGTTGTATTTGGCCTCTGAGGCTGGATATTCCCTGGCTCAAGGGAGATCCCCCAAAATCATCGTTTCATTTTGCTGCTGGGGAGGTAGGTTGGGAAAGCCCAGAGGAGCAGCAGTTGAGAGTGGAACATTTGGAGGAAAGATGAAGTTTGTCATCTTCAAACTCCATTGCAGGTGAGTCTAGGCTGTAAGTGATCTAATATTAGACCAGTACAATCTATCATCAATATCAGTATAGCAAGCCCACCACTAGACCTACCCTTTGTTAGAGAAGGGGATGCAGAACTTGAGTATGACACATAACCTGGCAGCCAAATATCTTGATTTAACCAAGTTTCTTGGAACAATAAAATTTGAAATTGGTTAATATAAGATAGGAAATCAGCATCCTCTAGCTTATTTTTCCATCCTGCTATGTTCCGAGAAAGGCAAAGAAAATCTGTCTTCGGTTGAATTAATAGTCAATTATAGTTTGGAACCTGTGTTTCAGTGACAGTTTCTTCCACTGCTATTAATCGATTCTCTGTCAGAGAAGGGCTACCATTTAATTGATGTGCATCAGCAGTAAAGGTGACTTGTTTCCCCTTCTTGGGTTCTTCCATTTCAGGTAGCTCTAGTTTCCTCATAGCTAGCCAATTTGCCGTTGTTTGGCATGCGTAATCAGAGATAACATTCCTGTTTTTAGAAGGAGTCACAAAGGATATTAAATCCTCCTGGGATATTGGTTCTTGGTCTGGATTCATCACCACACTACTTGATGCTGCTAACCTTGACCTTAATGTATCTAATCTATCGATTATGGCCTTTTTTTCATTCAGAGGTAGGCATTTGTAAGAACTAATTAACTGCTCTTCTTCCGGAATCCTAGAGGCATTAGATGAAGAAGCATGTCAAACAGCCTTTTCTGGTAGAGAAGATGGGCCAGGGAAGTCTCTTGAGGGCTGGGGATTTTCTAGTCTCAAAAAGGGTAGAAGAGGTAGCCTTACTGCATCTAAAAAAACTCGGGTAGAAATGACATCAAACCTAGCAAAAAGAGCCTTCTCCTTCATAATCATTACTGGTATTTTATCAGATCTAAACAGCAGGGGTGTGCACGGACCCCCCGCTCTGCTTCACTTAGAGATCCGCCATTTTCGGAGCGGCCCGCTTCGCCCCGCCCCCGCTCCGCTCCGCTCAGAGCTCCGATCCGGATCCGGAGCTCCATTTTTTCCCCCCATAGGGTTGCATTGAAAGCTAAAAAAGTATACAACTTTTTTTCTGTTCAAGTTAGAAACCTCACGTTTGGCACCATGACACCTCATGGACGTATACACACGCACGCCAAGTTTCAAGCAAATCCCATCATCCCCTGATTTTTGGCGAATTTTTGAAAATCGGGCACCCCATTCACACCCCTTGGGATAGCTCTGTCAATTTGCATGTTAGAAACCTCAAACTCGGCACCATGAAAGCTTATCCATGTGTCCACATGGACGCCCAGACTCAAGGCAATCCCATCATCCCCTGATTTTTGGCGTGGCTCTAACCTCTAACGCACCACCCATCACACCCCTTTTGATAGCTCTGTCAATTTGCATGTTAGAAACCTCAAACTCGGCACCATGAAAGCTTATCCATGTGTCCACATGGACGCCCAGACTCAAGGCAATCCCATCATCCCCTGATTTTTGGCGTGGCTCTAACCTCTAACGCACCACCCATCACACCCCTTTTGATAGCTCCGTCAATTTGCATGTTAGAAACCTCAAACTCGGCACCATGATAGCTTATCCATGTGTCCACATGGACGCCAAGTTTCAAGGCAATCCCATCATCCCCTGATTTTTGGCGAATTTTTGAAAATCAGGCACCCCATTCACACCCCTTGGGATAGCTCCGTCAATTTGCATGTTAGAAACCTCAAACTCGGCACCAGGACAGCTTATCCATGTGTCCACATGGATGCCCAGACTCAAGGCAGTCCCATCATCCCCTGATTTTTGGCGCGGCTCTAACCTCTAACGCACCACCCATAACCCTAATTCACACCCCTTTAGATAGCTCCGTCAATTTGCACGTTAGAAACCTCAAACTCAGCACCATGATAGCTTATCCACGTGTCCACATGGATGCCAAGTTTCAAGCAAATCCTATCATCCCCTGATTTTTGGCGAATTTTTGAAAATCGGGCACCCCATTCACACCCCTTGGGATAGCTCCGTCAATTTGCATGTTAGAAACCTCAAACTCAGCACCAGGACAGCTTATCTATGTGTCCACATGGACGCCCAGACTCAAGGCAATCCCGTCATCCCCTGATTTTTGGCACCCCAAATCAAGTCCCATTCTACAACTATGTCAATTTGCACGTTAGAAACCTCAAACTCGGCACCAGGACAGCTTACCCATGTGTCCACATGGATGCCAAGTTTCAAGGCAATCCCATCATCCCCTGATGTTAGGGGAAGTTTTGAAAATCGGGTACTCCAGTATGTCAGGCAATGCAGACAGCTCAATGGGGCCAGTTCAAAGGAAATCCCAACATGCCATGAGATAACCCTAAATCTTCTTCCACACTTGAAAAATGGATTTTTGAACTTGATAAAGTCTAAGTGAGCGCAGGAAGGACTTCTCCCCTGAGTCAAAGCAAGACACATACACCATCCCTGCAAGGCGGGAAGGGGAGAAGGGAGGGAAGGCAGGCAGGCAGGCAGGCAGGCAGGTAGCATGCATTGTAGTGCTGCAAGGATGGCTTGAGCACTAACGCATAGCAAACCAACCCGTAAGCGGGCGCAAGGAGCAAGTGAGGCAAAGATGGCTGGTTGTTTCTTTCTAAGCCAGCAGTTACGCATTGAGGGGCACAGAGGAGGACGACTGGGAGCAAGCGTGCCGGAGGGTGCTGGGCACGAACCGCAAAGCCCATCTCCCAGGCACCAGGCGGGCAGAGAGGCAGGCAGAGCAGGCGAGGAGTCAGTCCTGGCAGATGCCCCACCACAGCAGCACCCTGGGGGAGGCGGGCAGACAGGCAGGCAGGCAGGCAGTGGGCATTTCTGGGGGCACAAGGAAGTGAGGCCAGGATGGCTGGTTTCTAAGCCAGCACTGCAGTTAATCACGCATTGCAAACGCAAACCATCCCAGCGAGTCGGTCACCGAGGAGGACAGGCTAGCAGAGGGGCAGGCAGAGTGACATGTCATAGATCTAGTATTGGGGAGGAGTCAGTCCCGGCAGATGCCCCACCACAGTAGCACCCTGGGTGGGCATTGGAAAACGCCATCTTGTGGGTCCATACTTCCCCCACCCCATGTCCTGCAGGGTTGCCTGCCTAACCCTTGTGGGGATGGGAGATGGAGAGCTTAGAGTGGCAGTGCCAGCAGCAGCCTTCGGCTTTCCCCTGAAACCAGTCGCCTTGCCCACCTCTTTCCCCAGCAAGACCGACTGGTGCTTCCTCTGAAGATGCATCTTCATGCTGCTGGTTCCATAATGCCCTGTAGATGAACCCCTGCTTAGGCTGAGTTTGCAGTGGCGACAGACAGCAAAGCGGGGATCCGCTCCCAACTCAAAGTGGTCCCGCACTATGCTTGTCTTTCGCTTCCGTGGTGACATCACCAATTGCCCGCCTGAGCTCTCTGGTGTTGCCACAGAAACAGGGGTGGCAGCGGAAGAGGGGTGGGATGAGACTGGGGAGAGAGCCTCGGCCTGCTGCTGCTCCTCCTCAGCCCCCACATCCTGGAGGATCACCGCCTCCCCCTCCTCCCCCTCCACTGTGCTGAGGACCTCGTCTAGGTCCATCAGCGGGCTCATGGGCTCAAAGGATAATGAAGGAGGTACTCCTACTCCTCCTCTAATGGCACTGCTGCCACCTGCCTCTTGCAACCTGCCTCTTGCTGCCACCTGCCTCTTGCCACCTGCCTGCTTACTGGTGCCAGCCTGAGCCTTGCTGCTTTCAGCACGCCTGCTCCCTCTTCTCATGATGACTAATAAAATATTAATACTACTAATAATATGTATAAGGTACTACTAAGAATATGTATAAGAAGAATATAATATGTTTAAATGTAGGGAAATGGGACAAGAAGTGTGTATGCTGTATAAGAAGAATAAAATATTAATACTACTAATAATATGTATGATAATATACTAATATATATACTACTAAGAATATGTAAAAGAATATAATAATATGTTTAAGAATATTACTAATAAATGTAGGGAAATGGGACAAGAAGTGTGTGTATGCTTTCCACAAAATGCTCAATCTGTGGCTGCCTGTTGCACTTCACAAAAGCAGCACACTCACAGTCCAATTTACACAGAGAAGAAAAAGAGAATAATTTTTTTTGGTATTTTTTGGTATTTTTTTGTATATAGATAGAAGGAAACACAATCAGGATTTAAGAGAGGGGAGGGGGGGAAAGAACCAACCAAACACTACTACTATACTAATATGTATAAGAAGAATAAAATATTAATACTACTAATAATATGTATGAGAATATACTAATATATATACTACTAAGAATATGTAAAAGAATATAATAATATGTTTAAGAATATTACTAATAAATGTAGGGAAATGGGACAAGAAGTGTGTGTATGCTTTCAAAAGAAAGCTTTCACAAAAGCAGAACAGTCAGGCTTTAATAGAGGGAAGGGGGGGGGCAACCAACCCAACCAACCAAACACACACTCCAAAATTTAAAAATAAAGTTTATATTAAATCAAAGTAAGGGAAAAACACAGGGCAAACTAAGCTATAAGTCAGAAAGAAGCAAACAAACACACACACACACACCAAACTAAATTTATCCTAATCTATCTCCAAAGTCCAAAGCAGGAGCACTAACTAACTAAGTCTTCCCTCCACGAACGCCAACCCACAAAGAGACACAAAGCAGAAAGCTCTCAGGGTGGGTCTGCCTTAGTCCCCCCTCCAACGCTGGGATTGGAGGATGATGCTTTATGAGGTGATCAATTCTCATCAGGATTGGGAATTGAATGTGCCTGTCATCGCTTCAAAAAAAACAAAAAAAAAACAAACCCCGATTTTTAAAAAAATATTGCACGTGAACCACAGGACGCAGAAAGTTGAGAGTAGTCTCAAAATGACCCCCATCCACGACTCTCTGAGCACAAGAATTTTCAGAACGATAGCTTAAAAACCAACCCAGTTATGCCCGAGTCTTTCCCGCAATGCAATCCTATGGGCGAAAAGCCGAAAAACGCCGTTTGAGCCGCGCGGTTGACCCGATTTTCAAAAAAAATAGCACGCAACCCGCATGACGCAGAGAGGTGAGAGTGGTCTCAAAATGACCCCCATCCACGACTCTCTGTGCACAAGAATTTCCAGAACGATAGCTTCAAAAAGAACGTAGTTATCCGCGATTATTTGCCACAATGCAATCCTATGGCGAAATGTTTTCAAGATGGCGACCGGAGCGCTCCGCCTGAACTAGGAGCTCCGAAAAATGGTCGCTTCTCTTCGCCTTGCTTCTAGGGGTCCGCGGTCCACTCCTACTCCGCCTCTGGGTAAGGCGGAGCAGGCCAATCCGCTACTGCTTCTACGCTCCTAATCGGAGCGGAGCACATGCCTACTTAACAGTAAAATACGTTTTTGCACAGTGGAGGAGCATACAGCTTATCCATAGACATTAAATCAATTTCCTTCAGTGGTAGTTGTAATAGATAACTAAGGTGTCTCTGTATAAAAGACAAGGTGTTCCATTGGATAATACAGTTTCTGTTAGGGTATACAGTTAAAGCTATCCTGTTAGGCTGCAGAAGAAGATTTGAAGCAAACTGAGAGCTCACGACTGCAGGTGACTGAGAAAAGGAATCAGGTACCATCCTATTAGGAGCCCTGGTATCATCTATCTTTTTAATAGGCGACTTAAATAAAGGAACAGAATTTTGCCCCTTCATGACTGTTACAAGACTATCGACTCTATTTGAGATATCTCTAAGTTCCTTATATATATTTTTAACCGTTAGGGCCACCAAGTTCTATTGCTCTTCCAAAAGAAGCCTATCATTACAAAAGGAAGCAGACTTTCCCTTAGCTTCATCAGCATTATCATGAAGTACAACTGTATTTCCTATTATACTATTCTGATTTGTGACATTGTTTCCAGCACGTAAAGGTTGGGGCTCAAAACTCTCCACCTCCAACACACTAAATCTGTTAGAGGTAGGGATAGTAGGCTTGCAAGTATCTAATTTATAAAACTCATCAATTATAAGCTGTTTAGTGGAGGGGGTACAAGGATAGTTCGAACTGGAGTTACTACGAGCACGCTTTCTCAGACCCATTGTAGTTAACGGTTCCTCGTCAATCAGACAATAATAAAATAACAAATCAGATTAAATTACTAAAATACACTGACTAATAGAACGAGCAACTTAATTACACCCACACCCCCAAATCTAGCAACATACAGACAGACCCTAAAAATAAAAAACAGTTACAAATTAACTCTACTTGTACAAATCAACTCTGCTTATAGTCCCAGAAAGTTGAGATGTATGCGCTCTGAAAACATCAGATAAATTCCAAAGATCTAAACAGCTGTAATTCGTTAAAATTTTGTTTTCGTTTTCCTTCCTTCCTCGAATCTGGATTATCAGCAGTCCACAGAACCTTCGCAGAGAATCTTTTAGCATAGGATCATCACGCTAGGATATAGAACATCTGTCCGGCTCCTTGCAAATGAAGATTTGTTGTCCTATTGTTATCACCCCCAGAGTTAATGCTCCACACCCAAACACTCAGACACAACCAGAAACGAGCCGCTCCTCCAGAGGGATTGTCAGATTCCTTTCTTTCCCTTCTTTCCCTTTCCTTCCTGGACTTTCCTCTAGGGGTGTGCACAGACCCCCCGCACCGCCCCGCGGGCTGATCCGAAAATTTCGGATCGGCCCGCTCCGCGCCGCTCCGCCCATACTCCGCTCCTCTTCGCCGCGGAGCTCCGGCTCCGAATCGGAGCTCCGCAGTGGAGGGGAGTGATGCCAGGTAAGGCCGGGAGAGGAGGGCGGGGGGGCAGCAGAGCCCGGTAAGGGACCAAGGGGGAGGGGGGCCTGCGGCCCAGACTTCCTGGTTGAACCGCGGGCTCAATTGAAGAAGCCGACGGACCGCGGACAGAGGCAAGTAAGGGAGAGGAGGGCGGGGGGGTGTTACCGGGCCCTGCCGCCATCGCCGCCTGTGTGGCGATGGCGGCAGAGCCTGGTAAGGGACCAAGGGGGAGGGGGGCCTTACCTGCCTCCGTCCGCCAGCTTCTTCAATTAAGCCCGCGGTTCAGCCAGGAAGTCTGGGCCACAAGTGCGGCCTAGACTTCCTTGTTGAACCGCGGGCTCAATTGAAGAAGCTGAGGGACCGCGGACGGAGGCAGGTAAGGGAGAGGAGGGGGGGTTACCAGGCCCTGCCGCTGTCGCCGCATGGGCGACAGCGACAGGGCCCGGTAAACCCCACTTACCTTTCCGGCAGAGCTACGGATCGAGGCGAAAGATCCGCCTTCACCTCAATCCTCTTCGCCATGCTCCGCCGGCCCCCCAATCCTCTTCGCCTCCGCCTTAAGGGGAGGCGAAGCACCCCGCTCCGCTTCTAATTCGCCGGTCCGATTAGAAGCGGAGCACATCCCTACTTTCCTCTCCTCCCGGCTCCCAAGCCCTTGGACAAAATCAGGTTCTAAGATCTTGAAACAGTACACGGCAAAATCTCCTAGCAGGGAGACTACACTCAGACCTCGGTGGCGTCTTTCTCGTCGTCAGCTCTCTCTCTCTCTCTCTGTATGCTGTTAGCTGCAGGCTTGAAACTTCTCGCGTTCTTTCTAGCCTTGTTTCAAAGTAATTAATACAGTAGTAGCTTATCCTCGTGTGGGAGGCAAACGACTTGTCTTCTGTATCCGAAACGCGGCCTTCAAGGTTGTAACATGGATTCCCTCAGCTGCTCCTAGGTTGTTTGGCAAACAAGCAAAAACAACTCTCGCACAAAAGCCCAATATGAAAGGGAAGGCAACAAGCAGATGAGAGAGCTGAAAGGAAGGCAGAATCCAAACAAGGTACTAAAATTAAAGATAAAATCAGCAAAGCAGAGCAGAGCAACTAAGACGTGCGTCTTACTGTGCCGCCATCTTCCTTTCCAGCTTACAATCTATCATGTAGAACTGCCCTTATTTAAGTGGCAGCTCATGCAGATGTGAACGAAACAGTTCTCCCAATGCTTATTTGGATCATGCTCAAAAGTACATCTGGGTTTGTTATTTTTCCTTGTATCCGACTTCTTCTTTTTTAAAAAAAAAAATGAAACTTGCCACCATTTCCTGCTGTGTGCAGGAAAAGCAGCGCAATAAAAATGCCCACTGCATGGGCCACGTGGTCGTTGCTGCTTCCTCTTTCTCTCCTCATGTAAAGAGATCATCACTATTGTGGGACAGCAGCAGGAGGCCATAGCGACGGTAGGGAAATGTGAAAATCCCCCCATCTGATGGTGCTCATTGTGAGGCAACCTACCTGGCCACTAAACGAAGCTGCTCCATACCATTTGTATTGACATGTAAAATGTCCATTCCTAACTAAAGGGTATACATGTCCACCATAGGCTTTTGAACAAGACTTTGTTGTGCGGATCAGTAGAACAGTCTTTGGGCTTGAACCATTCTTGTTGCTTATGACTCAGTTCCTGCTGCTGATCTCTATGATGCGCTCACAATCAGCTCTGCGCCTCCACTTTTGCCATTATTGCGTTATGATGATTATTTGACTTATATCCTGCCCTTCCTCGCAAGGAGCCTGGGGTGGCTATTATTCTAGAGTTAATATTTCATCAGTGTCAACCCGAGCAGCCCAGCTGACTTGCAGAAATAGTTAGCTATCAGTGAGAGGTCAAAGTAAAGGAAGAGAGGGAGGTGTGGTTGCCGATGGTTCTCCGGGCAGCAGCCAAATGGCCATCATAGGTGCAGTTATTTATAAAAGCCCAAAGATAAGAGCTTTGTTTGGCAACTGGTGCGGCAACTTTTTCATTGCTTCCCTCTTCTGCTCTTTTCCCAAGCCTCCTGAAATGTCTGAGAGATTACAGGAGGGGGTAATAGAAGTCTATAGTGGGTGTACTGAAGACTCGGCACTAGAGCGCTCATAACTTCTAATCTGGATTCAACTTTAGTCAATCCACACCCAGTTTCTTTAAAGACTTTTGGGAGTGTTTCCTACTAGGGGTGTGCACAGACCCCCCGCTCTGCTTCATTTAGAGATCCGCCATTTTCAGATCGGGCCGCCCCGCCCCGCCCCCACTCCGCCTGTGCCCACTCCGCTCCGCCTGGAGCTCCGGATCCAGATCGGAGCTCCGGACCGAGGACGGAGGCAGGTAAGGGAGAGGAGGGCAGGGGGGTTACCGGGCCCTGCCACCGTCGCCGCCCATGCGGCGACGGCGGCAGAGCCCGGTAAGGGACCAACGGGGAGGGGAGGCCTTACCTGCCTCCGTCCGCTGTCCGTCGCCGTCTTCAATTGAGCCCGTGGTTCCAGCAGGAAGTCTGGGCCGCAAGTGCGTCCCAGACTTCCTGCTGGAACCACGGGCTCAATTGAAGACGCTGACGGACCGCGGACGGAGGCAGGTAAGGGAGAGGAGGGGGGGTTTACCGGGCCCTGCCGCTGTCGCCACATGGGCGACAGTGGCAGGGCCCGGTAAACCCCACTTACCTTTCCAGCGGAGCTCCGGATCGAGGCGAAGGATCCGCCTTCACCTCGATCCTCTTCGCCATGCTCCGCCGGCCCCCCAATCCTCTTCGCCTCCGCCTTAAGGGCAGGCGAAGCCCCCCGCTCCGCTACTGCTTCTACACTCCTAATTGGAGCGGAGCACATGCCTATTTCCTACATCGGCTGAAAAATAGAGAGAACACATGGATACCTTTGTATATAGGGAAAGAGCAACACACACCAGTTGTCTTTAAGCTCCAGTATCCGAGGCAGTAAGCCTGTGTACACCAGTTCCCAGGGAACGTGGGTGGGAGGGTGCTGTTGCACCGTGTCCTGCTTTGTGGGTCCCTAGTCGACAGCTGGTTGGCCATGTGAACAGAGTGCTGGACTAGATGGCCCCTCGGTCTGATCCAGCATGGCACTTCTTATGTTCTCAACAGCTATTTATTACAACTTCCAAAAACACATAGCCAACTCCTCTGACTTGTAAGAGGAACACAAACAATTTAACTGAAGAATTTATCTTTGGTAACAGGTACAGACATACAAGCCCGGGATTGTCGTGGCCTCTCAAGAGATTACACAGGCCCAACTGCTCCTAGTGACTTCTGCCCCAAAGGGAAAACATTCCCTTCTATTCCTCTCACATGGGCTGCAAACAATGAGGCCCTCTGGGTTTGCCTCTTAAAGAAGTACACCACAAAAGGGACATAGGCCATAGCTAGACCTAAGGTTTATCCCTGGATCGTCCAGGGGTCAAACCTGTTCATCTAGATGCCACACAGGGCATCCAGTGCTCAGGCAGGGGTGAACCCTGGATGATCCCAGGATAAACCTTAGGTCTAGTTGTGGCCGCAGATAAAGCATGCTGGGTTTTATCAGCAAGCACAGCAAGTACAGCAAGTACATGTACAGCACCATGTACATTGATGGTGCTATATAAATAAATAATAATAATAACAAGTTGATGACACTGAAGCCCTGCTTTAAAGCGCTGTATAACAGTTTTGAAAATGATATACGGAGTGTGTCCTGGGCCCCAACAGTTGTCAAAACTGTTACAAAGCACTTTAAAACAGTAGTGCAAATCCTGCCCAGTTCTTCTCCACACACAGAATCTATGTGTGGAGAAGGGGCAGCACTACTGCCCCGATGCCATAGGTCTCAATGACCCACCCCCTGGGCGTCTGCACATTGGTATAGATATTGGCATTGGGAAACCCTCTGTATGATTGCATGCAATCAGAAACCCTGACTTTGCAGGGGTTCTGACCACATCGATGCTTACACAGGAGCAGAGGCATTCCGACCTCTTAGAATGGAGGGAAAACCACCAGAAACACACACACACACACACACACACACACACGACACGAGTCCTCCCTTTGCAGTAGCTGCTCCTTCTCATGAAGAAAGAGCTCTCTAGCTTTGCCTTGTGGTTTGCTTCAGCATTGTGCTGGCTGCTGTGATCTGGGCTGTCGGAGGAGGAGGCCTCAGATGTGGGGAGTCAACTGTGAGGTGGCTGGTGTAGCAAAGGAAGAAGAGAATGCAGGAAAAAGAGTTAAAGACCAATGTGTTTGGCATGCTGCAGTGCTGCAGCGTGCCGGTGCCAGAAGTGGACGAGATACTGAATGTGTGGGCATGGGCAAGAGAGAGAGAGTGCACCATGTGAACCTGTTCTGGGAGATTTTGCAGCATTGAGCAAAGCATCGCTCTCTCTCGGGGCTGAGAAAACTATCCATTTCAATCCAATGGCCAACTGATCCTATCAGAATTTGCCTTCCTGGTGACGGAATGATGAGTCTTTGCTGGGACAACCTGGAAGGGGATAGAGAGGACAGGATGGAAAAGGTTTCCGGCCAAGTCTGGTGCACGGTGTCACTGCTTTGTCCAGGGGGGACAGAGGTCCCCAATGGGCTGGGAAAGGCCCCCAGGAGGCCTAGATGGCATTGCCTGGAACAAAAGTGGCTCTTGCTTGAAAAGAATCAGTGAAGATCACCAGTGTGGTGTAGTGGCTAAAATGCTGGACTGGGAGATCTGGGTTCTAGTCCTCACTCTGCCATAGAAACCCACTGGGTGACTTTGGGTCAGTCACAGACTCTCAGCCCAACCTCCCTCACAGGGTTGATGTTGAGAGGATAAAGTGGATAGGAAGAGGAGGATTATGTACACTGCCTTGGGTTCTTTGGAGGAAAGAAGGTGGGATATAAATGTAATAAATAATAGCTTCATCGCACCAGCGTTATACTGTGAAATCACTGTGAATTGCGTGCAAAGGACTCCGAAGTTTTCCAGTTTATAATCTGCTTTGACTGTCAGGCACTCCCAGGCATCCTGCTTTAATTGTGCTTCTTAGCCAAAAGAACCGACCTATTTTACTACCTCTATAGGAGCGAATTTTTTGTTGTTCTCTGAGCAGCCACTGGGGGCGCAGGAGGATGATTTGATATGTTTAAAGTACAAATTAAACAAATGCTTACATCTGTGTAAGTTTTAAAGATAAAGACATCAAAATTGGCACAGTAATAGATATTAAGGAGGGCTTTAAGCATATCAAATTTGAATTAGATTGGGTCATCCGTTGATTTTTTAATGATTTTTTTTACATTTCTCTCCCTTAAACCCTTTTCCTGGTATGCAAAGGATCTTAGGAGTGCCGCTGCCCGGGGTGTGATTTAGCTAACAACATCAATGACAGCTTTACGCTATGGGGATAATTCAAGGGAAACGGGTACGTGGGATGACGCTCTAAATAAACTTCCAGCTCTGTGGACTGAGTCACGGCTGCTCTTCGGCAACAAATATTCTTAAGTTAGTTTCGATAGTTAGAGTTTGGATTCTTGGCAGCCATAAAGTGATATTGTAAACTGACCTGTAAAATGTCTGACACTCTAGCTGCACCCTGCAAACACAGCTGACTATAACCTTTATTCCTATAGCTGCTGCCTCCGCCCTCCTCTTTCACTAGCAGCCAGCTGAGAGAAGCATTTCGTTGTGACTCAGACAAAAAGTGACAGCCCTGACAGGAAAACAGCCAGTGCCAACAGCTTTCTGTGACAGCTCCGTGCACTTCCTCTCATTCAGAACGTTGCCGGTAGAGCTGGACGGCTTCTATACGGGTAAATAAAAGGCAGCAGGATGGGGTGTGTGTATAGGATTGGGGGCTCATGGATGTTCATGGGAGTACTATGGCTTGGTGCTGCTGCAGGCACAACATGATGCCTCTCTGGGACTGCCTTGCTGGTTTTGATGCATCTGACTTAGCCTCCTTTTCTTAGGGGAAGAGCTGGTTGGTTTCTGCAAAGCTTCTGAAAGTTTGCCATGAAGAGCTGCTGTGGGAGAATGTGAGCTAAAGAAGCTCTTGGCAAACGATCCTCCCACAACCCGCAGTGAGCAAGCGAGGCATTCAGTGGTGCCCACTTTGTGCCAATGTTTCACATGGCTAAGCCCCAGCGGAGGCTGGCGGCTCTTAGTTCAGTGGGACGGTGAATTTGCTCTGGGTTTCGGCTAGAACGCTGCATAGTTGCTGCCCGTGGCTCTGAGCTCGTTTTGCAGGTTGAGTTCAGCACTTTGGATAGAGTTCTGACTGGTTCTGACTGAATATCAGAGCGGATTTACTGCCCCACTGAAATGGGAGCCACCAGCCTCCACTGGTAAGCTCTAATAACATATCAGAACCATGGAGACAGGGGAGTAACCAGGGATGGCAATAGGGAGGTGCTGGATGGCCAGGCATAGCTGTGATGTGTGAGTTAAAAAAGAGGTTTTGTTGGGGTTCAACAAGCTGCAGCCATACGCAGTATGGATGAAACGTGTGTCGTGATTAAAGGGTCAGATGGAATGTGGAGAGATCTAGTTTCAGATCCCTCAAGGTGAAAAGACTGTTTGCTGCTGCTTATTCAAAATGGTGCTTTTATGAGAACATGCACAGTGCAGGGGTTACAGTGTTGGACTGGGGAGACCCGAGTTCAAATCCCACCCCCAAGCCATGAAGTTCACTAGGTGACCCTAGGCCTGTTACTCTCTTGCAGCCTAACCTACATCCCAGGGTTTTTGACAGGATGAAACGGCGGTGGAATACCATGTATTTCACCCTGACCTTCTTGGAGAAAGGGTGGGATGAAAAAAAAAAGTGTCTGTTAAATGAAGAATAGTACCTCGGATTTAGTGCTATGGCAGTGCTACAAATGGTTGCATCTAGGGATGAGTGAGAATCTTGTTTGGTTCGGATTTTGATAAGAACTTACCAACATTTCTTTATAATTGGGAGGGAAAGTACTTGAGATTTAAAAGATTTAAAGGTGTGAGAAAGCAAAATGGACACATTATGTCCAGCTAGGCAGAAGGGCATTGAATGTTCATAGAATCATAGAATCATAGAATAGTAGACTTGGAAGGGGCCTACAAGGCCATCGAGTCCAACCCCCTACTCAATGCAGGAATCCACCCTAAAGCATACCTGACAGATGGTTGTCCAGCTGCCTCTTGAATACCTCTAGTGTGGGAGAGCCACAACCTCCCTAGGTAACTGGTTCCATTGTTGTACTGCTCTAACAGTCAGGACGTTTTTCCTGATGTCCAGCTAGAATCTGGCTTGCTGTAACTTGAGCCCATTATTCCATGTCCTGCACTCTGGGAGGATCGAGAAGAGATCCTGGTCCTCCTCTGTGTGACAACCGTTTAAGTATTTGAAGAGTGCTATCATGTCTCCCCTCAATCTTCTCCTCTCCAGGGGGGATTCTACACGTCGTACTGAGGGCGCTTCCATGCGCCCCAGTGCCCCCCAAAGCGATCGTATAGCTTGCCTGTTCAAAGAGACAAGGAAGAGGTTCATTGCCGCCACCGCCGCCACCCACCTACCTCCTCGGCGGCCAGGTCAGAGAGCCCCGCCTTCTTCCGCTGAGCTCTCCGACCCGGCTGTTGGTATGTTGGGAATAACTGTGCCTGAAAAATTTGGTTAGTGGAGATGGTGGTTTTTTTTTACAAAAATAAATAAATCATATAACGTGTGTATGTGTGCTTTTAATAAGGACTTAACAATATTAAGAAGAAGAAAGAACAAGGGGACAAGAGCAGGCAGAAGAAACATCATGGCCTGCTCCTGTTGGACTCTTCCCCCACCCCCACAGGGCAAACTGTCATCTTGGCCCTGTGAGGAAGAAGAAAGTGCAAAGGGACAGGAGCAGGCAGAAGAAACATCATAAATAAATAAATAAACAATATTCCCAAATTACTTTCTAAATGAGATGGAAAGCACTTGAGGTTCTTTAAAATTTATTTTTTTAAAAAAACAATGTGGGAGAAAGCAAATCATGGGTATATCCATGACCATTCCTGGGCATACATGTGAGCTCTGATTAGGTAATGGAGTTTGATGCCTGCTTCTAAACATCATGAGGACCCATGTCTTCGATCCACATTTTTTCACTAAAGCAGCACCGTGAACCAATTATTTTTGTAGTGCAGTCTGTTGGCACAGATGTGAATTGTGATTTGACCCTGGAGTTGTTGTGGTCTCTGTATATAAATCAATGGGATCCATACGGACTATGCCTAAGTTTAAGTTTTTTAATGCCACAGTGACATCGTAAAGCGCTGAAGCAATGAGTTTTATCATGCTGTCCATGATGCAATTTGTGATTTTTATGTCCTGTCTGCAAAATCTTTATAGATTCAAGAGGGATGCATGCAGGTGCAGTTAGATCCGACCATTACTGAGGTCTAACCCTGACACCAGTTTCCATGAACAACTCTTCCTGTTTGGGTTGTTCATGCACAGATGGAGGCTGGTTTAAATTGAAAATAAAAGAACTTGAGCAGCTTAACAAATACATTGGGTAACAGGTTTCCCACCCCAACCCCAGCACTGCAAGTCTACAGAAATAACCCTACAGAGTTCTGAGAAAAGTTGCCCAATCCGTATGCATCACTGCATCTAAACAGCTTGAACTGTGGAAAATGTTGCCATCATCTATGTAAAGAGGACTCACTCCTCCTGCTTTGACAGCTGCAATATGTGTGCCAGTAAGTGCTGTAGAGGTTCTAGTCTTGTTGGGGTAAACTTTTATTATTGTTGCAGAACCTGAAGAAACTCTGAAGTTTCCCCTCCCCTCCCCTGTGGTTAGTGGTTGTATAGATGTGGGTGCATGTTATAAAAGAGGTACACCCACACGTTAAAGAAAAATGTAGATTTATTTTATTTTATTTATTGCATTTCTATACCACCCAATAGCCAAAGCTCTCTGGGCAGTTTACAAAATTAAGACAATTCAAGTATAAAACAACAGTATAAAACCATAATATAAAATACAATATAAATGTTCACTTTTTAGTGATTTGCAAGTATGGTGTTGAATGGTAGTTATTTAGGACTTCTTTTAACACCATACTCAGGCACATTCAGCCATAACAATGATCTCTTCCCCTCCAAGCACTCCACAGATCTTCCCAACTCTATGTGAATTCACTCAGCCTTACCCAGTATATATCTACCTCAACATCACGTCTTTGATCAGCCAGACTTCAGTAGCATCTCAGGCCTTAGCTAGACCTAAGGTTTATCCCGTGATCGTCCCGGGGTCATCCCTGTTCAATGACACACAGGGGATCCCAGGAGCGGGCAGGGACGACCCTGGGATGATCCCGGGATAAACCTTAGGTCTAGCAATGGCCTAAGGCCTCAGTTACATGTGAGTTCTTCTGAGATAATCCTGCTTCCCTCCCTTTGGTCTCTCATGATACCCTCTCCTTCTGCAACATTTCCATGCGCACATGAGCAGCCAGGGAGGTATCTATGTTCATAGGATTGTTTTCTTTCTCTCCCTTTCTTTTCAAGATGGACATTTAGTATTATTTACTTCTCACATTTATATCGTATCCTTCTTCCAAGGAGTTCAAGGTACCATTTGTCAGGTTTCCTCCTCCTCACAACAACCTTGTCAGGGAAGTTAGGCTGAGAGAAAGTGATTGGGCTAAATTTACCCAGAAGGCTTTATGGCTGAGTGGGGATTGTGGGGGGGGGGAAAGGAACCCAGATCCCCTCGATCCAACTAAAATACTCTACAGCACAAGTGGTTCTTGACTTAATGAATTCTTAATACCTTTAGTGTTCATAGGACTTCACACACTTCATTGTAATCCTTGGAACAACCCTACAAAGTAGACCACTGCTGTTATCCCCATATTGCCGATTTTGGGATAGGGATGCTGTTATAGACAAGAGAGAATGGTTTGCTTAAGTCAACCTTAGCAAATCCCTGGCAGAAGCAAGATTATATCCAGGGATGTTTTGATGCACACTGAGAGTGCAACTACATGGCATGTGGGATAGCCATGATTTGTCCAGCTGGACATCAGGAAAAACCTCCTGACTGTTAGAGCAGTACGACAATGGAATCAGTTACCTAGGGAGGTTGTGGGCTCTCCCACACTAGAGGCCTTCAAGAGGCAGCTGGACAACCATCTGTCAGGGATGCTTTAGGGTGGATTCCTGCATTGAGCGGGAGGTTGGACTCGATGGCCTTGTAGGCCCCTTCCAACTCTGCTATTCTACGATTCTATGATTCTATGATTTAACTTGACAAATTTTTTTATCCCACTGAATTTCAGGCATGGGGGTATTAAATCCCCCCTTGACACTATAGCATCCTAAGGAACATTCCAAGGTAAGATGCACAGCAAGTGACTAGCCAGCGTTCTTCATTTGTGCCCCCTGCCTACATGCTTGTATTTGCTCAAGTCATGTGAACTTTATCCTTCATCATATTCTTCATATTCTTCATCCTGTCCTCATGGTTTATCTGCTTTGGGAGAATGAGAATTTCATTAGCATTTTCTGCCTCCTTAGGGAGAATGTGGCGTTAAGGCTTGTGAGCCTTAACTCCCAATTTCCCTGCTTTTGGTGCTTGGTTGAAAACTGCAGAGCCTTAACATCATTTTGTAAACCATAAGTTTTTTGTTTGATGAAAATATATAATTGTTTTACTATGTACAGCACCATGTGCATTGATGGTGCAAAATAATAATAATAATAATAATAATAATAATAATAATAATAATAATAATAATAATAATATGGCACAATCCAGCTACTATTAAACACTTTTAGCTACCTAAACTTATGCAGGTTTACTTAGAAGTAATTTCCAGAGAGCTCACTGGAAGTTACTTAATTATAAAGCTTCTCCTTAAATTAATATAGTACGTCTTGACTAATGAGTCAAAAGCATGCCATACATTTTATGCCTAAGCACAAGAACAGGGTCTTGAGGGTATGTGATATTTCTGCACTGGGTCATGAGGGAAAAATTTGAAGAGCACTGGTATATTGTTAAGACTATGGATGGTGGGGTAGTTTGTAAACTATCATAATATTATAATTAAAATGTAATATTTTTGTTGACTACTTGTTATTTCAATATGTGGCTTTAAACATTCTTGCTGATGAAAGATGGTTTCCGGAAATAGAAATGTATACACAAATGTAAACAAATAAGCCAACCCCCTTTTCCATGTTTAGCCCCATGCACCACCACCACCACTACCACCAAAATGAGAAGTCTACGCCCCTGGTTCATTCTTACATTTACACATCGTCTACCTTCAAGGAAGCATGCAGCCTTCCTGGCTACAAAGTAGATACATGGAGCAACCTTGGGTGACTTCTCCACTTTGTTAGTTTGCAAGGTGAGCTGCAAGAAAGGAACAGAGGGGGAGGGCAGAGCTATGACAGGGAGACATGGATACAGGTAGATGCGGTGGGGGGCTTTTAAAAATGACAAGAGTGGGTAGGGGAAATAATTTTGATCTGCAGAGAAAGGACAGTGCTCAGAGCAGTGGTATTCTGGAATGAAAGGGAGAAAAACAGGTGAAGTATGTAGCAGGGGGACTTGGCGGGTTGGGAGACACACAGTAGGAGAGGACAAGAGAGCAAAGAAGATTCAAGGAATGAGAGTTAGTGCTAAGCCAAACATTCATTCCTGTACTAAATATTTCAGAGAAGGAGTCTGAAAGACGGAGTCAAAGAGGCAACAACAGACTATCATCCAGGCCTTAGAAGATCCGCCATCACTCATCTGCTCATCTGAGCCCTAGTGCTGCTACATCTGACTTCGCCTGCTCTGTCCTAGGCAGTGAAGAGACCAGACACAGGAGGAAGGGAGGAGATGCAACCCCAAAGTGATGACTTGCATGAAAGGAGGTAGAAGCCATCCCAGACTAATAATCGTATATTATTTTCTGTAAGCCATCCCTGAGGGATCATTCTGGATCAAAGGGCAGGATAGCAATCACATCAGTCAATGAATGCCATAGAAGAGACCAGAGATGAACTTGCAGGACTGTTTGACAAATTAGAAACAATCTCGGGGACAAGGGGGTAGATCAGTGGGAATATCAACTCAAAAGGACTGCTAGACAGCAAAGGAGAGAAAGGGTGGTGGTGATGAGTTGGGGATTGGACTCAATGGCCTTATAGGCCCCTTCCAACTCTACTATTCTATAATAAAGATGATGATGGTGGTGGTGATGGTGATGATGATGGATTAGCTAGGCCCTTAATCTGATCATGCATGGATCTTATGTTATTTTATTGAAGTAGGAGTAAACCCACTGGCAGCAAACTAGTAACACGGGAGGAGACCGGGCACTCTGACAGAACAAGGCAAGGTAAGTCAGAAAAGCAGCTCAGCTTGTGTCCTGATTCTGCTCACCGTCTTTGCATTTAGTTATCAATTTAGTTTTTCCTTGCAGCCCTCTCTACATTGCCATCAGCATAATTTGTGTGATTTGTTTGCTTTCAGGGAGAGGTGTGAAATTTTTCCTGGCTATCTCAGTCCCCATCGTTGCCATCGCCATATTCATAACGTTGAGAGGTGAGCTTCCTTGTTATCTTTAGTGTTTGCTTCTAGGCCTGTCACAGTGATGCTGCAGCCATGTATTCTTCCTTCTGGCTCCAACAGTTTTGGCTTCTTAGGCCCAATCCACACTTCGTGGTGGCTGTGCAAGAGCTGCTTTGCTATCTCTACTTCCTACTGGGAAGCACCTGGATCAAGGAATGGGACAGGCGGGGCTCCAACTGTTTGGCTCCTTCCCACCCAATCCTTGCCCTGCCTCTTGCCTAATGACTGAATGAGAAGGAACCATGTGGCTGGCTGGACCCTCCCACATAGCTCTTGGATTCACATCACAGGGTTACCCAAAGCAACATGTGAAAAATCCTGAGGGAAGCAACTCTCATGGGGCAACCAAACCAATAAGCATGAACTAGGCCGGGCCTAAGTGAATGAATGGATAAAAAAAAAAAAAGGCAAGCCAGGGAATTGGAGCTACTGAGCCCCTCATTGGATGTACCACTGGATCCTACTCAGATCTTAGTCATTACAGGTTCTATTTCTCCACTTATGATGCTTCCAGGAGAAGCTTTTATTGTGCAATCGTCCTGCCTAATTCACAGAATTTTATTGGGTGGTCTCGATGTCATCGTCTTCCATTTGTGTAACCCTTCCACGTTTTCCATCAGAGTCCGGTCTGCTTTCTGACTCTCACTGCCCATGATTCAGCCTTGAAGTACTTTTTTCTGTCCAAACAGGCACAGAACTTTTCTTTTTGCCGAGTCTAAAGGTTGGTTTTACTAGGGTGACCATATGAAAAGGAGGACAGGGCTCCTGTATCTTTAACAGTTGTATTGAAAAGGGAATTTCAGCAGGTGTCATTTGTATATATGGGGAACCTGGTGAAATTCCCTCTTCCTCACTATAGTTAAAGCTGCAGGTGCCCTGCCCTCTTTTACATCTGGTTTAACTGTTGTGATGAAGAGGAAATTTCACCAGGTGCGACATGCATACAAATGACACCTGCTGAAATTCCCTTTTCTATGGAACTGTTAAAGATACAGGAGCCCTGTCCTCCTTTCCATATGGCCACCCTAGTTTTACCAACACACTGAACTGCTTGGCAAACACATTGAACTTGTTTTTTGTTTGTTTGTTTTGTTTTTCCGAAGAGTTAAAATGAAGTTCTGGAAAAGAGACCTTTCTTTCTCCATAAGTGTAAAAGCCTGGACTGCCATGTATCCAGGACATAAGAATTATTTAAAAATGTGATTGGGGGCAGTCAACCTTTAAAATATAGACAAAGTGTATCTAGCAGCCTGTCCTCCCTCACAGGGGTGGAGATGCAGACTCCTGTTTGTCAAATGTGATGATTTGGAGATGTTTTGTTTTGTTTTTTGGAGAGGGACCCTATCCTTGAAGTTTTTTCAAGAAAAGATCCAACAGGGATTTTTGGGAGGGGGGTGCTATAGGTGCAGGGTTGGTACCTAGAGATCCCTTTAAGTCTCATGTACACAAACAGGGAAACTAAACAGTTCAGAAGAGAGTTTTCCTTCTCTTACATTTGCAGTGTGGAAACCTGAACAGCCCTGTTCTGGTGTGGATGCCCCTGCATCATCTGTTCGAGCGTGCCCAACTGGCTGGATCTACTCTGAAGGAAAGTGCTACTTTTTCTCGGAGGAAAAAAGAAGCTGGACTTCTAGCCAGAGCTATTGTGGTTCCCATGACTCCACCCTGGCTGTCATTGAGAGTAAGCAAGAAAAGGTGAGACCAACAAATGCATGTGAGAAAGTTTTAAGTGAGCGAGAGAATGATTCCATGAAGGGCTAAGGAAGATCTAGACAGCCCATGATGGAAGCACAAAGTCAACCCATCAACATCATCATAATTTATTTCTTACCCGCCTCTCCGATTGGATCGAGGTGAGGAACAACAGCAAGCATAAAAGACATAAAATACTGATTTAAAACATAGTATACACCATTAAAAAACATCCTAAAAGCATACTAAAAGCATCCTAAAATTCTCCTGGATAGGCCCACTGGAAGAGATCAGTCTTGATAGCTTTCTTGAATGCTAAAAGACTGTCAAGCTGACGAATCTCCTCCAACAAGCTATTCCGCAGCTGCATAGCCATAATGTGGCACAAAGAAATTCTCCATATTGGCTGCTGAAGCACCATTCTGTAGGAGAGATTTTCGAAAGAAATTAGTGAGGGATTGGATGTGCGTTTATTTATTTATTTATTACATTTATATACTGCCCCATAGCCGAAGCTCTCTGGGCGGTTTACAAAAGTAGGATTTGAAAAAGGTGTTGTGAGTCTGGCATGCCATTCAAACATGTGGGACAGCAGATTTGGATAGCAGTAAGGTGAGCAAATTATCATTCAGAAGACTATTCATGAGTGGACAGAGCTCCTCTGGTTAGTGAATGAATTTAATCCGTGGTTATGTAGCCACCATAGTTGGCTAAGTCTTGGTTCACACAACACGCTAAAACAGAGCTTTCCAAACTGTGTGTCGCGACACGTTAGTGTGTCGGCTGCAGTGTGTAGGTGTGTCGTGCGAACGTATTACAATTTATGTATGTGTCCGTATCTCTTATAAGGGGTTAGTTTAACCTCCGGTTTGCTAGTAAAACTGAATTACTGTGTCGCGAAATGATGCATGTCTAAAAAGTGTCACCAACATGAAAAGTTTGGAAAGCTCTGCGCTAAACCATAATGTTTAGCTCAAAATGCTTAACTACTGTGGCTTAGAGTGTGGTCTGAACAGGGTCACTGTGTTAATCCAAGTTTGTGAGTCCTCACACAAACAGACTTTGAAGCCCTGTCCATGAAGAGCTTCCATTCAGCCTTATCTGAGACATCCACCATGTTGTCTCATAATACCTTTCCTTCAGCCACTTCCTGTCTTCCATAATGTTCCCTTGTCCTCCTCTTCTTCAGTGAGGCCTTCCTAGCCTCATCTTCCTCACAGCTCCATTCCTATAGATATTTCCTGGTCTAAATTATATCCTTTACAGAAAGGGCAGGCAACCATAATGTGGGGGCGGGGACAGATGAACCCCTAGCCCTCCATGGGCCAGATAACCCCAAGGGGTAGGTTCCATGATTCCCCATGACTTCATTTGAATCCCAGCAACCTTGTTGGGAGGCGGATCATCCCAACATGGTTGCTGTGAACCAGCTTCACCTGTCCCTTACCATCTTCCTCCATGAAGACGATGTGGGGCAAGTGAACCCACAACTCCCCCAGTCCTCTTGTTATCTCCAGTCTATGACGGAATCTATGTGCTGTTTGCCCTCCATTGGTAAAGTTTACTGTCTGGTAGTTCGTGTCCTTCTGACTCGTCAAATGTAGGTTTTTAACGTTGGGCATTTCATATGTAGCACACAGACGGGGCTATATACCCAAGAGGAGAAATGGAAAGGAAATTCTTTGAAGACACTGTTTGTGTTCATCTCAGGTATTCATTTTGCGTTACATGGGCACTGCGGATCACTGGATTGGCCTCTGGAGGGATTCTGGCCAAAACTGGAAATGGGCAGATGGGTCAGAATTCAAGAACACGTAAGTCCTTGTTCTAAGTGTCAAGATTCTGGAACCAGGGGTCTTCCAGGTGTTGATGAACTACTACTGCCATCATGACTTTCCATTGGCCAGGCTAGCTGGGGCTGATGGGAATTGGAATCCATCAACAAGTAGAAGGCCACAAATACCCAAACTCTATTATATATTTTATCTTGCTTGGGAATTTCTCTGGGGGAACTTGTGAAATCTGTTGTAGGGCTTAAACCAATTTTTAGAGTAATGTATTGGATGCTATTTGGGAGAGCTGGGATGAAAGTTGTGATGGTAGGGGGATTGTTTTGGAATGGCATTGCACATGAAGGAATGGGTTAGGCTCATGTTTTATCTCTTGGCCAGATCAAACTAGCATCAATCATGCATTTTAAGTATGTGAAGAAAGCATAACCCTGATTTCTAGATATGGAATAAATAGAGGCCAGTCTCTTTCATGGCATCTTTCAGATTCTTACAGTTAGGAAAATATATTTTATTTATTTAGATTATATCTGACTTGCTTTTAAACGAACTTATCAAAGCAGATTTACATATCCAGAATAAAATATATACTAAAAATAAAAGCATACTAAAAATATACAAGTAAACAAACAGCAGTGCTAAAACTAGAATAAAACAGTTCTCTATTATATTTTCTAAAGGAGATATTATAAAATGCCTACTGGAATTCGTTTTTTAAAAAATTCAATATCAGTGTAAAAATAGGAAGAGGTAAACCTTCTTGCGTCTCCCTGGGGAGATCATTCCATAATTGCAGACTCTGAGAAGACTTTGTCTGTAGTACTAGCCAGCCAAATGTCTGCTAAAGATGCTGATCTTAAGGTTGAGGCAGGATAATATGAGAGCAAATATGGCCTTGATTTGAGGTCCATCTTTGTTCATATGAAGCACTGGAGGTGCTGCTCTCTGGCCCAGAAAAGGCATCTTAAGTGGTGGAAATGCCGTATGTTTTTGCTCTGAGCTATGTGATTTGGAATACTCTCCCATTTCTGTAAAACAGAGAACATCTAGTCAACACTGTGGTCTTGGTTGTTTCATTGCAGGTTGGAAGTGAGAGGAGAAAATGGAGATTGTGCTTATCTGAGCGCTGACCTTGCCTTGTCCTCCCCTTGCCAAGAAACAAGGAAGTGGATCTGCAGCCAGCCTGATACTTATACAAGGAACAAGGGCTCTGTCAGAGGATAGCCTATGGTAAACATGCACATAACTGACCTGAGTGGATGTAATAAATGAATTTCTGTCATAAATGAAATGAATAACAATAAAACAAGTTAGGCACCACATTGCAAGGGAAACAAAGGCTCTGTTCTTGATTTTGCATGTTATGGTAAAAAAAAAATGGTACTGTTCCTGGGCTGCAGGTAACCTTTCAGGTTATAGATCAAGAAAGCAGCCAATGTCTTCTTCAAAATGAGATATTGGGTAATTGATTTGAATCTTTATGATAATGCAGAGAGACAGTTGATTCTCAGTTCAAAGGGACAAAGACTATCCACCCAGTCCTGCTAATACAGAGGTGGCCAAAATTGTGGACACTTTTTGAAATTTTCATGTTTTGCAACTTTGCATGCTTATAGAAAATGTTCTGTTTCACGAAATTCAAATGTTTATATATCAATTGAAAGAGAATTTAATGCTGAATTCAATACAAACAAACAGAATGCAAATATCTGCAGTACAAAAAAAAAAGTTATGCTTACTTTAGTCTAAAAACAAACACAGGTGTGATTGACTGAAGAAGAGGATTGGAATTGCAAACCCTACTGGCCAATCACAGTCCTTGATCTGGGGACCAATCACATGGCAGTAGCAGCGATACATCATGTTTCAAGTTAGGGAAAGTCAGTTTTGCTGTTCGTTCTGTAACTGAAGCGCAATTGGGGATTGTGTGAATATTTGCAGTATTCCTCAAATTAAAAGTGTACGTATGTACATCATAAATAGAGCAATGGCACCAAAGAAAAGAGTTGATTGGACACCCAGGAAAAGAAGCAGGATTGTTGTATTACGTGAATCAGGTCTTTCAATTGATATATAAACATTTGAATTTCGTGAAACAGAACATTTTCTATAAGCATGCAAAGTTGCAAAACATGAACATTTCAAAAAGTGTCCACAATTTTGGCCACCACTGTAAGCTTCACAGGAAAGCAACAACAACAACAATGAGAACTCTCCTTCAAAAAATAGTATTTATTGTTATGTATTTGGGGTCAGCCTAAATTATCTCTGCCCTACCAATAAAGGGCTCTGAATAATACGGTTTCTCCAGTTTTGTCTTTCCACACATCCATCTGCAGTGGTCACCATTACCAGAGTCACCAGTGCAGGTTTCTAGAGATGGGGCAAGATTCAAAGGTAGTCCAGCGGGAGACATGCAGGAGGTTCACGACATCATCAAAATGACCCACAAACTTTCATGAGTGGCCAGTCAAGAGTGTGCTACAAATCACTCATTTAGAGAAGCCGTAATAGGCCAAGGGACTGGGGGGGATTCCACACGTCGTACTGAGGCCGCTTCCATGCGGCCCCAGTGCGACCCCAAAGCGATTGTGTAACTTGCCTGGCGAAGAGACGAGTAAGAGGCGTCCTTGCCGGCGCCGGCACTGGCGCTGCCACCCACCTCCCTCCTCGCCGGCCGGGACGGAAAGCTCGGCAGAAGAAGGCGGGGTGGAGAGCGGAAGCTCTCCACCCCGCCTTCTTCTGCCGAGCTCTCCGAGCCGGCCGGCAAGGAGGGAGGTGGGTGGCGACGGCAAGGATGCCTCTTACTCGTCTCTTCGCCAGGCAAGTTACACAATCGCTGATATACACATTTCTCAAGAACCACGTCCACCTAACTTGGTAGCTGGGCACTGTGGTTTGTCCCGGCCTGAGACCATGGAAAAACCGGGCCTAAAGGGTAAGGTGAGATCCCGGAGCAAGGCAGGGATCATCCCTCTCTGATCCCGCGATCCCCTGTGCATCATGTGAATGTTGTGATGAAGAGGGAATTTCACCAGGTTCTCCATATATATAAATGACACCTGCTGAAATTCCCTTTTCTATGCAACTGTTAAAGGTAAAGGGGCCCTGTCCTCCTTTTCGTATGGCTACCCTAGAGCAATAGCATCAAGAGAGATGGTGACCCCAGCAAGAATGAGGCTGGAGTGCAAGACTGTTGGAGTGCAAATGTTTCTAAGGGCGCAACCCTACCCAAGTTTATACAGAAAAAATGTCTACAACTCCCAGCATTCCCAGGAATGCTGAGAGTTGTAGGACTTCTTTTTCTAATTTATTTCTTCATTTCATTTCTATATTGCCCAATAGCTGAAGCTCTCTGGGCAGTTCATCCATAGAATTGTGCTCTAAAATTGCTCAATTTAGCCACTCACTGGGTAACTCTTGCAGTGCCATCATGGGCTGCAATCATGCTAGTGATATTAAGAAAGCTTCTGTCTCACACATCCACGTGGTTACACTGCTGCAGGCCTCAGCAATAATTTGGTTTCCATTCAGTCTCCCACAGAAGTTTGCTTCAACTGGACCTAGTTCTTGAAATCTGCAGAATGAAGGAGAAAACCAAGAATACTTGTCAGAGGATGGTAGATCTAGTCAGTGGCTCTTCTATTGCATGGTAGTGTTTGCATCTCATGTCGATATCTGGGGATTCTTATTGGATAGAATCCTGTTACATGAAGAAGTAAGGGTACTTAAGCTGCCTGGGAAATTAAGATAATGAAACAAAAGTTCATGCAAATGTTTAGGATCTACCTGTATGGCAAGGATGCTCAGGATATTACTGTATCCTCAACTCAGCTGTAATGACTCTTTTCAAGAGTCTTGGGGCTTCACCACATGTGGATAAAATCCTGCATTCTTACTGAGGCATCTGCTTCCGGATTCTTTGTGGAATTAAGATTGGCTCTTTTACACAGGCTGACACATGCTTTGATTTGGAGATACCTTTTTATATGTTTCATTTTATAGCCACTAGATAATGTTGCTGTTATTGCACCATTATTGTACCCACAGCAAGTAAAGTGCTCCATACTTCCTAGAGAAAAGTCAGACTTCCCCTGTGATTTACAATGGTGGGATAAAGGCAATAAACCATAGGAGGGGCCCTGGAGGTTGACAACGTCGTGTAAAGGACCCGCAAACTTCCAAGAGTAACCAATCCTGATCGCACGATATAAGCCCTGTGTGGAGAAGCCCCGAGGCAGGCATTCAGCCTGCTCACACAAGAGTTAATAGTGGGGAGAGGACGTGGCCACACATAACCTTCCCACATGCCCAGTTCCTCGTTAAACTTTATGTAAGGCAGGATTCCTGATATCTGTAAGTAGGCTCAGCTGAATGTGTGTTCAGCTCAGTGGGTTTAGGTGAACACAAAAAGATCTACAGGGGAGCCAAGTGGGCTCCAGTATTGGGGGGCTGCGTGTGTGTGCATGACCACATCCCAGCCCCACTTTTAGCTCTTGCATTTATTAATTATCTCTGATAAGCAAAAAAGTAGGATATAATGATTTACCATAAATATATAAATGGCATATGATGTTAATTGAGTGAAAACAGTATGTCCATATGCAAACAGTCATCATGGGAGTGTGTGTGTGCGTGCGTACGTGCATGTGTGTGTGTGAGAGAGAGAGAGAGAGAAGCCTTAGCTAGACCTACTGGTCTAGCAGGATGGAGGGGTGAAGATCTCCCCCTCTGTTCACAAGCGGCGAGCGGCAACCTCAGACGGAGAGGCGTCGCGCCTGCCATTTTGGTTTCTTTCTTAAAGAAGAAGATGCGCACGAGTGCTCGTGTGCAAAAGGCAAAGTGTTTTTTTAAAAAATATATATTATTTTCCCCACTCCCTGAGGAGCTCTGCACCCTGTGCACGTGTCCTGGCTCCTTGAAAGGAACCGGGACAAACTGTGATGCCTGGCCACACGTTCTGCGGGAAAAATCAGTCCTAAAGTGTAGGGCGAGATCCTGGGGCAAGGGAGGGATCATCCCTCCTTGATCCTGGGATCCTCTGTGCATCATGTGGACGCACAGGGACGATCCCGGGGATGTCCCCGGGATTTCGCCTCTTCTAGCTAAGGCCAGAGAGAGAGAGAGAGAGAGAGAGAGAACAGAACTGGGACAAGGACTCAAGGGAAGGCGAGATTAGCCCTTTCCGCCAGTGCTGTCCCAATGAAAATTAGACCTCCCCTTGCCATCTATGCTTCCATTTGCATTGGGAGGGCAGTTGCTGTTAACAACAGTGGGAGACATATCAAAGAAACTTGGTGGGCCACAGGCCACCTATTGAAAGAGTTAGGACAACATACTTACAGGTTGTCATCTAAGGGGGAGCCATTGACCCAGGTCCATTTTCTTTCGGGGAACGAGGCTTCTAGTCCTATCCACAGCAGCTGTGCCCCTTCGGTAATGCTTTGAATGAAAGACTATAAGCAACATATTAGGTCTGCAATGCTGAATCGCAGTGTCCAACTTCTTTCTACATCACAGATAAATACAGGTCTTATTTTGCAATCATTCTATTTTTACCCATTTCATTCCTGATTACAATTTATTTATTTATTTATTTATTTATTTATTAGATTTCTATACCGCCCAATAGCCAAAGCTCTCTGGGCGGTTCACAAAAATTAAAACCACAACAAAACAACCAACAGGTTAAAAGCACAATTGCAAAATACAGTATAAAAAGCACAACCAGGATAAAACCACACAGCAAAATTGATATAAGATTAAAATACAGAGTTAAAACAGTAAGATTTAAATTTAAGTTAAAATTAAGCGTTAAAATACTGAGAGAATAAAAAGGCCTTCAGCTGGCGACGAAAGCAGTACAGTGTAGGCGCCAGGCGGACCTCTCTGGGGAGCTTGTTCCACAACCGGGGTGCCACAGCAGAGAAAGCCCTCCTCCTAGTAGCCACCTGCCTCACTTCCTTTGGCAGGGGCTCACGGAGAAGGGCCCCTGTAGATGATCTTAAGGTCCGGGCAGGCACATGTGGGAGGAGGCGTTCCTTCAAATAACCTGGCCCCAAACCGTTTAGGGCTTTAAATGTCAATACCGGCACTTTGAATCGGGCCCGGACCTGGACTGGCAGCCAATGAAGCTGGAAAAGGACTGGTGTAATGTGGTCTCGTCGGCCAGTCCCTGTTAGTAAACGTGCTGCCCTGCTTTGTACCAGTTGAAGTTTCCGGACCGTTTTCAAAGGCAGCCCCACGTATAACGCATTGCAGTAATCCAAATGAGAGGTTATCAGACCATAGATAACTGTAGCTAGGCTATCTCTGTCCAGATAAGGGCGCAGCTGGTATATCAGCCTAAGCTGATAAAAGGTGCTTTTTGCCACTGAGTTCACCTGTGCCTCAAGTGACAGTTCTGGATCCAAGAGCACCCCCAAACTATGGACCCGATCCTTCAGGGGGAGTGCAATCCCGTCCAGGACAGGGCAAACATCACCTCGCCGGACAGATGAACCACCCGCTAACAGTACCTCCGTCTTGTCTGGATTGAGTTTCAGTTTATTAGCCCTCATCCAGTCCATTACCGTGCCCAGGCACTGGTTCAGAACAGCCACTGCCTCACCTGGGTTTGATGAAAAGGAAAGGTAGAGCTGGGTATCATCCGCATATTGATGGCACCTCAGTCCACATCTCCGGATAACCTCTCCCAGCGGCTTCATGTATATGTTAAACAGCATAGGGGATAAGATAGAGCCCTGTGGAACCCCATAGCTTAGAAGCCACGGCACAGAGCAATAATCCCCCAGCAATTGCTAATCTACCAAGAACCAAGATGTATTTGCACCCACAGATGGGGGAGAATTTAGCATGTTGGTTCTTCCTAAATCAATGTATGAATCAGAATGTCGCCATCCTTTCGTATTCACGTTTTTCAGAATTTTGCAACGCATTTCTACAAACATAAAAAGCGGTGTAAAAATGTGACTATTGGGGAAAAGTGAGCACAAACATGCATATACTTTTGGATATACAACATTATATATTTTAAAAAACCTGTTTGAACAATTTTATACAACAGGAAAATTGGTATACAAATTGTGTATATTGGGCAAACCTGTGACAGAAATGTGTCCATTAGCTAGACGGCTGGTGGGTACATCTTACAGAGACCACATAACACAAAGGAATTGCACTGTCTGCCTATACGATTCGGGTCGGAATTCAAGGTGTTGGTAATGACGTTTAAAGCCCTAAACGGCTTGGGACCTCGATACTTGAGGGAGCGCCTCTCCTTATATATGCCTGCCCGAGACCTTAGATCTGTTGGAGGAGCCCTTCTCCGCATCCCACCAGCACAACACATTCGCTATGATGGGACAAGGGAGAGGGCTTTCTCTGTGGTGGCACCCCGACTGTGGAATGCCCTCCCCTTGGAGGCCTGACTGGCCCCAACGCTGATTTTATTCCAGCGCCAAGTGAAAACATGGCTTTTTAACAAAGCTTTTAATGGCTGAATTCACTAGGCACATTGTTTTAACTGTTTTAATAGTTTTACTGCTTTTAAATTATATATTGTTTTAACTTGGTTTATGGTTTACTTTGTTTTTAGCTGTGTCTATTTACTGTTTTATATTGTATGATTTTATCTGTATGCTGCCCTGAGATCTTATTGATATAGGGCTGGATATAAATGTTTTAAATAAATAAATAAATAAATAAATAAATAAAATGCATGTGCATTTGTGGACATTCATTTGATCTCTAGCAATGTTCTGAATCACCGCAGGATGGTGAGAGCACAGCTGTGTGGTTCAATGTTAACTCCGCCAGCAAGAGCCACTGCTGTTATAGCTGCATCAGCAGCGTCCCCCGAAACCTTTTACACACCACTGAGGTGTGCAGGGAGAGGCAACGGGGAGATTTAAACTCATATAGGGCTGGGGAAGATTCATGCATCCTCTTAAAAGGTGTTAGTCCCTATAAAAGTTGAGAATGTAGATGCAGATTATGTAATAAACAATACTGAGATTGCAAGAGGCAAGCAATATATTATTCATTATTATTCATTATATTCCGCCTTTCTTCCTTTTTAAGGAACCCAAAGCGAAGTACATAATCCTCCTCATAACAACCACCCTGTGAGGTAGGTTGGAATGAGAGTTTGTGACTGGCCCAAAGTCACCTAGTGGGCTTCCATGACTGAGTGGGGACTAGAACCTGGATCTCCCAATGCCCAGTCCAGCACTAGCTGCTACACCAATATAGTAACTAGAGGAGGGCTAACTCAACCAGGTCTAACTCATCATACACCAGCCCTGCCACTGTTTGCCCCTGCTCTCCTCAAGGAAAGATCCGGCACCTGGGGCACACCAGTGGCAATTCCTGCCCCCACAGGCTCTCGTGGGCTCTCCTTCCTTGCAAGGAAGGACAGTGCATGGGGGCTTCAGAGCCAACAGTGACAGGAGTTCAGTGCTGCCCCCCGCCAGCTGCCAAGCATTCCCACCCCCCTTGTGTAAATGGCGGCTGTAAAAACCTCATTTATGCTAGAGTAAAGGCACAAACGGAGCCTTTAGGGCTGCCATTTACACAAGGGGGAAATACGTAATTGCTGGAGCCTCTGTTGTCTTGCGCAATGGAGGTTCTGGGCGAGGGCAAGGTACGACAGCTGTCGAGAGCTTGCCGGGCCTCACAGGCGCTTAGAGTGCTGGTCTGTGGGGGGAGATGCGGGGAAGTCCATTGGACTCTTGGACACAGTCGGGTGCCTGCAACATCCCTAATTGTAACAAATATTTATTTCATTTGCATTGAAAGGCACCACTGTAGTTAATTCTGCGCAAGCTGGCTAGAAATGCTAATGCACGCCTACCACTTCTTCCTGGTTCTGTATCACCACCATTTGAGAGCGTTTTGCTTCACAGCCTTCCTTGCTTTTGTGCCAGGTCTGTTTTTCTCTGGAGATCCAGTAGCACTTCTTCTTGTGAAGGAACCAGTTCTGAGGGCAGAGTCTGCAACTGGAGCTCTCTAGAAGGAAAGGGGGGGAAACAGAAACAAAGCAGTAGTGTAGATCCTGCTCAAGTGTCTTTGGCCCTGTTCAGAAGATACCTTAAACCATGGCTTTAACTTTGGTGAATGAAGCCATGGTTTAAGGTGTCTTCCGAACACAGGCTGGCTATCTGTCATCCTAGGAAAGGGGGAAGATGATGTCTGAGCTTGGGCCTCCTGTTCGATCAGCTCATGGGAAGATCCCTGAACTGTTCCAGTTCTAGACAATGGAAATTGGATCAATGTAAGTAGAAGCCTTCTGTCACTGCTAAGGGAGGCAGAGGTGTTTAGCTGTGCTTGCTGCCTGGGAAACTTCCCCTTTAACAGCCCCTCTCAACAGAAACAGTGGACTTTGGCTATCTGTTGAAGTGTTTTAAGACTGCCTTTCACAACCTGGTGCCCTCCAGATGTGTTGGGCTACAGTTCCATAATCCCCATGGCTGGCTGGGGGATTATGGGAGCTGTAGTCCAACACCTCTGAAGGGCACCAGGTTCGGGAAGGCTGTTTTATGCTATGTTCAACCTGTATACTTACATATGAGCTTGAATTTTTGCAAAATGCCTGAAGCCCCTCTAGTTGTTGCCTGCCAAAGGAAACCATACCTGGGAAAGTGCTCTGCCCATGGAATTTCTCATTAGACAGAGGAGAGTATAACAATACATCTGTAATTTTTTTAATATTAATTTTCTAGGCGTGTGTGGTCTAGACACAATTTTAAGTTTAATTGATTACTCCTAAAAAAAATTTAAAAGAGGATCAGTCCACCGAGATTAATTGTTCTAATGCAGGGTTAGGTGACTCGGTGTCATCCAGATGTTTGAGACTACAATTCCCATAATCCCAGTGGTTGGGGATTATGGGAGTTGTAGTCAAAAACATCTGGAGGGCACCAAGTTGCTTGCCTCTCTTCTGATGTATAGCCTTAAGCCCTGTTATGGAGAAATGAGACGGAAATTACCTGCTGTGGTGTTGTCAAGGGGCTTGCACAAAAACCTCTGCAATTGGGACATGGTCTCCAGGCATTGATTGCTTTCTCTTCTCTTGGTGGCTCCTGGAGAGATAAAGTCTTTCTCCAGAACATCCATGGGTCGCTTCATGTGAAAAGCTGTAAACATGAATTTTTTTTGGGAGGTGATTATCATAAAGGGGATTGACTAAAAGAAGATAAAAAGATTGCTAAGGCGGGGGAAGGATGCTTTGGGGTTGCTGAGTGACCCCGATATGGAAAGCTGCTTTCCCACCACCACTGGGGATGCAGAAGCAGGGATTCAGGCTGCTCTGGAGGGGGGCACTACAGCTTCCTCCCTGCCCCAGTGGCCATTAGCGACATGGAAGCAGCAACCCCAGTGTGTGGGGGGGAGGGGGGAGATTTGGATCTGACAGCTGCAGGGGGCTCCATGAGGCAACAGGCCTTGGGGGGAGCACATATGGCCTGCGGCCTGCACATTCCGGCTTTAAATAGCCTAGAAGTATTCAAGGTGAGCTTGGATCAAAATGCACAGGAGCTAAATTATAAGTACAATATGTGAGGTCAGCTGTCGCCAACTTGATGCCCTCCAGCTATGTTGGATTACAAAACCCATAATCCCCATTGTCAGGGAGGATGGGGGTTGTAGTCTAGCATAGCTGGAGGGAACCAGGCTGGAACATGTTTATTGTTTACATGGCAGAAAAGTTAAGGCACAAGCCCTAAACGGATGGTTGGCATAACTGTCAATGATCTGATCAGGAATGCAAACAAGTTCATTCGGATAAGCATTTGGGACCAAGAACTACTTGTACATGTAAGAGCCTTTCCTGCTATCTTTCATTTCATTTTTGTTATGAATACATATGATTAAAACAAACATACGAAATAAACTTCTATGCAATACTTTTACACAACGTTATCGTCTAATAAATAGATCCCGCTCATGCATTTTGTATCATTTTGTATAATCCACACAGCTGCATATCCTCTAATCCAAACTATTGCATTCCTAGCCCAAACTGTACAATATTTATTACCTTATCGCCTAAAACCCATGTATTATTAGTGGAATAAATTGCTGCTGCCTTTTCTGGTCATGCAAGTGCTTGTGTGCTAGCTGATCATTTTGTAGACCTAAAATCTGCAAGGGATTGCACAATCATTGGACAAGTTGCACAGCCAAATTCTCCCATTGCACATAGTTTGGAACTTGGTTTTTGCTAGCTCAATGTCATTCATACTAGTGGAATGACACAGCTGGAAACAACCCTGTGTATTTATTTATTACTGTGTTTTTAACCTGTTGTTTGTTTTATGATGGTTTTAATTTTTGTGAACCGCCCAGAGAGCTTCGGCTATTGGGCAGTATAAAAATGTAATAAATAAATAAATAAATAAATACTGTATTCATTTACCCGCTCCATAACAAATGTTATCTGGGTGGTTCACACGCAAACACATTAAAATACAGCATAAACATTAAAACCTATTAAAACTAAATGGGCTACTCACCCCAAACACACAATGCAATCAAGGCACCCGTTAAGAGGAAGATCATGGCACATCCAGCCCCAACAGTGAGCTGATGCTGGGTGGGTTGTCTTGGCAGCGCTTCTACAAGAATCAGGGTTTGGGAAAAGGTCTTTAGCCTCTCATGAATGGAGATAATGATACAAAGCTACTTTTTAATTCTTATCATGAATCATGTAGCCCATGCAACTGCAGTGGTTTTCATAGCTTCTTTGAGTTGACAGGAACAAAGGTAGCTTCTAACTCAACTACATCATCAAAGGCAGGATCCCCCACGACAGTGGCCCCATTCAGACAACACGCTACATCATGCTGCTTAACCACAAAATGGTTAACGGAATGCACTAACCTTAATGCATTCCGTTAACCATTTTGTGGTTAAGCAGCATGGTTTAGTGTGTTGAATGAACGGGGCACTGTGTCTCAGGCAAAGAGTAGATGTATTGCAGAAAGATATTTGCAAGGGAAAATAATTCCAGATTTTCAAAGAAAGTAGGGATGTTGGAGAAATCCACAATGGAATCAAATTAGTCTGGATTTCTATGAATTTGACCAGTGGATTCTGCAGTGGACCAGCTTTTCCATGGTCTTATGGATTCCATGGACTTGCACCTTTTTTAAAAAAAAAACTTTCCAGAATTTTATGCAAATTTATTTATAAAAAACTTCATAAAATAAAAACAGGGCTGAAAATGCACATTTACTTCATTGGCTAAAGCATGAAAATGCCCATTATGGGTTGGGTTGGGTTGTGCATTTGTGTGCAAATTTGTGCAAATGCAAATTTGCACAAATTTGGAAAACTGGAAAAATCCAATTCTTCCAATAAACAGACGGTGGAATGAAAGGCACCTGACAAGCCACAAAACGCAGATGAAACGGATTTTACAAAATCCATAGTTCCCTGCAAACAAGTCACTCATTCATTGGGAAACAGCAAGACAAAAAATATCCCTCAATATGTCCAGAAGGGAAATTCCTTCCTGACACCCACAGATGCAGTTACATAATAATAATGAGCCCATCTACTGGGTCTTCAAGGAGGACATAGCAGTGATTGTAGGGAGCTGAATTATTTGCAAACAGTTGCTCAGCTAGTGAAGTAAACTGCATTGAGACCAACTTATTCGTGCCCTCCTTCGGTAGGAACTCACAGCTAATAATATATAGGAAAAGATTGGCAGAGGCTAGTAGCTATGATAGCAAAAGGATGAGCTTCCCCTTTCATAGATGCTTTATTCCTGACTAGGGATGGACAAATCTGTCAATTTAGCTTTCTCCCACATTCATTTTTTAAAAAGAAATCTCAAGTTCTTTCTATCCTTAATATGAAAGTTGTAGCAATTTTTGATAAATCCTTATCAAAAACCAACTGAACAGAATTCTCACCCATTTGCACTGGTGGCCAAATTCCATAACTACAGCTATTTCCAGCATTGAGATGACCATGTGGTACCTGCCTGCCATATAGCTGTTAAAGATGAGAAGTCTGTCATTAAAAAGGTGGAGACCCTAATGCAGCACCACGCATAAAGAGATTCAAATGCAGACTTTTAAAAGGAAAGCATTCAAATCCCTGGGCCTGGGAAAACGAATCTGTCAGCTTCATTCCCCCCACCACACATTGGAATTGTTTAAATCTCGAGTTCTTTCCATCTGGAATATGAAGGAATTTGCAAATTTGGGTATATCCTTATCAAAAATGAACTGAAATAGAATTGCAGTGGTTGACAGAGGAAAGATGTCACCATCCATGTCCTATGTGTGTACTAAGTGTCTGGGTGGCCTCTCAGCATAAGTGGAACATTGAGCTAGACCAGTCCTAATTCAGCTACAATTTTTTTCAGGCTTCATTCATTTACTAAATGCACATGAGGAAAAATGTTTATCTCCTTCTGGGAGATACGACAAGTGTTACCTGCAAAATGGAAAGGCAGGAATGAGGACACTCTCCTACTGAAGACAGCTAAAGTAATGAGAACCGCCAAACTGTTGCAGTAACCAAATAGTAACAATAACCCTGGGAGTTCCACGAGCAAGCTATTATTTACCTTGGACCTGAGATGGAAGGGTTTGCTTCCTGTGCTCTTTCCTTAGCTGGAAGTTAAGCGCCATGTAGCCTTCTGCATCCTCCATTTGGCAAGATTCTCTTTGCTTTGAGGTCCCTACAGCCCAAATTCACCGTCAGTGGAAAAAATTATTCAGCAAGGTCGAGCGGTTTCCCCCCATTCTGATAATCAAACTCAGCTCTGCATGAGAAAAAGTACTGCCCACTCTTCGGAGGCAAAGAGGCAAGTCACACAGGAAACAGGGGCCCCGGTAGAATTGACCACCTCTCAGCACCTCGGTCATGCTCTTGATGACTGACAATAGCTTTTGTTTCAAAAATGGTTGTTGTGAAAAATCCCAAGGACAGGCCTTTCTGTGTTTTGCGAAACGTGTAAAAATTCTAATCTCTCCTTTTCCCAGCAAATAAATGAATCAAGTAAATACTATAACATCAAACTACAAAAAATGCACATAGTTATCGGAGAGAACATCTAATGGTATCAGTGTGAAGGACACAAGTCCTTAATCTACCTTGTGATGGATCCAAGATGAACTGAAAAGCCCCATTCAGGTGTTCTGAACCTGAGTAAATATGTCTCCTTGCAAATTTCCATCATCCTGTACTTGTGAAGGCTGACTTTCTGAAGAGGATACCCTCCTGTATCCATGATGGCTCTCCACACAACCCAGACCACTGATTTTCCTGCTCTCAGGTATGGTGGAGGGCACTATCCCATGACTAACATTGAAATATGATTCAACTGCCACTTTGGTAGACTTGTGCACATGGAATGGGGGCACCATCATCTTGCCCTTGACTTCAGGCAACAAAATGTGATGGCTTGACCCTAATAGTAGGTGCCCAGATATGCTACTTTGTTGGGGACAATCCTCTCATTGAAGGGCTATCAAAGGAGCATCCTCTGTCTGAAGGTGTTCTCTGTTTGAAGGGCTTTCCAGTCCAAGTTGAGTTTAAATATAAAGAAAGGGGCACAGAGCCTCCATTGCCCCATCAATGGTTAGCTATCTGGACAGCACACTGAGCTGGCACACAGCTCTTCTGGTCCCATTTTTCTCCACTATGAGCTCCATCAGACAGAGGGGAATCATGCTTCCCTACCAATGTTTGTCTGCCTCTGCTTTCATTGCTCGTTGAAAGAGGAAGTAAACAACATGCACGCGGCCCATTCAGTCGGCCGTTCTGATCGCACTGCTTCTCCTGCACACAGCAGGAGATAGCAGCAACTTCTGTCTTAATTTTAAATCGGACTTGCTGGGGTGGTTGGGTTTTTTTGTGACACGAAGAAGGCAAGGAGCGGGAGGCGTTCAGGAGGCAGACAACATCATGAGAGGGACCCGCGAAAATCCGTGAGTGCCCAGTAATGAGCGTGCAATAAAACACTTGCCTAATGGAGCTCTACGGTGAGAGGTATTGTGTTTTTATTTAAATTACAGTATTTTTTTAAACAATAATCTAGATGTATGAAATAGCATATGCAAATTTTATGTCAACCAGTGTCCTCTTTTGACCTCTTTTTCATGATGCATTTCCTCTCTTTTTTGGTAGTGTGTAACTGACCACCCTAGCTAAAAGCCTCAACTTTGCAGCAAGAAAGGAGTTTGACTACTCCAACATGTGACACAGCTCTCCAGAAGCCATCAACTGAGCCATCACCTTGGTATACACCTGAGCTGAGGGCAATGAAGCAAGAAGGGAGATGGCTAGAACGCAGGTGGAGGAAAACTCGTGCTGGGTCTGATCGAACACGGGTTAGAGCTCACTATCGAGTCTACTCTGTGGCGGTGAGGGTGGCAAAGAGGCAGTTCTTTTCCACCAGCATTGCGTCTTCTCAGTGTCGTCCGGCGGAGCTTTTCCGGGTGGTTCACGGCCTGTTACACTCTGGGCCAGGGCGAGAGATGGTGGAACCCTCGGTAGCACACTGTGACGAGTTTGCACGGCACTTTGAAGATAAAGTCACTCAGATTCGTCATGAATTGGACACCACACTTAATGCAGCTCCACTAGTAGAGGCGTTCAGAGCGCCGTCCGGTTCAGTTTTATTGGATGAGTTTCAGTTATTGAGGCCCGAGGATGTGGACAAGGTGCTTGGCCAAGTCCGGTCGACCACCTGTGTGCTTGACCCTTGCCCCTCGTGGCTCATTACATCAAATAAGGAGGGGATCGCCGGCTGGGTCCAGGAGGTTGTAAATGCCTCCTTGAGAGAGGGAGTGGTGCCGGCCTCTTTAAAAGAGGCGGTAATTAGACCACTCCTGAAGAAGCCTAATCTGGACCCGGAGGATGTTAACTACAGGCCAGTGGCTAATATCCCTTTCCTGGGCAAGGTGCTTGAGCGGGTGGTTGCAGGACAACTCAAGGCACTCTTGAATGAAACGGATTATCTAGATCCATTTCAATCGGGTTTCAGGCCTGGTTTTGGAACGGAAACTGCCTTGGTCGCCCTGTGGGATGACCTCTGCTGGGAGAGAGACAGGGGGAGTGCGACCCTGTTGGTTCTCCTAGACCTCTCAGCGGCCTTCGATACCATCGACCATGGTATCCTTCTGGATAGGTTGTCTGAGCTGGGAGTTGGAGGTACTGCGTTGCAGTGGTTCCGCTCCTACTTGGATGGCCGATTCCAGAAGGTGGTGCTGGGGAATTATTGCTCTGTGCCGTGGCTCCTAAGCTATGGGGTTCCACAGGGCTCTATCTTATCCCTTATGCTGTTTAACATATACATGAAGCCGCTGGGGGAGGTTATCTGGAGATGGAGATGTGGACTGAGGTGTCATCGATATGCGGATGATACCCAGCTCTACATTTCCTTTTCATCAAACCCAGGTGAGGCAGTGACTGTTCTGAACCAGTGCCTGGGCATGGTAATGGACTGGATGAGGGCTTACAAACTGAGACTCAATCCAGACAAGACGGAGGTACTGTTAGCGGGTGGTTCATCTGTCCGGCGAGGTGATGTTTGCCCTGTCCTGGACGGGGTTGCACTCTCCCTAAAGGATCGGGTCCGTAGCTTGGGGGTGCTCTTAGATCCAGAACTGTCACTTGAGGCACAGGTGAACTCAGTGGCAAAGAGCACCTTTTATCAGCTTAGGTTGATATACCAATTACGCCCTTATCTGGACAGAGATAGCCTAGCTACAGTTATCCATGCTCTGATAACCTCTCATTTGGATTACTGCAATGCGTTATATGTGGGTCTGCCTTTGAAAACGGTCCGGAAGCTTCATCTGGTACAAAACAGGGCAGTCCATTTACTAACAGGGACTGGCCGGCGAGATCACATTACGCCAGTCCTTTTACAGCTTCATTGGCTGCCAGTCCAGGTCCGGGCCCAATTCAAAGTGCTGGTATTGACATTTAAAGCCCTAAACGGTTTGGGGCCAGGTTATTTGAAGGAACGCCTCCTCCCATATGTACCTGCCTGGACCTTAAGATCATCTACAGGGGCCCTTCTCCGTGAGCCCCTGCCAAAGGAAGTGAGGCAGGTGGCTACTAGAAGGAGGGCCTTCTCCGCTGTGGCACCCTGGTTTTGGAATGAGCTCCCCAGAGAGGTCCGCCTGGCACCTACACTGTACTGCTTTCGTCGGCAGCTGAAGACCTTTTCATTCTCTCAGTATTTTAAGACTTAATTTTAACTTAAATTTAAATTTTACTGTTCTGACTCTGTATTTTAATCTTATATCAACTTTGCTGCGTGGTTTTATCCTGGTTGTGCTTTTTATACTGTATTTTGTATTTGTGCTTTTAACCTGTTGGTTGTTTTATTATGGTTTTAACTTTTGTGAACTTCCCAGAGAGCTTTGGCTATTGGGCGGTATAAAAATGTAATAAATAAATAAATAAATAAATAAACATTACAGAAGAAAGTGGCGAAGTCCAGGTGCTTGAATTTCCATCTTCACCCCTTCCCTCATTCCCATCTATCTTTCCCTCTGTTCTTCTGTTGGTAACCTCTGCCCCTTTGAGCCTCCACAACAGAGGTGGGCAACTTGTGGTCGTCCAGATGTTTTGGCCTATAATCCCCATCAGCCCTAGCTGGCATAGCTAATGGTGAGGGACCATAGGAGTTGTAGGCCAAAACATCTGCAGAGCCACAGAAGTTTCTTATCAGATCTTTTAATAGTATTATTGCAAAGCAACCCAACACCCACACACAAATATTTCAGTCCCACAGGTCATGTATTTGATTGTACATGACCTGTGGCCAGGTTATTTAAAGGAACCCTCCTCCCATATGTGCCTGCCTGGACCTTAAGATCATCCACAGGGGTCCTTCTCCGTGAGCCCCTGCCGAAGGAAGTGAGGCAGGTGGCTACTAGGAGGAGGGCTTTCTCTGCTGTGGCACCCCGGTTGTGGAACGAGCTCCCCAGAGAGGTTCACTTGGCGCCTACATTGTTTTCTTTCTGTCACCAGCTGAAGAGCTTTTTATTTTCTCAGTATTTTAACACCTAATTTAACTTAAATTTAAACTTTGCTGTTTTAATCTCATATTTTAACCTATATTAATTTTTGCTGTGTCGTTTTAGTCTGGTTGTGCTTTTTATATTGTATTTTGTATTTTTGTTTTAAATTTGTTGGTTGTTTTTATGCTCTTCATGGTTTCAATTTTTGTGAACCGCCCAGAGAGCTTCGGCTATTGGGCGGTATAAAAATGTAATAAATAAATGAACGTACTTAAACATTCATGCATATGGTTGTTTTCTCTTTCGACACCCCACAATACCCGATTTCCAGCTCTCAAGATTATTTTTCACTCACACCTCATACAGAAAATGGCCACTTGCTAGTTCTTGAAACGGACAAAAAAACCAACCAACCAAAACAAAACCTTGTACAGGTTAAATGTGAACTAGACTATCAACTTTGCTTGCATAATCACTTGTCACAGGATGTTATGGTGGCCACAAAGCATATGTACAGAAGATAAATCTATAATTGATTTTAGAAAGGATTTATTGATTTAAAGAATGTAGATGTTCTTTAAATTTATTTATTTAAGGAAGTTTCCCCCTGTTCTTTGATCAGAGGGATATATCAGTGCCATTCAGTGTTATCCTGTAGGGCAGCCCCCATTCCATCAAATACACAAACACTGAATCACAAGCATATATTTCTTTTACTCTTCAACACTTGAGTGACAGAGGACCAGAGTTCAGGAATGATAGAATAAAACACACAGTGTATATAGATCTCTCTCTCTCTCTCTCCGTTTCTACACCAGCCCGAAAATGTGGGCTGGTCACGGCCAAGTCCCTGTGCATCTAAATGATGCACAGGACTCCCAGGGGCAGGGGAGGATGAGCACGGGTTTTCCCAGGGATAAATAATCCTGGGGAAAATCCGATTCTTCCCGCGGTCTTGGGATCGTCCTGAGACAGCAGGAGGTGCGGCCGCCCATCCCGGATTCTTCCCTCCTCCCCGTGACTAGCAGGAAGGAACCGGGCCAGGAGGAATCAGGGATGTGGTGGAGTGGGGTTGGGTCTCTTTTTTTAAAAAAAAAAAAAACACACCTCACGTTTCATTGGAGCGCACATGCACTCAGTTCCTTTAAAAAAAAATGGCAGATGTGACACCCTCCTTTCTCCCAGAATGTTGTGACTTTTAAAATTCAGCGGCCTTACTGCCACATGGTTAACCACTAATGCATTTCCTTCCTGAGAAAGAAACAGACTATTTAGTGGTATCCCATGCTCTGTCCACTGCTTATTTTGTCACGAACAACAAAGCTTCAAAATTCCTTAGAGACCTTTCCAAGATGGTCAAGGGGGCAGGGCTCCTGCAGCTTTAACTGTAGTGATGAAGAGGGGATTTCACCAGGTGCTGCATGATAGGGTGACCATATGACAGGAAAAACCTGGATTTGTCAGGATTTTTGGTGGCAAATCTGGGAAGGGGGGGAATTATGAAATTTGAAGAAAAATCAGGATTTCCCCCATCCTCCCCAGTCAAATAACAAAAATACTTATACCTCTGTCATTTTAAAAAGATAAAGAGATAAAACTTGGTGAGATGATAGCTCTTAGGTAGGGCTTTAGTCTTGCCAGATTTGAAACAGTTCCATTCATTGGTTGATTTTTAGGATTTTTTTAAAATTTGAGGTTTTAAACTTATTATTTTTAAAACCATCATTTTTAAAGATAAAGATATGAAACTTGGCACCATGGTAGCTTTTAGGTAGGGCCTTAGCCATACCAAATTTTAATCAGATCCTTTCATCCATTAATTTTTAGGATTTTTAAAAAATTTCAGGTTTTAAAATTATTTTTAAAAACTGTATTTTTAAAGATAAAGAGATGAAACTTGGCACCATGATTGCTCTTAAGGAGGACTTTAGCCATGCCAAGTTTGAAACAGATCTGTTCATCCATTGATTTTTAGGATTTTTTTTAAAAAAATTGAGGTTTTAAAATTATTGTTTTAAAAAACTGCTGGAGCCATATCCTTCAAACTCAGGTTGTCAAACCTCCTCTTTGGGGTCTTGCACCTTGAGCAGTTTCAGCCCTTGGCATCAAAGGGATCTCCAGTTTTTAGCTAAGAAGTGCTGGGCAAGCAGGGCACCTTTCCTGTTGCAGATTTGGTGAGCAGTTGGGTACCTGGAGCTCAGCAGAGGTGAGGTGTCCTCAAATCAAAATGTGGGAAAGGAGAGGTCAGTCAAAGCAGCCCACAGGGCAAAACAAAATGGGTCAGAGGCCTTTTCCTCAGCATTCCACATCATGGGCGATGAAGGATCATCCTTAGAGAAAAACTCTCTCGACCATCAGTGAGACACCAATCGAGAGAGAGGCTCTCATCTTTGCAGATGCCCTGTTGCTGCGGATGTTGGAACCTGGCACGTGGGTGCTTTGTTTCGGTACCCCTTCCCTTCCACTTCACTTTGTACACTTGTGAGCTGTCATGGATTTCCTTATTCTACTGGCCAACACGGACTCGACACAGGTACATTCACAAGCCGAAAGGGGCTTTTAATTGCAAGTCAGATACACACACTGCAGCGGAGCCTCTTCTCAAAGACGAAAAGAGAAACTGAGTCTCCACCTCAAGGGTCACTGTATTTATAGTATTATGCAAATAGCTTCTATCCCCCAATGACCCCCCTTTATTTCTGTCTTCGAAGGTATATTCTAGTGGTTTAAGTCTAGAGAGAGTAACCCTTATCTCTCTCATCAGCCATAAATTCATTGTGTCCTTCGTTGCCACGGTTACACACATTCTTCCAGCTTGTAGGAAGGGGGCCCCAACATTCCAGAGATTCTAACTACAAATCCCATCTTAGGAATTCTACTACAATTGTTGGTAACAGACACTTTGACATATAACAGTAGATTAAAATCCATTGAACATATTAAAATCCATTACAGAGCTAAAAAGAAGAAGAAAAGTGCTGCCTTACCAGGGGGTTCTCATGCCATGAAGTTACGTGTGACTGGCGAGTTGAGTTGAGTTGGCTCACTTGGAAGCTGCCATTCCGGCCTGTTTTGCGCTAAACAGACTATGGCCCAGAACGTGGTTTTCATGGAAGCTTTGGTGCTTATTGCATCCCTGCCATGAAGTTAGGCGTGGCTGGTGGGTTTGGCTGATTTCAGTCATTTGGAAGTGGCCATTCCAGGCCATCCATTCTGTTCCGGATGTTGTTCTGGGAGTTATGGGGTTAATAGTGATATAATATTGGAATGGTTTTAGTCCTAAAATATTATTGTTCTCTAGTGTTTCTAACACATGCCACTGTTTTTGACATGTTTTTTTTTTTTTAATATAAAGGGGTCATTCCAGCCTCTTCCATTCCGTCTTTTACAACTTCCCTATATATCCTGCCCTGCAGTGTTTTCCCCAAGAGCTGCACAAACGAAATAGAAGTTGTTTGCTCGGGATGTGATTGGTTTAACACTAGTTCCCCCTTCCCCCCGCCCGCTATTTTTCTACTAGCAGACATAAATAAACAAAAGTCTTCGCTTGCTTTCAGTTTTTTTCCCCTTAGCCTATCTTGCTTTTAGTTTCCTTTAGCAACAGCCCTACCCTATAAGGAAGTAAGGCCTGGCCTGCTGAGGAACCACCGTCTGCCTTCCGTATGAGCGCTTCAGCTGTGGAGGGGTAAGTCTTCATTAGGGCAGAGTTCAGACCTCACACTAATCAACTGTGGGGTGGGGGGTAGTAGGAACAGAATGGGAAACAACCTTAAGCAGAATTTAAGTACAACTTGATGCTTGCCAGAAAATGGGCCATTTTCATTGGCCCCGTGGCAGGGGAAGAAACAGTGAAATGCCTTCTTTCGCCTTTTAATGTTCTGTATGATCTGTATGTGTTTTGTCTGCTGTTGGGTTGAATAGAACAACCCAACAACTTTAACTATTTGGCAGTTTGAAGTTTAGATAACTCCTTTCAGTACCATCTGGCTCTTGTTTCTACACCTGCCTCCCCACCCCACCCCCAGCATTGTCCCAGGATCATCCCTGTGCATGAAAATGACACACGGGATCCCAGGAGCAGGCAGGGACGATCCCTCCATTTTCCTGGGATAATCCTTAGGTGTAGAAAGGGCCTAAATCTTTTAAAACTTATTAGGGGAATGCTTTGTTATTTTACTCTTTCTGAGTAGTAATAAGTGTATGCCTAGGTCCCAGTGTTAAATTGGGATTATTATTTTTTATTTCTCTCACCCTTTCCCCTCCAAGTCTATCCCCCTTCCATCATAATAGTAATGCTTTGCATTTCTACAGCACTTTAAGCATGAGTGTTCAAAGACTATTTTCAGTAATCCTTAGACAATCCCTGTAAAATGTGGCTGCTAGTCATGGCTAAACCTTCCTTCCAGTATAAGAAGCAGCATGCCTGTGCTTCCTAATCTAAAAAAATCCCCGTGAGAGGAATGCCTCATGATACCTTCCCCTGGGCTGTAATTGGAATGACTGAAGCCAAGGAGGCTTCAGGCTGTTAAAGGAATGATTATGCAATAAATTGTATCTTCCACCTTTTAAAGTTTTATTGTTGGTTCCTCTCTCTAAATGGATAGCGCTAGGTTCTAGGCACACAGAAACAGATAGGATTCCTCCCAGTGTTTCAACTTAGAGCTGTGTGATATATATATCACATCAATTACACTGTGATCCATTTTCTCATGCTAAATTGACTTCATGAGGAAATCCAAATCTAAAAATTGGTAAGAAAATGTTTTGGTGGCAGACACACACAGAATAGGCGATTTTTACTTTGGATCAACTGGTGGGTGCTGACTATGAGTTTTTGTTGTTTTCTATCTTGTGTGCCAAATACGATTTGTCAACTATTTGTGAATATGGCTAAAAGCTCCATCACACCTACACATTTGTCCTCATTTTCCCTTGAATTATCCCACTTCGTTTCCATTGTGTATGAAAGCTTGCAAACTTATACCTGTGCGCTTGTACGTCTGTAGCACGTTGCTGTTATCCCACTGAGGTTCACTCTCACCTTGTTTTCGCCATCGCCTCCGCCCATTGATCTCCTTGTACTGCCTTCTACAGTTCATTGGTTGGTGGTAGTTGGACACCAGGCTACGGCCGTTCCCCTCGCCCTGCCTGGAGGCTTTGGAGCGTGAACATACTAAAATCAGATGAAAGCTTCTTCCCTTTGAGTAAACCCAATTGAACAGAGAGATTTACTTCTGAGTAAACAGAAATAAGACCTCAGAAGTAAGCATGGGGTTGCAGAGCACTTCTTTCCAGTTTGCTGGAAAGACTTAAAAAGAAAGCATCTGAGAGACCACACTATTAAAAATCAGTTCTATATGTGTTTACTCAGGAGTAAGACTCTCTCTGTTCAATGCGGTTTCTTCAAAGGTAAGCCAGCATGTGATGTTAGCAGTTGAAATCAATGGGATTTATTTTTGAGTAAGAGAACCAGCAGACCTGTAGTTTATGAACTTGAAGATGCACAGCTCCGCATGATTAAAGGAATGGAAGTACAATCCTATGATCCTTCGCACTGATGGACTATAAACTCCAAAGAGTTTGAGGGAGGAAATATAAAAAAACATAAAAAATTAAGGGATGACCCAATCTGATTCAAAATTGGTACACTGAAGCCCTCTTTAAGACCTATCACTGTGCTGTTTTTTGATCTTTTTGCCTTTAAAACTTATGCAGAAGTAAACATTTGTTTAATCTCCATTTTTTAAATCCCTTAAAATCAAGGGATGATTCAATCAGATTCAAATTGGGCAAGCTGAAAGCTCTCCTTAAGACCTATCAATGTGCCAATTTTGATCTCTTTATCTTTATAAGTGAAGGCACTGTTGGCAAGGAGAGTGCATATTCCACCTTTTCTTTTAAGGTGAAAATGGCTACTCAGGAGTAAGAACATAGAGTTCAATGGGACCTCTTCTTGCTCCAGAGAGACTGTTTATAACCCACATGCAAATTTAATAAATAGATTAATTGATTAATCAACTAAAACTCCTTTTACCTGCCACTGGAGGTTGCATAGTGTTCCCCTTGTCACACACTTCCATTTGAGAGGGAAAGGGGAGGGGAGAGAAAACAAGCCCATAGAACATCAGATTGAAAATGATGGATGAAAATACATGTTGAAGTTTGAGCGGGTTGCTTTTGCATTACTGGAAGAACCGGACTTTCCACACACCGAAAAACGTCACTAAGAGTGGGGGAGAAGAACCGCAATCACAGCAGGACATGGTCAGCATCATCTGAGTCCTTTGCATGCAATTCACCGCAACAGCAGACTATAAAGCTGTTGTGATGGAGCTTTCTGCCTCAGTTCATTTTACTCCCTGGCTCAAAGTGTCATTTCTATTGCTTCTTTTCACCTCGGGTGGTTCCAGACAAGGGTTTTGTGAGGTTGCCACCCCTGCCTCATTCACAGAAGTTTACAGGTGGTCCAAACATCATCATCTTGTACCTGAGACTCGCCCATATTTTCTAACTGCTCCTTCTGTGTTTTTCCAAAATGCAGACAATCCTTAATGCTACTGCTAGGAGCCCTCTGTCTGGAAGCACCGACACAGGAGTAGATTACATCCTTAGCTAGGAGAAGCTATGCCTGTTTACAACATTCAGAAGATTTGTGGAAGATCTACCAATTGAGAACAATCAACCACCAAACTCCCTAACAAAAGTTTGTACCTGGCAACTTAGCTATCTGCACTGTTAAGGAAGTTTCTAAGCTGACCAAAAGGCAGAAAATAAACTATGTGTGCTCTGGGAGGGTATTGCTTCTGGGTTTATGGCACAGAAGAAGAATCGGCTCCATGGGAATGGTGAAAGGGTGGCCTTGCTCCTCCTCCTCCTCCTTTTCCTCACAATGGTCCAAAGTTCAACTTGCTTTCATACCTATTATGTCCTATTATGCAACGTCTCCCTGGACGCTCCCCTGAGTCACTCCTGATTAGTCTACTTCAGGGCTCCAGTAAATCTACCACTGAGCAGGTGGCCAAATTCCTGAATTTGGCCATCCGCACCACATCTCTTATGGATGTTGATTGTGCTTAAATCCACAGATTAGCAATTTTATTATCTATATATCCCTCCCTTTTTCACTATGCTAGGCTCCAATAACCCAATTCCGTTCCCTTTTCAGAAACCAACAAATAACAATCTAGTATCTTTAGTGGTTTTGTAACACTCCCTCTTCTTTTTTTATCCCTACTTTGTACTGTTTTATATAATGGTGTATCTTCTTGTTTTACATTGGTCTGTTGACTGTAAATAAAGAAATACAATACACCAAATAGATGGACTGCTTTGCCTACTCCGGTCCTCTTGCTTGCTGGTCCACCTGGCAGCATGGCCTCTTCATAGCGCTCCACAAAAAGGCATGCTGGGGTAGGAACTTGGCTACTGAGGAGCCACCACTTGCTTTGCACAGTCATTTACCTTGAGAGCTGGTATGCCCTTCTTTTGTATCTGGTCGTGCTAGGCAGGTCTCCTGCAGCTTTAATTGTTGTGATGAAGAGGGAATTTCACCAGGTGCTACATGCATACAAATGATACCTGCTGAAATTCCCCTTTCAGTACTACTGTTAAAGATACAGGAGCCCTGTCCTCTTTTCCATATGGTCATCCTACCCAGAGGCTGCATTCCAATGGTGAGTGGGACCAATGGTAAAAGGGGCGGGCCTAAGGCAATAGGGATGGGGTCAAAACACCAGCATATTTTACCTTAAGGCTCTTACTGGCAGTAACTAGCCTTAGGAGAGGCATTTTAACCTTTTAGAATGGAAGAAAACATGCTAAAGCTGGAGAACCACCAAAGGATGGGTGGTCAGGGAAAGGGGGAGTGGCCATTTGGGGAATTCTAGAGGGCCAGATTAGGACCCCATGAAGGCAGGATTTGGCGTGTGGGTCTGGCATTCTCCATTCTCCACCCTTATGCTAGGGCATCCTCTGCCCTGGCCCTATTCTGCCAGAGGACAAAGTGGCATCAGTTCAGAAGAGTTCCAGAAATCTGTCCAGAAGAGTCCAGAAATGAGCATGTTTCTCAAAATGCACTAAAGTGTAACATGCATCATTTGATCATCTAGGGATTCAAAATGGAGGCAAGCAGGTGCTCTCTGGCCAATGCTTTTTTGGCCAAGGTTTTATGACATTGGCCAAGTCACAGCATAACTGAGGCTAAATGATTTTGTAACTAAATTTCTCTTAAATGCTGCCTCATTTTATTAACCAAGTTGTTCTGGAATACTTATGTGCTTCTGATGTTTCATTTTGCTCCAGATGAGTCAAAACCAGGAGTTGTGCATCTAACCACTGTTTCTGGAGTATTGTTATTCTCAGAGGAAAATGGCGAACAAAGAACCTGAGACAAACGTACGAGAACGGAAGAATCTCATGCAGGAAGGAGATAAAAAAGCAGAAAGGCAGACATCAGGTAATGGCAGTATATTTTCCTGGGAGTAAGCAGCAGAGAGACTCAAGAGATGTAGAATGTAATAAATAAATAAATTAAATAAATAAATAAATAAATAAAATGTCCAATGTACAGAACAAATGTGTGTGCCCAAAGCTTTGCTCCTGCAGTTATACAGCTGTCCTAGGCCGTTTCTACACCTGCCTTTCCCCCCGGGATCGTCCTGGGATCATCCCTGTGCATCCAAATAACATACAGGGGATCCTGGGACCAGGCAGGGACGATCCCTTTATTTACCTGGGATAATCCTTAGGTGTAGAAAGGGCCCTAGAAAATACCAAATCTACTACTACTCTTAAAATGTCTGCCTCTTGGGCCTTAGCTAGACCTAAGGTTTATCCCAGGATCGTCCCAGGGTTGTCCCTGCCTGCTCCCGGGATATCTTGTGTGTCATTTACATGAACACGGATGACCCAAGGACAATTCCGGGATAAACCTTAGGTCTAGCTAAGGCCTTGGTTTCAAAGCATGTTCAGAGTTTTCTGTACTGGTATTCTGTTTCTTTGAAGGTGCCATTCTACTTTTCTGCCTTATGCTGTAAATGCACCGTTTGGGTCAGAGCTACCAAGAAACCCATAGCATTTAGAAGTATGCCAAGTAGACATTGTAAGTTTAGCAGCTTTATTCGGGAGTTCAAAAGTCTGGAGGGAAAACAGGATGTGCATGTTGACTCTGCCCCTCAACATCTGGAGAGATGGTTTGCAATAAATGGCATTTAATAAGTTTGCTTCCTCCCCCAGGTTGCGGTCAAGCAACAAACAAAATCCGGACATTACTAGAAAATATAACATTGGTAAAATTCATCGCTTTACTGTACCGAGTTGTTATCCTCTTCCTGCTTGTCGCCATTGGTGTTGCAGTTGGTAAGTCATCCAGTCTTCAGTGCTTTTCTCTTGAAAGTCCTCTTTTTGTAGCTGCCCAGGAGGGGTTGTTGATGTAGGGTGACCATATGAAAAGGAGGACAGGGCTCCTGTATCTTTAAAGTTGTATAGAAAAGGGAATTTTTGCAAATGTCATTTGAATGCATGTAGCAGCTGGTGAAATTTTTTCTTCATCATAAGAGTTAAAGCTGCAGGAGTCCTGCCCTCTTGACCAGATACAAAAGAGAGGAGGGCATCTGCACCTTTAACTATTGCTATGAAAAGGGAATTTCACCAGATGCTGTCTGCATACAAATGACACCTGCTGAAAATCCCTTTTCTCTACAACTGTTAAAGATACAGGAGCCCTGTCCTCCTTTTCACAGGGTCACCCTAGTTGATGTATCTCTGCCTAAAGAGCCTTGCAAAAGGAATCAGTCATCCCAGCCCCTGAAAGGATAAGGGTAGAATCAAAGTGCTTTGGCCAAGTTGTTACTTGACTCAGGGGCAAAATAGGGAATGATTTCTGGTATTCAGAACTGCTGCCTTCTGAGCTGGGGAAGGCACCCTTTCTCTTAAACAGCAACATTTCTCTTAATCCGAAACAGACTTTAATGGTTTCCTATGGTTGCAATTAATGTGATAGATTCATTTATGATTTTTATCAATTTTTAATCAATTTTATCAACGTTTTTTTAAAATTAAAAGGTACCTTCTAATTAATCAGGCTCTAAGATATTTTAAACTTATTTTTTATTTTGCCTTTAAAGTATTTACAAAATTGAGGCACCGTCTTAGAAGAGAAATGTCTTCTTCTCATCCACCTAGAAGGGAATGTTTCTTCCAAGTTGTTAACACAAGGCAGATAGGGTCCTTTTGCAAATTGAAATAGCACTAACAGAGCTCCACCAAATCTTTCTGTTGTGCAAGCCATTGTGCATTATGCTTGCACAACTGGTTGCACAATGCCTTGCACAAGTATGGTGCACAAGTGGTTACACAAAGGGTGGTGCAAACATTATGCACAGCCAGTGGTACTACCAGTTGAGCAACCTCACTTATGCAAATGTAACTTTGGTTGGATTCTCCTCTTGCACATAATTCAAAACCTAATTTCTGCTAGCACAGCAACATTTTCAGTAGTGGAATGACACAGTTGGATACTGCCCACAGGAAGTAATCCCAAATGAGCAAACAAACCAAAGATATTAAGGGCCAAACTACATCTAACTCAGCCCTAACATGAGGACCCGTTCTCGCACTCCGTCCACTTGTGACTTCTGCTGTTCCCCTGCCCCTTAATTGCCATTGTCTTACCCAAAGCTTCCCTTTTCCAGACAAACACACTCAACAATCTAGGGCAGAGGTAGGCCACATTTTTGGGCCAATGGCATATTTGGGAATTTGTGGAACTGACCTGGGCACCAGCACAAAATGGCTGTCATGGGAGGCATGACAGAGGGCAAGTAACCTGCCCCAAAGACTGAGTACAAAGCAGGGGTGGGGGTCTGAGCGCCAACACACTAAACAACGCCTTTGAACCCATAGTTTTCAGCACCAAAAGAAACCTGTTTCATAGCAATCCAGATGCCTGTTAGAAGATGTGTTAATTTTTTAAAAAAAATGTGGGGTAGGGGTAGGGTACCTTAGAGGGTCTTTGAGAAAGGTGTACAGGGGCACATTGGTACCTGTGGGTGCCATCTTGCATACCTTTGATCAAGGAGGTGTGGCCACACTCCACCCTTCATGCCTTATGAGGGAGCATCCGAAGAGGAACTCCTCTGCTGGAACTCTCACAGATTCATGTTTCGCTTTGTTTACTAATTAGCATCCCCCAATAAAGCTGTACAATTAATAATCTAAAATGTTGTAAATTGGGTGATAGTTCTATCAATAGGCCATTCCAGCAAGCATGCCTCCAGCTCAAAGCAAGAACCCGTAGGAGAAGCAAAAAAAAAAAAACAAACCCTGATAAGATCTATGTAATTTATTGTAGCATGGTACATTTATAATTTTTTGCAATGTGTTGTGTAGCATAATATATCAGTTGGTGGCTCAACGGACAAACTATGTTTCATGGAAGAAAATCGTAACAGGGTCATAGTGAGGAAAATCATAACAGGATCATACTGATGTGGAGATGGGACGGGGAAGACACAGCAAGCCAGTGGGAAAGATGAAACTTGTCTATGGGTGCAATCCTATGTATGTTTAGACAGGAAAAAGCCCTGCTACTCCCAAGACAGGGAGTTGTAGGATTTCCCCCCCTGTCTAAATATGTATTACACCTTAAATCAGGGATGGCCAACATCCTAGGCCCAAGGGGTTGTATGTTTTAAACCAAAACTGCCAGAAGTGAGGGTAACCCTTCTCTGATACCATTGCCCACATATAGTCACAAGACAGGGCTTCTCCTTTAGATCTGCCAGTCAACCCCCCCCCCCCGAAAACCTAACAAAGGGAAAGAGGAGAGAAAGATTTCCAGAATCTTCCTGTGTCGAGATACACACAGGAAGAGCACTGAAACAATCTACTGGAGTAGCCTAGGGCCTAATCTACACCAAACAGGATATGGCACTATGAAAGCAGTATATAAAAGGCAGGAGCCACACCAAGCAGGATATAACACAATGAAAGTGGTATATGGTATGTGTCTTATGGGCCCCAACAGTTGTCAGTGCACTTCAATACCGCTATGAAGCAGTAGTGTGGCTCCTGCCTTTTATATACCACTTTCATAGTGCAATATCCTGCTTGGTGTAGATGAGGCCTGGGATTACAATTAGGCACACAAAGGCCGGGAGCATGTCATCCTGCTGAACAGATCCTGCCCCTGAGTTGCCTTTTGGCAATCCCCAGTCTAGATAGCAGCAAATTCTCACAATAAAATAGGTGGCACCCAGTGGCATGAATAGGAAAGTATAGTAGCGAAATTCTGTGTCTTTTGATTTGTAGGGAATGTTGACCTCACAGAACTGGCAGGAAATGCAGGTATGTGGATTTCTACCCTGCCAGCAGTACTTTCCTTCTCTGCTTTAGAAATAGTATTCAGAGGGTCCCTGGTTTTTTTGAGATGGATGGATGTATAGATAAGTAGATAGGCTCTGTTCTTTTCATCCTGATTCATGCCTGGAAGAGACAAAGACTGGGCTAATTCTGTTCCTTCTTTAGCAATAGCAGCAGAACAAATTCAGCAGCTGGCCCAATACATGGCTTCCCCAGCAATCTGTGGTCCACCGTGCCCACGTTACTGGATTGGATATGAAGGGAAGTGCTACTACTTTTCAAAGGAAAAAAGGAACTGGATGTACAGCCAGAAATTCTGCTCTTTACACAATGCCTCACTGGCTAAGATTGAACCTGAGGAAATGGTAAGAGATTCAAATATTCTGTTGTTGAAGTATTCTCTGAGCATATGTATATAAAGCACACAATTTATACATTTTTGGGACAGGGCAAGCCTATGGACCAGTTAAGATGGGCAGGATCTTCACTACTAAAGCGCTTTAAAGCAGTAGTGTAGATCCGGCCATGGTATGCCAGCCGCTGTGCCAGACTTTATATCAAGGTGTGCTCCTCCCGGTGGATTTGCTGCAGGTGTTTTCAATAAGACAAGGTTTATTGATTGTTTAGTTTTTGGGGGGAAGGAGGCTAAGGGGAGACATGAAAGAGGTGTACAAAATTATGCATAGTATAGAGAATGTGGATAGGGAGACATTTTCCCCTTTCTCAAAATACTAGAACCCTGGGTCATCCATGAAGCTGATACTAGAACCTGGGGTCGTCCCATGAAGCTGATTGGTGATTGGTCCAGGTGATTGATCCAGGACAAATAAAAGAAAGTACTTCTTCACACAGCACATAGTTAAATTATAGAATTCACTACCACAAGGTGCGGTGATTGCCACCACTTTGGATGGCTTTAAAAGGGAGTTGGATAAATTCTTGGAGGAGAAGGCTATCAGTGGCTACTAGCCCTAATGGTTATGTGGTACCTCCAGTATCTGAGGCAGTAAGCCTGTGTGCACCAGTTGCTGGGGAACATGGGTGGGAGGATGCTGTTGCACTGTGTCCTGCTTTGTGGGTCCCTGGTCGACAGCTGCTTGGTCACTGTGTGAACAGAGTGCTGGACTACATGGACCCTTGGTCTGATCCAGCAGGGCTCGTCTTATGTTCTTAAGGCTAACAAGGGTTACTGGGGGGTGGCGAAGGAGGGCTATTATCAAATCCTCACCACCACCACCTCATTCTCCTTACTCTCAGGAAAGTCAAGGTTTTTTTTAACATTCCTCCTCCTGGGAGAGAGAACTAACGAAGGCCACTGAAACAGTCATGAGATATATTACTGCAACAACCCTGCTCCGAAGCACTGGGATTGGAGACCGCACCCCCCCAGTAAAACCATCCACAGTGATAAGAATCTAGAGAGGCCAGTCAAAAATCTGTATTCCTCCCTCTTCCTCCTCTGTTCTTTTCTTTATAGAGAGAGAAATTATTGAGGAGAAATGTATCAGTCTTTACAGACACACTGTCTGGGTTTCTGTACCCCTCCAAATCCAAATGGCTAACAAACTTTAGATTTGGTCCACTTTGGTGGAGCCCTACTTTAATTCGGACATCTCCCATGTCTCCAAATCAGCTCAGTTTAGTTTTGGATTCAGATTAATCTGGACACACACTTAGAAAAAAAAAGAGCCCTGTTTGAACAGTCACGAAGCAACACTTCCCACCAAATATAGGGTGGCCATATGGAAAGGAGGACAAGGCTCCTGTATCTTTAACAGTTGTAGAGAAAAAGGAATTTCAGCAGGTGTCGTTTGTACGCATGCAGCACCTGGTGAAATTCCCTCTTCATCACAACAGTTAAAGCTGCAGGAGCCCTGCCTTCTTGACCAGATACAAAAGAGGACAGGGCTCCTGCAGCCTTAACTGTTGTAATGAAGAGGGAATTTCACCAGGTGCTGCATGCATACAAACGACACCTGCTGAAATTCCTTTTTCTCTACAACTGTTAAAGATACAGGAGCCCTGTCCTCATTTCCATAGGGTCATCTTACCAAACATAAAGTTGCTTCAGATGACAGCCCACATTAGACTTCTATGGTAGGAATCAATGAACATGTGATAGCAGGAATACAGGATGAAGTTATGGAACCCAGTCTATATCCTTTTTCAGAGACAGTGCACAAGCATAATACCAGGGGTCTGTCTATACACTCTGGAAGCCCCTGGGTGGCTCCAAATCTGCACTGAGTCAGTTGTATGATGCAGCTGCTGATTTGGAGCCACCCAGGGGTGAAGATCTGCAGTAGAAAAGCCGGGGACTTACCCCAACGTTTCCTACCCTGACTTTTTCTGCCCTAGCAAGGTCAGCCATCTGTCCTTCTGCCATCTGTCCTCACTCCAGCGCTACTCTGGGGACATTCCTGGGTGGAAGGCAGCCTTCCATTGGTCATCGGAAGCCGTGGGAGGGGAAAGGGTGGGCCCGGTGATCCTGATGGCTGCTGGAAAGCCTGAGCTGCCTCCCTTCATCTGGATTACTCTCCGACATCCCACGCCAGTGATACCGTGAAGTTTGGTGGCAGAGCGCCAGGAAGAGCTCATAGCATCTTTCCCAACACAGTTTATGCTACACAGCTTAGTACTCAGGGGAGCAGCAACCCATACCTATAGCCACAAGCTTCAAGACACCCTTCAGGCAGAGGTTCAAATCTGCTGATAGCCCGATGACCTCTGCTCAACCAATTTTTTTTTCAGCTGAAGTATTTAGTTATTGCATTTGTAGCCTGTTTGTTTACTGCAGTCTTCTCCGACCTGAAGTGCTCCAGATGTTTTGGATTACAGCTCCCACTATTCCTGGCCATTGGCTATGCTGTCTGCAGCTGATGGGAGTTGAAGTCCAAAGCATCAGGAGGGCATCAGGTTGGAAGAAGGCTGGTGTTCTGTACTGTGGCCTGTCAGTCTCACAGACTGTGCATCATTCATGTGCATCCAAATGACACACAGGGGATCCCGGGAGCAGGCAGGGACAACCCCTCCATTTGCCTGGGATAATCCTTAGGTCTAGCTAAGGCCTGTGTGGAAGTGAAGATGGAAACAAACTTTCTCGCCCACCCTAGACTGTGGGTGGGAGGGCAGGGGCTATGGCAGCGCATCTTTCAGCCAGGGTGGGAGCCTGAGGGCAGTGATGGCGGAGGGGACACATCAGTGAGTGTCCTTCAGCCATAGTGGGAGCAGTGAAGGTCAGATGAGCACCAAGTGGCTTTCTGGAAGCCACTAAGTGCACATTGGACTGCCGCCGTCACTGTTCTGGCTGAATTGGTGCAGATTAGTGTCACCGCTACCCCCAGCCCAGCAGAAAATCACTTTCTTTCAGGGCAAGGGGCACTGAAGTGAGCGGCACTCAAATGGGTGCCAGGCAGCTGTCATCTGCCATTTTAATTTCAACAAACAAACACACACACCCATGTCCCATCACTCCAGGACCTTGTGGGAGCAATGCTATATCAGGGGCATTTTGGGGAAATTCAAATGGCAGATGAAAACTGCTCAGCAGTCATTGGAGCACTAGGAAAGAAATACAGTGCGGGGCCATCCCAGGGTAGGCCCTGCCGGGTGTTGGGGCCCTGCAAGGCACTCAAGGATGCTGGGTTCTAATGTCAAGGGAGCTTGACAAGTTGCGTAGGTATAATTTGTCCATTTGTATTTGCTGTCCCTTTGCAAATGATCACATGTTGCATTTTCCAGGGTATTGAGATCTGTTTCTGCTGTTATCTGGAAATACCCAAATCTTGCTTGACTCCAGTTCTGTGTGCTTGTGTTACAGAATAGAGGTCTCTGGAGGAGGAGGAGACTGTGCATATCTAGAGAATGAAGCCTTGGCCATCTCATCCGGATGTCACACAAAACTGCCTTGGATCTGCAGCAAACCTGCTGCATATATAAATCCAATTGACGACCTATAGACAAAAATTGGAGGGTAGACTAGAAAAATAAATAAATGCAGGATTAGCTTACAGGGCAGCAAGCGAAGAAGATAATGCTGCCATGACTTTGTACTGACTGATTGGGTATAATATTGCCTGTATGTTTACTTTCATGTTTGTAAACCTGAGAGCAGCACTGCTCATTAACAGTGGCTGAAGGAAAGACCAGGGTTACAGCAATATTTTCAGTTGTAAGCACATCAAGGGCGGAAATAAAATGTGTGTGTCTTTAAAATAAATACCCAAGCATAGGGTGACCATATGAAAGGGAGGACGGGGCTCCTGTATCTTTAACAGTTGTATTGAAAAGGGAATTTCAGCAGGTGTCATTTGTATATATGGGGAACCTGGTGAAATTCCCTCTTCATCGCATGAGTTAAAGCTGCAGGAGCTATACTAGAGTGACCAGATTTAAAAGAGGGCAGGGCACCTGCAGCTTTAACTGGTGATGAAGAGGGAATTTCACCAGGTTCCCAATATATATACAAATGACACCTGCAGAAATTCCCTTTTCAATACAACTGTTAAAGATACAGGAGCCCTGTCCTCCTTTCCATAGGGTCACCCTACCCAAGCATACACAAAAGGAAATATGACAAACAGGAACCTGCAACAAGCAGGAGAGAGGCTAGGACTGCAGTGCCTCCTGCTGGCTTCCACCAGGTGGTACACGTAATATAATGGTGCAGGACTCCATAGAAAAATACAAAAGTGATTACATACATTTTTTATGGACGCATTTTCAAATGGTAGGGAGTAGGCACTGGTTACTATGTAGAGTGATCATATGAAAAGGAGGACAGTTGTATTGAAAAGGGAATTTCAGCAGGTGTCACTTGTATGCACACAGCACCTGGTGAAGTTCTCTCTTCATCACAGCAATTAAAGCTGCAAGAGCCCTGCCCTCTTTTGTGTCTGGTCATGTTAGGCAGGGCTCCTGCCACTTTAATGAAGAGGGAATTTCACCAGGTGTTGCATGTGTGCAAATGACACCTCCTGAAATTCCCCTTTTAATACAACTTTTAAAGAAACAGGAGCCCTATCCCCCTTTTCATATGGGCTTGCCCCAACCTGCCTACACGTATCTAAGCACAGATTTTCAGACATGCATGGAGTCCAAAGCAAAGGAGAAGATTAAAATGAAGGACTTAAAATGATTTTAAGCTCACACTTATTATTTATTTATTTATATAGCACCATCAGTGTACATGGTGCTGTACAGAGTAAAACAATAAAATAGCAAGACCCTGCCGCATAGGCTTACATTCTAACAAATAACGCTTGGCAACTCCCAAGGAGTTCCCTGATAGCCAAGAATCCAAGACCTTAATAGTTGAAAAGAAGGCAGTGTTTCCTAAACATTTTTTTAACAAAGCTTCCAGTCCTCATCATCGAAGAGAGGAGTACCATGTTTCTTACCGAGCTCTGAATAGGCTGTTCAGCTGACAGGACACAGGCTTGGTCAGCTTCCAGATGGTAAGAAGTTGATGTAGGTCCACAATAGCTGAATATCTTTATGCACTTTCTACAAAACTAATTCATTTTTGATAACCCTTTACTCTCCCATACATGTGAGTTCACAGTCTGAATGCCTCAAAAATTGCTGTGAGATTGAAACACACAAAAAAGGGTTAAAAAGATGGCTAGATGAGATTTAAGGCTTCAACCCATGTACCTGTGTCCCTCGAATTATCCCCTATGGTGTAAAGCTGTTGTTGTTGTTGTTGCTAGCTAACTCACACCCTGGGCGGCAGCGCTCCTAAGATCCTTTGCATACCAGGAAAAGGGTTTAACGGGGGGAATGGAAAAAAAATCTTTAAAAAAATCAATGGATGACCCAATCTGATTCAAATTTGGTATGCTTAAATCTCTCCTTAATATCTATTACTGTGCCAATTTTGATGGTTTTATCTTTAAAACTTACACAGATGTAGGCATTTGATTAATTTGTACTTTAAACATATCAAATCCTCCTCCTGCACCCCCAGTGGCCACTCAGAAAACAACAAATGATTCACTCCAAAAGTAGTACCAAAATAGTTCGGTTCTTTTGGCTTTGAAGCACAATTAAAGCAGGATGCCTGGGAGTACTTCACAGTCAAAGCAGATTATAAGCTGGAGAACTTTGGAGTCCTTTGCACGCAATTCACCGTGATTGCACAGTATAACCCTGGTGTGATGAAGCTCTTAGTTTGGATCATATCTTTGAGCAAACAACTAACTCAAAATTGACTACTTACACCAAAGGATGTAAACTTTTCTAGACATCTCTTTATAGGGTTTTATAGGGTTTCTATCTTATACATTCATCATCAACTGTTAAGCAAAAACTTTAATAAAGAAATAATTAAGTTTACTATCCATCCTTTATTTATTTATTTATTGCATTTCTATGCCGCCCAATAGCCAAAGCTCTCTGGGCAGTTCACAAAAGTTAAAACCATCAAATACAATTCAAAGTACAAAACAACAGTATAAAAACACAATATAAAAGCACAACTAGGATAAAACCGAACAGCAGCAATGCAGAGATTCCCAAAATCCACAACATGCGGTTGCATTAAAATATGTAAATAGGCACTTCTCATGATAACAGGCGTTAACGTCATAATTCAGTCGGGGGTGGCACTGAAATATTGTGCTGAAGGCGCAATGCAAGCCTCTCCCATTCCCCATACAGAGAGCCTTCAACATGAACAGTGCTCTCATGCAAAGCCACAAGTAGTGTGATCCTTCCTCCCCTGGTTGACAGGAAGAAATAATGCAAGCCTGCCCACTGGTGACCAGATGGAGGAATTTCACAGTGGAGGCTGGTGGCTCTGATGTCAGTGGGGCTGCGATTCTGCTCTGGGTTTCAGTCAGAACTGGACAAAACTCTAAAGGTGTTATCCAATGTGCTCCCAAATAGTTTAAGCACCTTGGACAACTCCTTTAGAGTTCTGACTAAAACCCAGCGTGGATCACAGCCCACTGATATCGGAGGCACTAGCCTCCACTGGAATTTTACATGGCGTACATATGGAGGGTTGGGTTGCACTAAGCCTTCTGCACGGTGCACAGAAGGGCTCAAGGTGCTCCTCAGCCATCTTACTCAGTGTCAATGCCCTTGGCTGAATGTATGAGCCAGGGCAACGTTTTGGCTTTTATTACTGTTAGTGCTGAGCCAAAAATGCCACCCCACTTCTGCAACATCCCATTCGCTGACCTTAAACCTGCAGTGGCACTTTCTCCAATTCCTAGCAGATGCATGGGAATTCCTCCATATTTTCAGGGATAGGGGCTCACCAGGGCCAAGGGGCAGTGGGGGCTTCCCCCTCCCCACCTTTCATGTTAAAAACGTAGTTTCAGAGTTGGCTCTGCTCTGTTGGTACACACAAAAAAGATGGCGGTCCTAAGACACTAGGAGGGGATCTACACAGCGTACTGAAGGCGCACGCAAGCGCCTTCAGTGCGACCCGAAAGCACGTGTGTAGATCCTGCTGGAAGAGGCGGAGGAGGAGGAGGCGGCTGGGGAATCCGGCTGCGTCCTTGCTGCCGCCGCCACCCACCTCCCCGCCAGCCTCGTCCCAGTCACGGGGGTGGGGTCGAGACCCCCTCCCGCCGCGGACCAGGCTCCTCCTTCCCTGCTCAGGCCAGCCCCAGCCCCAGCACGTCCTCCGGGCTGATCAGGAGGCCGGCGGAGAGGTGGGCGGCGGCGGTGGCGGCAAGGACGCCTCCTCCGCCGCCTCTTCCAGGGCAGGATCTACACACGCGCTTTCGGGTCGCACTGAAGGCGCTTGCGTGCGCCTTCAGTACGCTGTGTAGATCCCCTTTAGGTAATATAGAGCCATTCAATGTGAAGCATTATGGGAAAACGTGGTGGTCCACTGGGTCACCAAGAGCTCTTAGTTGCAGCATTGGCCAAACTACTTATTTAACAAGGAAGTGTGTACTGCTTGTTCCCAGTAAATTCCCTGTACCCTAAATATAGAGATTTTTCTTCCCATCACCTGAAAAAGAACTGGTTTAAACACACACACACACACACACATATGCACACACTGAATTTGGGAGAAAAAATTCCAACACAGAACTTTGGTTCACCCTAATTAGTACTTATATCAAGTGCTTCTGTCTCACAGACCCACATGGCGACAGTACTGCAGGCTTCAGCAATAGCTTTGTGCCCATTCAGCATCCCACAGCTGTTTGCTTCAACAGGGCCCAGTTCTTGCAAACTGTAAAATAAAAGAGAAGGTCCCCAGCATTTATCAAACAGTGGCACAGGTCCTTCTGGGGCACATATCTTTCTGCTGTCTCCCCCTCCTCTTTATAGAACTTTATCCCTTATTTGCTTTCTATTGGGCCTAGTACCCTTATGCTTTCCTAGTCTAAGTATCATAGAAGTATCATAGAACAGTAGAGTCGGAAGGGGCCTCTAAGGCCATCGAGTCCAATCCCCTGCTCCATGCAGGAATCCTTTCAACATACAAGAACAGAAGTTCTTGCATTTTATCTGTAAGCCCCTAATGCTGAAAAAAGGCTGAATGCCCTTCTTTGGGGTAATTTAACGGCTTTGTCACGTCACTAAAGAAATGTACAAAAACCTACTTCATTTCTGATTTAGTGCCATATTCCTGCATAATTCTTTAGTGATGAGATAGTCTACTGAGTTTTTAATTTTGGGTGGTTTCCAGGTCCACACCAAGTGACCTGGGTTGCTTGAAGACGAAGCTTTCATTGTGCAATTGCACTGCCTTATTCACAGAATCTTATTAGAGGGTGGGCTCCAGGTGTCATCGTAATCAATTTGTAGCCCTCTTATGCTTTCCCACTATTCCTTCCATCTTTTTTTCATATCAGAAACAATGTTAAAGAAGAAAAAAAATGATGGAATAGCCGCACAATGGAGGTGTACTATTTAAAACAGCTCTCTCCAATGTACTTGTAAGGACATTGCTGGCAAGAGTGCTCACATCCTCATGACTTAAACCTCACATCAGATTGGATCCCAAATTGGGGAAGGTGACCTTGGGCTGCATTTATCCACTTCCTTTGGATGAGTTTCAGGTCCATCTAGCCTTCTTTTCACACAGTAGCCAGCCAGCTACTGGTGGGAAACCTACAAATCCGACATTTGTGTAAAAGCACCCTTTGCAACCGGTGTACGTAAGCATATAGCCATAAAGACTAGTAGCCACTGATAGCCTTCTCCTCCAGGAATATGTCTAATCCCCCTTTAAATCCATCAGAATTAATGGCCATCCCTACATCTTGTGGTAGCAAATTCCATAGTTTAACTATGTGCTGTGTGAAGAAGTACTTCCTTTGATTAGTCCTGAATCTCCCACCAATCAGTTTCATGGGATGACCCCAGATTCTAATAAGATGAGAGAGGGAGAAAAATGTCTCCCTATCCACTTTCTCCACACCATGCATAATTTGGAACATCTCTATCATGTCTCCTCTCACTCCCCTCTTCAGTAAGGGACTCTAAGGGGGAATCCGCATGTCGTACCGAGACCGCTTCTAAGTGACCCCAGTGCGACGTGAAAGCGATCGTGTAACTTGCCTTTCACGTCGCACTGGGGTCACTTAGAAGCGGTCTCAGTACGACGTGCGGATTCCCCCTAACAATCCCAAATGTTGTAACCTTTCTTCATAGGACTTCAGTCTTGAATAGTAGGGAGAAATACTCACCGCTTTTCATCTGGTGGGGAGCCATCCACCCAGATCCATTTTTTCTCAGGGAATGTGGCCGTTAGTCCAATCCATAGCAACTGTGTCTCTTCAATAACACTCTGGATAAAAGTCTGTAAGCAATGTAATTGGCTTGATAATGCTATATTAAAGTTATTGTAACTGTAAGGATGACAGACAGAACAGATTCTACTTAACTGTCAACTGCCAGCCTGCCACACTATATCCTGTTCTCATGGTTTTCTGGGCCCAAACAATACTAATCAAAAGTAGGTGCAATGGATTATCAGTCTCATATAAAAAAGCCCGTAGACTTACCACCTCTTCTTGTTTCTGTATCACCAGCATTTGCGAGTCCCTTGCATTGCAGTCGTCCTGACTCTTCCTCCAGGTTCCTTGTTCTTTAGAGATCCAGTAGCACTTGTTCTCATGACGGAACCAATTTTCGGGGCATAGTTTGCACCTGAAGCTCTCTGAAAAGTATGGAAATTTAGATTCCTGCTTGAATCAATGCTAAATAGGACCAATTTTGTTTCTATGCACACACAAGTTTTAAGGCTCTACAGCTGTCATTCACACTTTAAGCATTTCCCATAGAAATGTAGCACTGGGGTACTTGTCGCAGTCATAACTGGAACCACACCATCAGGCATTGAGCACGAACCAAAATTGGGGGCCAACTAGACATGGTAAGGCAAATCCATGATCAAATCTCTCGATACCGTTTTTTCTGTTTGTTTAAAAGTGGCTGTGAAGAGGGCAAATGAGACACGGGAAAGTTAACATTTCCCCCCATGCCAGTTCTCCAATTAAATTACCAGCCCCCACTCCCAGCTGCAATTAGCCAGGGAGAGGAACCAAGACAGGTACAATACAAGCATCTATTTTTTTTCCTACTCTCTGGCTAATAGCAGCTTGGGGTGGGGAAACTAATTAAAATCAGGAAAACAGAATAAGAGGAACGGTTAACTCCCCTCCCCTAGTTAATCAGCATCAAACCAAATTAGTTCACCCCCAACAATTCAGATTAGTCCCTCTCCCTGACACGGCTACTTTAAGCAAAGAAGATAACACTCGGAGATAGGGATATCCGTTGCTGGGAAATCCAGTTCTTCTTTTACTCGACGGAGTTCCACGGCATGTACAATTCAATTTGTGTTTGTGAGCTGAGCCGCGGGTTTTTCCCTGAGCTCCGGGAACCTCTTTTTTTTGTTTTTGGTGCATTTTCCCCCACAGGTTCTGCAATTTGTGCAAATCACAACTGAATTGTGGAAGCGGTGGGGCGGGGGCGGGGGGGGGGAAATGTGAAAAATTCCCAGAAGCCCATGAACTGGCCTGGCTTGCTGCAGACTGAGAGTTGGGTGCTGCAGCAGGAACTGGAATGAAGTCCAGAGGCTAAAGCTAGGACAACTCACTGAACCCCATGCCCCAAATGGATTTCTCTGGCATCGCTACTCAGAGATCTAATCACAGATCTCCCACGTCACATTATGGCAGGATCTACACTACTGCTTAAAAACAGTTTATAATGGTATTAACAATAGTATTGGACAGTTTTTTTAAAAATTGTTTTTTTTAATTAAACTTAAACATACATCAATCCAATAACAAACAAAACAAACAAAATTTACAAATTAAAATCATAATACATAAAATTGCATAACCTTATAACATTTCTAATTTAATATTTTTATTATTTTTATTTTATTTAAGGATTTTTATGCCGCCATTCAGCCAAAAAAGGCTCTCATGGCAGCTTACAAAAGTATTTCTTGACAGTCCCTGCCCACAGGCTTACAATCTAAAAGACATGACACAAAAGGAAAGGGGATTGGGAGGGAGGAGGAGGAGGAGGGGGGAAAGGAAAGCAAATTCAGGCACTACAATCTTAGTTGCAAAGTTCAGCAGTTGCAGTTGACAGCAGGAGGGAGGGGGCTCTCAGCTGGAGCTGGACCCAGGCACGGTGGAGAGGTGCCTGGCTACTGCTTCCTCCCTGCAGGTGCCCTGCCCTCTTTTAAATCTGGTTATTCTAGTATAGCTCCTCAGCTTTAACTGTTGTGACGAAGAGGGAATTTCACCAAGTTCTCCGTATATACAAATAACACCTGCTGAAATCCCCTTTTCTATGCAACTTTTAAAGATACAGGAGCCCTGTCCTCCTTTTCATAGGGTCAACCTAGTTTATTTGCTGAATAAAGTTTGGTGGATTATTTGGCAGACCTCTTAATTGTCTCACACTGCAGAGGGAGGGCATGGAAACACAATGTTCCCCACAACTATGAGGTCTAGTTATGCCTTTCAGTTAAATCTCAAACCCTTATAATGTCTACATGCAGTATAGCCAGGGGTGACCCTACAATTAGGCAGAGTGTGGGGAAGGAAGCAAAAGTGGCAGACCCTGGCAATTACTCCTGGACTCCCCAGCTGTATTCCACGCAACCTGTCCTGGGGGCCTTAAACTAGCTTGCTGCCTCAGTTATGGTGAAGGATGTGGTGATCCTATCATCAGTGTCAAAGTAAGGCACAGCCGCCAGTCAAGTCAGCTTCTGTATAGTGTCCTTGGCCTCAAGCAGCAAGATGTCTTGAGACAGCCCTGGATGGTGTTATAAATATAATTATTTATAACACCACGTGAAACTCAGAGGAATTGCTATGATCTGTGCCATCTCTTCCCATTGTCACTGTCAGAACATAACGCCATTACCTGTTACACTTATGTGAACTGGCTTGCACAAAAACTGTCGGAAGCGAGTGATGACGTTCTCCACATTGGACTTATTTTCTGTGCCGCTGGTGAGTTCCCGAGAGACGAAAGATTTCTCTAGCGCATCCATATATCGCCTTGTCTGAAAAGCTTGAAATAACAAATTCTGTTTTGGTGATTAGTAAATTAAGAAAATGAAGGTTTTCTTGGCCAACATTTCTTAGGTGAAAATAAAAGAACACCGTTCTCACTGCCTTCCTCACACATTATTACACATCTCCTCTCTGCTGCTGTATGTAGTATTGGTAAACTGACCACGATTTTAACTTTTATGGTTGGGGCTTAAGAATGTTTAATAAAATAGGTACGTTCACAGTGGATAAGTCTGAACTTATTATAGAATAGGTGCAACTCAAATACATTCAGCAGCATTTACTGGTGGCAATTTACATAGGAGATTAAACTATGCACCAGCATTTAGTGTGTTCAGATGAACAAGAAAGTTTCAGCTTAGCCAGAACCTGGATCAGGTCAAATGATTCAAAAGCAAAGAAGGTGATTTTGTTTTCCTTTAGTTAAAATATTCTAGAAAAACATCAGTATGGATCTACATTTAGTCATACTTAGGGTAGACCCAATGAAATCAATGGGACTAGCCACCACCACCAAAAAGGTCCTGTCTCACATCTCCAACAATTGCACTTCAGATGCTAGTGTAACACAGCAGGGCCTCATCACAAAAGCAAAGTATACAGGCAGGTTCCTATGAAGACAAATCCTTTAGATATCCAGGTCCCAAACCATCTAGGGCTTTAAAGGACAATCCAGTGATTTGAACTGGGTCTGGAGACAGATCAGAAGTCAATGATATTGGTATTGGTGTTATATAGTCAAAATAAATTGGGCTCCCAACAGCAGTATAGCAGTTTTATTTTGTGCCAAATGAAGTTCCTAAACACATTTCAAAAGCTACCAGAAGGACAATCACCAGTTCTGCAAATACCTTCTAAGACAGCCCTGCACTCTTGACCACTCTTGACAAAAGAGGCCAGGGCTCCTACAGCTTTAACTGTTGTGATGAAGAGGGGATTTCACCAGGTGCTGCATGCATACAAATGACAACTGCTGAAATCCTCTTTTCTGTACAATTATTAAAGATACAGGAGCCCCATCCTCCTTTCCATATGGTCAACCTTAATGTACCTGGTTCTTGTAATGTAACACGTAAACTGATTTTTAGTGCCCTCTTGACTGCTAAAAGATTGATACTACAAAATTGGAAAGGTAAAAGCTCACCACCTATAATGCAATGGATTGAAAACCTAACAACACTAGCAACATTTGAAAGAGTGGTATATAGGCGCCATTTATAAATGGACCTATTTGGATATTTACTGAAGTTTGTGTAATTTACTCTTTTTCTCTTCCCCCCCCTTTCATTTAGAATGTTATAGTATTTGAAACTGAGCCCTTTAAAGTATGTAGTTACACTTGCATTATTTTGATTTTAAAAAATGACAAATAATAATGTACAGCCTAAACTAGCAACTCACCACAAATGCGCAGCGCTAACGCAGCTCCTACAATGAGAAGGATCACAGCACAGCCAACTCCGGCAACGATCCGACGCCAACGGTGATGTCTCGGTAGGGTTTCTACAAAAGCCAATGTTTGGAGAAAGAGACCAAATGCCTACCTAGTCCAGCATCCTTTATTTCAGTAGAGGAGACTGGCCACTAATCCAGGAGATTCATAGCTTCATCCCACGTACCCATTTCCCTCGAATTATCCCCTACAGCGCTAAGCTGTCAGCATTGTTGTTGTTGCTAGCTAAATCACACCCCGGGCAGCAGCACTCCTAAGTTCCTTTGCATACCAGGAAATGGGTTTAAGGGGGGAAATGTAAAAAATCATTAAAAAAACAACAGATGACCCAATCCAATTCAAATTCGGTACGCTTAAAGCTCTCCTTGATATCTATTACTGTGCCAATTTTGATGTCTTTATCTTTAAAACTTACGCAGATATAAGCATTTGTTTAATTTTTCTTTAAACATATCAAATCCTGCTCCTGTGCCCCCAGTGGCCGCTCGGAGAACAACAAATGATTCACTCCAAAAGTAGTACCAAAATAGGTGGGGTCTTTTGCCTTTGAAGCACAATCAAAGCAGGATGCATGGGAGTACTTCACAGTCAAAGCAGATTATAAACTGGAAAACTTCAGAGTACTTCACAATAAAAGCCGGTTATAAGCTCGAAAACTTCAGAGTCCTTTGCAGTGATTGCACAGTATAACCCTGATGTGATAAAGCTCTTAGAGCAGCCTTCCTCAACCTGGGGCGCTCCAGATGTGTTGGACTACAACTCCCAGAATGCCCCAGCCAGCTGGCTGGGGCATTCTGGGAGATGCAGTCCAACACATCCGGAGCGCCCCAGGTTGAGGAAGGCTGTCTTAGAGGCTTCTCATTCATATAATTGCATTGCTCCCCAAAGTGCTGCTGAAGTGGGAAACCCATGTTTCAAGTGTAATTGGGGTAGCACCCTCAACAAAGTTATAAGAAAACCCTCCCCTCACTCACTGTTTTGGTAAGCTAAACAATCCCAGGACTTGCTCTGGCCCCTTGATTATTTTGGTTGCCCTTTTCTGCCCCTTTTCCAGCTTTCCCGTACCCTTTTTGAGATGTGGTGACCAGAATTGTACACAGTTTCTAAGTGTGGCCACACCATCGATTTTGAAGCTGGCAGTTTTATTTTCAGCTCCTTCCCTAATTATTCCCGACATGGAATTTGCCCTGTTCGCAGCAGTTACACACTGGGCCAGCTTTTTCACTTGAGTTATCCACCGCAACTGTGAGATCGCGTTCTTGGTCAGTCACGACCAGCTCAATTCCCGTCAGCACATACACAAAATCAGAATCTTTTGCCCTAACGTACATCACGTCACACTTGCTCATATTGAACCACATTTGGCATCTTAATGCCTCCCCCCACCCACCCCAGTTTGGAGAGATCCATTCAAAGCCCTTTGCAATCCTGTTTGGCTTCACTAAAATGAATTACCAAATGCAAGTAAGCAGAATTATTTCCCCTTCTTATACATATGGCAACCATCAGGGCAAACTAGATGTTCAGGAAGGCAGACACTGAGCATCTCTACTGTTGAATACCTTGTGAATCATTTTTTGTTCTGAAGATCTACAAAACAGATGGAACAAACCAAACACTAACTACCGAGAAACCTGTGATTCCAATAAACAAGCTCTCATTTACCTAGTTCCTGAGATCCGGGATTCTGTCTTTGCTCTTTCCTTGGCCGCATGTTAAGTGCCATGTAGCCTTCCTCGTCTTCCATTTTTTAAGCTACTCTTTGGCGTCCCTTTAGAAGGAAAACGATATGGAGGGGGAGGCAGGGTCCTTCTCTGAGCTTCAAGCTCAGCTCAGCCTGAGAGGCAGCGCTGACCACTTCTCGGAGAAAAGGAAGCAAAGCGCACAGGAAACAGGGCCTCTGCCCTGGCTACCTGTCAACACCTCTGCTCTGCTTTTGATGACTGAAGGCTGCCAATGGGGCTTGTTTCCAAAAATGGTGGTGAGGGAAGATCACAGAGCACACGCTCAAAGGCACGCTCTTGTTCATTCCCACCCCTCACCCCCCATCTCATTCTCTCCATTCTTTTCCACCAAGCAGTTAGCTAAATTAATATTATAGCACCAGACTACAGGAATTTGCAATCACTGGAGAGAACATTCCAATTTATCAATGTGAAGAAAGCATTGTGAAATGCAAGTCTAACTACACTGGAGCCCAGATTAAATGATCTAACCAAGAAACTGCATGTTAACTGGGGTTCCTAATGCTAATGCCAGAAGTAGAAGGGCATTTGCAGGAGAAAATCAGTAGGTGGAAGCAAGCCGCTTAACTCTTCACTGCCCACCAATTCTTCCTTGTATTCCCCAATCCCCACTGTCCATTTTAAATTCATTTCTTCCCCATCCAGGATCTGAATAAACTGACTTGGAGGGGACGGCTGGTAAACCCAGGAGGCATTTGCAGAAGAGAATCAGAAGGCACTGGAAGAGCGGGCGAGTTATTAATTAATTAATTAAATGTATAACCAACCTTTTAGGGAAGACCCCCTACAACGCCATATGGCAGCGTATAACAACAGTTTAAAACATATTGGACTAGAAGCAATTTAAATGTTAAAACGCAGCAACAGCTAAAATTACACCAGTAAAATCTTTTGTACAAAGCAGAGTACAATCAAAGTCATTCATTCATTATTTGAAGCATTTTTATGCCATTACTCGATCAAAAACGGGCCCCCAGAGCTGTTTACATATAATCAATTAAACAAGACAGCCCCTGCTTGCAGGCCTACAACCTAGAATGATGCAACACACAAGAAAAAATGAAAGGGGGGGAGAGGAGGGGGGATAATTCTTTGAGTAGGGCTGGTAGAATGGTCCTGCTCTCTCTCATCTCCCCCAGGAAAGCCTGCTGCTGGTAGTGCCACTTGAGAGAGGAGGAGCCTTCATGAAGGGAGGGGGGCTTTCAACAGGACTGGTGGAATGGCCCTCCTCTCCTTCTCATGTCCCTCAGCTCAGCCCACATGAAAGAATACAAAGGGAGGAAGATTCCATAATGGAGGAGCCACCACCGAAAAGGCTGTGTCCTTGGTACCCAACAAGCTGGTATCTTTTAATGGCAGGTCAGGGCCTCCAAGGCTAATTGCAAGGTCTGGGCAGGTTCATGCAGGTGAAGGCAGTCCTTCAGATTACCTAGGGCCAATCCATTTAGGGCCTTTAAAGCCCTACATTTTAGGGTTTAAAGCCCTAAATGTTAGGGCATTAAAAGTCAAAAACAGCACCTCAACTTGAATCTGGAAACAAATAGGCAGCAGAGTAGGTGTAGCTTGATCAGAAAGCCTGGCTCCCACAAATGTAAACAGCAAGGTCAGGACATCAATGAAACAGTGGCTGATTTTAATCATCAACTAGCAAATGCTTGTCTGAAAAGAAAAGTCTTCAGCAAAAGCTGAAAACAAAGTTATGCGGAAGCAAGTCTGATCTCAGTTGGCAGGGTATTCCATAGGATGGGGCCCAGCATATAAAGCACCTACTCCTGGTGGCCTCCAAGCGGATCTTTGACCCGTGTGACCACCAAGGGTGCCTCTTCAGAAGATCTCAATGATTGGGCAGGATTTATTTTGTTTTATTTTATGTATGTATTTATTTATTTATTTATTAAAATATTTGCATCCTCCCCTATATTACCGGGATCTCAGGGTGGATCAAAGAATCATACAGTAGTAGAGTTGGGAGGGCCATCAAGAGGGAGAAAGTGTGTCCTGAAGTATCTTGGTCCCAAACCAGGTCCAGTAGCAGTTCAAAAGCCAGCGCAGAGCCTTCAGCAGAGATGCTACGTGTTGATATAGGGCTCCATCACACCAGCATTTTATTGCACTTTTGTCTTGCTTTGTTTACCATTTTGCCCTGTGACCTTCACACAATGTTGTCCCTGTCCTGCAGTCATCTCACCTCTTCCTCTCCATTTTCCGTGTTTTTCTGGGGCAGGGAAAGTGTGGTATTTTTTCTCCACACAGGATAAAACCACCCTTCTGTCCCCATATATTGCCATCTTTGCACTATGTTGCAGAATGTCCCTTCCTGGGGGCATGTGCGTTGAACGGTGGTCTTGCTGATGAAAGAGGAGGGTGGGGTGGTTCTTCTCCAGCACGCTGAGTTGGTCAAACAGTCTTTCACTGCTCCAGCCCCACTCTCATTGTTCTATCATCCACCCATTTCAACTTCCCTCTTCCCCCCCCCCCCCACTGTACGAGGTGCCCAGTTGATGAAACACTAAATCACTAAACTTTAGACAACAAAATCAGAGTTGGGTGGGGAGGTGTCCATGTCCATCAGAATGTCCATCAACCACAAGAACCAAAGAACTGGAGGAGGAAGGAGAAGGGGCAGGCTTGGGCAATGATACCAGGAAGTGCAAGCCAATTCATCAAAAAGGTAAGCAAGGTGAAATAGCACAACAACGTGCACACGTGAAAGTGACCAGTGCTTGATGCGCTAATGAAACAGAGGTGGAAATCGTGGATGCATAGCAGGGGGGGAAAGTAGGTGTGATGAAGCTCAAAGAATATTACCAGTAACAGCCGGACAGCTGCATTCTCCACTAGCTGCACCTTCCAGAACAGCTGCAAGGGCAACCTCACGAAAAAACTTAGGCTTCCCAGTAGAGGAGCATGGGTTCCGGTTAGCCAAGTGACAACAAAGGAGGGGGAAATATTACCCTGATCTATATGCTTCCTTCCCTTGCAGTCTCTGACCTGTGATGCTTCCAGACACAACCTTTATCCCTCTCTTGACTCTTGGTGCTTTTATGGTGCAATTGCCCTGGCTCATTCCCAGAATTTTAGGGGTGGAGGGGAGGGGAAGATGGATTTTTCTTCTTCCATTTGCAAACCTCCCATGTGTTCCTGGTACTTCTTCCATCATTTTTCTTACCAAAAAGACGGACAGAGGGAGGGGGTGGGGGGAGAGAAGGAGGTAGTGGTGGAGGAGGAAAAGATGGAATAGGCAGACAATGTCTTTGGATTGGTAACGCAGGGACCCTCCATCTGGAAACACCCTCTGTCTCTTCCCCAAGGCTTCTGGGTAGAGATGCACAGCAGGAGCATAAGCCTTTCTGGGGTGAGTCAAGTGACAGCAAAGGAAAGCTGGTCAGAGAGGGAGAAAAATGTCTTAACCAATCTGCTCCTTCTTTAGACGTTCATGGGTTTTGAGTATCCAGATCAAACTGAAACTGCTCTGGACACTAAATATAAACCTTCAGATCTTACACTTTCCAGATGTAAAAATGGACAAGTAATAACCTTAGTAGTGGCATTGAGCTTGCGTTTGTCCCCCTGCCATCCACCGTGGCAGTGGCAGCATTGCCTTTGTCACTGATGGTGGAAACTGAGACAAAAAGACCCACAGTTGGGCTTCAACTGTGCCCTTAAGAGTTCTGAACCATAAAGACATTCAGAGTTTGTGGCATCGTTGGCAGCAGTATGGTAAACAGTGAACTGAATGTAGTTCTTCAGCCCCGGAAAGGAAAACTAACATGTTGGTTTCTCAGAAGAGGAAGGAAGTAAACACAGAAGAGACAGTTTGACAACAGAGACTAAAGGCTGTTAGCTTTTGATAATCCGTGTCTCCAAACCACTGAAAAGGAGAAATGATGCTTCTCAGCACTTTTAGTTCAAGTAGAACCATTCCAATGCTGATGGTATTGGAAATGACCATAGAAAGTGTTGCCTAATATTTTGCTTCTTTGCATGGCCTTTTATTGCGTGAAACCCTCAATCACATTTTCCAAGTGAAATCCTTAGTCGGCACAGTCTACCAAAAGGTAGCGAGGCTTCAGAAATAAATGATAACTTAAACAGAGAACACCTTCGTTGGACTGAACCCAACCACTTAGTGATCAACATGAGTCCTCACAGTGACTACATGACACAGAAACCACAGTTTATTAAGGTAGGGTAATCAAACTATTCATCAAACATATTAAATACTTATTTGTGTGTGTGTGTGTGTGTGTGTGTGTGTACGTACATTTTAAAAAATAAATATGTACCAAGTTCCAAAGTAATTGCACACACTATATTCCATAAAATAGATCTGTAAGGTCTCTCCATACACACACACACACACACACACACACACACACACACACAGAGAGAGAGAGAGAGAGAGAGAGAGAGAGAGAGAGAGAGAGATTTTGATTGCCTTGATATATATCTATATCTATATCAAATGCGATTATACAGAGTTCATTAAAGTGTGTTGCATCTTTAAAATAAATGGAATTAATTCTCTCTCCCATGTGCTTTTCTAAATCAATACCCTGCCTTGCTAATGCAAATGTAACATAGTATAGTCTTATCTATCACCTTTGAGATGGCCTACTGTTATCCTAGATTGAAAGACATTCTTTACATTTTCCCCTTCAGTTGCTGCATACCTTTTCAGCCTCTACTTTGTCTCTGGAAGGACTTTGTATCTCTTAAAGTAGGCTTAACAATAACCTAACTAGCCTTGCACATTTTCTTTGTTTCAAAGGATTAGCAAAGTTATGGCAGGTAACATCAATGTTTATTTTTATTAGCTAGGCAAAATCCAGACACCTTCCATCCAGCCTATACTTTTGTTACGATAATACTGAATACTGAGCATGCTTTAGTTGTTATCCAGATGTCATTGGCCAGGTTCACATGATTCCCAATTCCCCGCTCCCAGATTGGAGCCCTGTCTTTGACGGTGGATCGGGGAATCCAAATTATCCTATAGCCCCTCAGATGCTGTTTACGGGCACATCGGATTGTTCCCTTAAGGTATTACATTGTGCAGAATTTGGAATGTTTCTTATGGCCAACCTGGCTCCCTTTGTTTTTTAATGAATCAGAAATAAAGGATATTATGAAAAGTAGACTAGGCATAGTGTCAAGAGCGTTGAAACAAAGACACTGTAGGGAGAATTATGGGTTTTGTTCAAATATCCAAGGTTCTGTGGTTTGTTTTTAGCATGTCTCTACATCTTTACCAGGGGTTATTCCGCTGGAGTTTTTCCGTGTTTACGACTGGCACCTTTACATGGCAACCATGTAATATTGAATTGAAAACTTCCCCCTCTCAGCCATGCTACTAAATTCAATGAAACAGCACCATCTAGTTTGTAGAATTATAGTGCCATACCAGTTTTACACACTGGGGACATCCTGTGATTATTAAAAATATTCCCAGGCAGTTAACAACATATGCTCTCTCTCTCTCTCTCTCTCTCTCTCTCTCTCTCTCTCTCTCTCTCTCTCTCTGTGTGTGTGTGTGTGTGTGTGTGTGTGTGTTTTAATTGACCCCAGAATCGTTGTTTTAAAGGGATATTGTTGTTTTTATGTTCTTGATGGTTTAAAATTTTGTATGCTTGTTTTTAAGGTTCACTGTTTTTAACTTCTGTAAACCGCTCAGAGAGCTTCGGCTATGGGATGGTATATAAATGTAATAAAATTAAAATAAATAAATAAATAAATAAATAAATAATAACCTCTATTTTTATTTTCATTTTCAAGTGAGATTACTTTAAAAGGCTTAGTCAGTGTAGTTTCTCTGCATACAGCACCTGGTAAAATTCCCTTTTCATCACAATAGTTAAAGCTGCAGGAGCCCTGCCATCTTTTCTATCTAGTCACTCTAGCAGATGCATAAGAGAACAGGGCTCCTGCAGGTTTAACTGTTGTGATGTAGAGGGAATCTCACCAGGTGCTGCATGCACGCAAATGACCCCTGCTGAAACTCCCTTTTCTATGCAACTGTTAAAGATACAGGAGCTCTGTCCTCCTTTCCATATGGTCGCCCTAAGAAGGAGCGAAGTGCATTTCTGAGGTAATGAACTTTGCTCCACATGTTAGATATCTGCAAGAAAGATATTGCGAGGGCAAGTGAAGTCATTCCCCTCCCTGGGATTTAGTAAACCAGTTTTTTCCTGCTTCTAACTTGCCCTGCCTGGAGCTGTACTTCTTGTTTTTTGTGGGCTGGTTCACATTGCTTAGGATGACTTGTACCTTTAACAGTTTGTATAGAACTGGGAATTTCAGTAGGTATCATTTGTATGCATGCAGCACCTGGTGAAATTCCCTCTTCATCACAACAGTTAAAGCTGTAGGAGCCCTGCCCTCTTTTGTATCTGGTCACACTGGTAGAGCTTCTGCAGCTTTAAGTATTGCAATGACGAGGGAATTTCACCAAGTGCCATATCCCCTATTCTATTCAACTGTCAAAACACAAGAGCCCTGTCCTCCTTTCCATATGACCATCCTAACGTTGCTACCTGCAAATTACTTATTTGTTTGGAGGGCAGGACGGGTGCCAGTGTGACAGCTTCTGATTGGCGGGTTGTTTGTTTGGAGGGCAGGACGGGTGCCAGTCTGACAGCTTCTGATTGGCGGGTTGGTTGTTCTCTTTTTTAAATAAAAATGTAGTTTTGAAAACCACCTCGCCCGCAGCTGCACAAACCCAGCCCAGCTTTGTGCCAAGCCAAGCCCCGCCTTCACTGGACTGAGCGCTGTAGGAAGGTACAGGGGAGGTCAAGCCACTTTGGACGGGCGGGGATGGGATTTGCCAGAGACCCCGGCTCCCCGACTATAGAAACGCGAGTCTGCTGCTTCAGCAGGGCTTTTCACACACTCCCTTTTGCGCCCAAGAAATTGATCTGGCTGGCAACAAAAGTGTCCATGGGGACTAGAGCCTTAGTAATAGCAAGCGCTGGCAAAAAAAAAAAAAACCAACCAGGGGGAGGGGGCTATGAAGGGTGGAGAAAAGAAAGATGCTGAAGCAAGGACGTTCCCTAACAAGGAAGTTTACTTTACAAGAAGTTTGTTGTTTATTCGTTCAGTTGTTTCCGACTCTTCGTGACTTCATGGACCAGCCCACGCCAGAGTTTTCTGTCGGCTGTCGCCACCCCTAACTCCCCCAAGGTCAAGTCTGTCACCTCCAGAGTATCATCCATCCATCTTGCCCTTGGTTGGCCCCTCTTCCTTTTGCCTTCCCACTTTCCCTCTTCTCCAGGGTATCCTGTCTTATAGAATCATAGAATAGCAGAGTTGGAAGGGGCCTACAAGGCCATCGAGTCCAACCCCCTGCTCAATGCAGGAATCCACCCTAAAGCATCCCTGACAGATGGTTGTCCAGCTGCCTCTTGAATGCCTCTAGTGTGGGAGAGCCCACAACCTCCCTAGGTAGCTGATTCCACTGTCGCACTGCTCTAACAGTCAGGAAGTTTTTCCTGATGTCCAGCCGGAATCTGGCTTCCTTTAACTTGAGCCCGTTATTCCGTGTCCTGCACTCTGGGAGGATCAAGAAGAGATCCTGGCCCTCCTCTGTGTGACAACCTTTTAAATATTTGAAGAGTGCTCTCATGTCTCCCCTCAATCTTCTCTTCTCCAGGCTAAACATGCCCAGTTCTTTCAGTCTCTCTTCATAGGGCTTTGTTTCTAGACCTCTGATCATCCTGGTTGCCCTCTTCTGAACACGCTCCAGCTTGTCTGCGTCCTTCTTGAATTGTGGAGCCCAGAACTGGTCTTCTCATTATGTGGTCAAAGTACTTCAGTTTTGCCTTTAATACCATTCCCTCAAGTGAGCAGTCTGGCTTTATTTCCTGGAGTATGGGCTGGTTTCATCTTCTTGCAGTCCAAGGCACTCTCAGGATTTTCCTCCAACACCACAGTTCAAAAGCATCTATCTTCCTTATGGTCCAGCTCTCGCAGCCATAGGTTACTACAGAATCCAGATCCGTATATCTGATTCTTACAGGCTTTTCCTCACAAGCTGGTCCAATTTGGATTCCATTCTGCCTGTTTGGAAGGCACTAAAAGCTCTGATAGGAGGGAATGCGAAAGGGTTCTGTGGCGTTAGACCCCACAAGTCAATTCCCAAAGGTATGTCTGCAGTTTGTAAGTCTGTGGTTTTTAGAATGTTGGCCTGAGTGGGCGGAGTTAGAATGTCTTGGGAGTGGGGAGGAGTGATATATAAGGGAAGGACTGAGGGGATGGAGAGATCTTTTCAAGAAACCTTTTTCAGGGAGACTTGTTAGGTACTCTTAGAGTCTGTAGTGCTCTCTATGTTCAGAGTACTTGGGTCTGGAGAGTTTGAGAGTCAGTGTAGTGAGTGGTGTCTTTAGAGTGTGGTGTGCACGTAGTGGATGTATATTAATCAATACCGATAATAAAGTTCAAGAGTGATTGTGTGAGAGAAAGGAAAGCGCGAATGTGAGAGTGACCAGATTGTATGAAAGGTTTCAAAAAGGTTTTTAAATGTTGTTATTTGAAACAAAGCTTATGAACTTTTAAAAATAAATTTTGATTGTTTTGATTTTAAACTACCACAAAAATCCCACGTGTCTGTTTGGCATTTATCATCTTAAGTTTACACATTTAACACCCACTCTGACTATCATTCACCTAAGCAGATATAACTCACAGCACATTATTATATATATATTAAAATCCATTCTCCATTTTAAACCCCTTTCTCCACATAGTTTGGAGGAAGGTGGGCTTTATCCCTCGCCTCAGGCGTACCAAGCGGTGGTGCTTGGCTTGAGCAGGGAGTAGCCTCGGCCGGGTCTGGTGTTCAGAGCCTGTGTCGCCCCATAAGAAGTGGTGGCAGACGTGAGGTCTGGTGTTCAGAGCCTGTGTCGTGGCAGGTTCCCCCGCCCCCATCTCCATGCAAATAGCCAGAGAGGGATTCAAATCTAACTACAGTAGGGAGCAGACAAATAATTAAAAAAAACCTTCCTCCTCCTCCTCCATGCCAAGGCCCTGATCTGGATTGAGGGCCCACGCTGGCTACTTGCAAGGCAACACCCCGCTCCGCCCCTCCAATACTTAAGGGCAAAACAATGCATTTTAAAAAATAAGAATCAGGAAGTGTGACGTGAAAGGAATAGCTGAGAATATTTTGAACTTCTGGAATTGCGCAGTTTGCGGTTGGGGGACAAAAGAAGCATGGATGCAAGTGTACACCCACGCTCGTGTGCATGCTCAGGAGCAATGAACTAGGACGTGGGAGGGACAGGGCAGGTGCCAGACTATTTTGCGCCCTAGGCAAGGCGAGCTCTGGGTGCGGACGGGGAGGAGGGCTACCTCACGGTGGTGTGTGTATGAGGGGGTGTCACTTGTGCTATCCCAAAGCTTATTGGGGGTGCAGCCCCACCCCTTATTCTGAGGGGCAGCCCATGCGTGCCACTTCTTCCACACCTCCAAAAGGGCCGCTGCTCCCAGCTCCGGAAGGGCAGCCCGTCCGAGCCTCCTTTGGGGCACAGCAGCAACGCTGGGCACGCCACTTCTGCCCACGACCGTGTGGCTGCTCCTGTGAATGAGCCCTGTCTGTCTGTCTGGGTGTGTGTGACCTTTGCCCCGCAGTCCCCACCCATGTGCCCAACAGCTGCAGCCCCCAACGGGGAAGGCAGTGCGCCGGGGCGGCTGCAGCTCTGCGGGGTCTGCCTGTCTCTGCGTCCTCCTCACCCGCCTCCCCGGCCCACAGAGCCTTCGGCTGTCCCCCAGCCCGCTCCTCTTCCGTCTCCTCCGTGTCTTTTCTTCCCTCCGCCCGCGGACAGCGGAAACGAGCGGCCCCTCTCTGGGTGCAGCTGCAGGAAAAGGCTGGCCACGTGGGGGCACATGCAAGCCCAGCCCCAACCCCCCAAAACCTCTGACCCCAGGAGTGGGGAGAGGGGGCAGTCTGCGCCCCTCTGACGTCTGCGCTCTAGGTGGCTGCCTAGCTGGCCTTAATGGTAGTGCTGACCCTGGAGAGGGAGCAGGGAATGGCGGGACATTAAGGTTGAATCCTTGCTACATCCTGTCATACTCAGTCTGACAGTTGTTGAGGGCCATGACACCACTACACCAAGTAGGATATAACACTATGGCCATTTCTACACCTGCCTTTTCCCCCAGGATCGTCCCTGGATTGTTCCTGTGCATCCAAATGCCACACAGGGAATCCCGGGAGCAGGCAGGGACAATCCCTCCATTTCCCTGGGATAACCCTTAGGTGTAGAAAGGGCCTATGAAAGCGGTATATGGTATGTGTCCATGGGCCCCAACAGTTGTCAGTGCACTTCAATACCACTTATAAAGCAGTAGTGCGGCTCCTGCCTCTTATATACCACTTTCATAGTGCAATATCCTGCTTGGTGTAGATGAGCCCAAAGTGTACAGCTAAAATTGGTTCGTGGGTTTCAATCTAGCTTTCATACTAACAAGAACTACTACAGGGAAATCCTCTCATGGTCTCAGTAGCGACAGTTGGTAGTGGGGGTGGGGGACTCTCAGCTGGATCTGGATCCAGGCATGATGGAGAGGTTGTTGTGCTCCTACACATGTGGAATTCATGTGGAAGCCCCTAGCTGCTAGTTTTCCACTGCAATCTTCCAAGAGGGATTTCTCTCCCCAAGCTCATTTTCCTCCAAGTTAACCCTTACTGCCAACCAATCAAAGTTGCGTAGGCTGTGTAGCTAAAATGTGGGCTGTTGTGGTTTTGGTTTCTTTTAAAGCTCATTCGAGGATGATTGCCAAGTTGCCTTTTTTTTATGATAAACATCTTTGTTTCTTATGAAAAGAATTAAACAGTCATGGCGATTTTCTGTTACACTTGACTTTCCTGTACATAAACACACCCTGTGTAAATTCATCACTACATATATCCTTTTTTGATACAATGTGGCTTTTCTACAAGTCCCCAGAACTTTCTTGGAAGCAGAGCAGGGGAGGGAGTGCTCTGGCCTGGACGGAACATAAAAACTGCCAACTTCAACAACAGGATGGGAAACGAGGCAAAAGTTCCTTTGTTTTTCAGAACTCCCACATGCCTCAGCAATGAAACATCAGCTGCATTCCAACTGCACACCAAGTACTCGCCATACTATAACACAAGATGTGGTGAGCAGAAGATAGATCTAGAGCTGGTGGTAGATCTCTTGAGATTTGCAGTATATTGGGAAAAATATCTGACTCACATTTCTTTAGCAATAGCAGCAGCAAAGATACTCCCTTCCTGCCTCCTCCTACTTATACAATAAATGTAAACCATGATACTTCTGAAATGAAGCTAGGAGCTGTCTGTATGGGATGGAAGTCCCAGGGTGGGAGCATGGTGGCACGGCGTCAGGACCTCGGTCGTCCCAAGCAGTGTCTGCTTTTTCCAGATTCTCGGGTCTGAAGTGTCTCTCTGGACTGCCACAGAGTGTGATCAGCAGAGCCTTAGTAATAGCAAGCTCTGGTAAAAATAAATAAATACGGGGCCAGGCAACTATGAAGGGTGGAGAAAAGGAAGATGCTAACGCAAGAATGTTCCCTAACAAAGAAGTTGACTTTACAAGAAGTACACAGTAAGAATCCGGAAGAGAGATCCATATAGCTGATTCTTACAGGCTGTTTCTCACAAGTTGGTCCGATTTGGATTCCATTCTGCCAGTTCGGAAGGCACTACAGGCTCCATCACACCTACACTTTTGCCATGGATTGGCCCCGCATTATCCCCCTTCGTTTCCATAGCGAGTGAAGCTCTTTTATATCTCATGCATCTTTACACCTCTCCTGTCCTGTGTATCTGCGCATCGCTGTTATTCCGTTGAGATTATTATTATTATTATTATTATTATTATTATTATTATTATTATTATTATTTATTTATTTATATAGCACCATCAATGTACATGGTGCTGTACAGAGTAAAACAGTAAATAGCAAGGCCCTGCCGCATAGGCTTACAATCTAATAAAATCATAGTAAAACAATAAGGAGGGGAAGAGAATGCCAACAGGCACAGGGTAGGGTAAGCAGGCACAGGGTAGGGTAAAACTAACAGTGTAAAGTCCGCACAACATCAAGTTTTAAAAGCTTTAGGAAAAAGAAAAGTTTTTAGTTGAGCTTTAAAAGCTGCGATTGAACTTGTAGTTCTCAAATGTTCTGGAAGAGCGTTCCAGGCGTAAGGGGCAGCAGAAGAGAATGGACAAAGCCGAGCAAGAGAAGTAGAGGCCCTTGGGCAGGCGAGAAACATGGCATCAGAGGAGCGAAGAGCACGAGCGGGGCAATAGTGTGAGATGAGAGAGGAGAGATAGGAAGGAGCTAGACCGTGAAAAGCTTTGAAGGTTAACAGGAGAAGTTTATATTGGATTCTGAAGTGATTTGGAAGCCAATGAAGAGATTTCAGAAGCGGAGTAACATGGTCAGAGCGGCGAGCCAAGAAGATGATCTTTGCGGCAGAGTGGTGAACAGAAACCAACGGACTGATGTGAGAAGAAGGAAGGCCAGAGAGAAGAAGGTTGCAGTAATCCAACCGTGAAATAACCAGCGCATGAACAAGCGTCTTGGCAGAAGAGACAGACAAAAATGATCGAATCCTGGCAATATTATACAGGAAAAAACGACAAGATTTAGCTACTGCCTCAATATGAGGAATAAAGGAGAGCGAGATGCACTCTCACTTGTATTCCCTTGCTATTGCAGCCACCTCTACACTTCCTTTGTACCTCCCCTTACAGTTCATCGGTTGGTGGTGGTGGCAGTGAGGGTGATGGGCATGGCACACACCCTCCCCTATTGTGTACCATCTTTCCCTGGGCGCTTAAGGAAAACCTAAACACCTCTCTTCCCTAAGTGAGGTAGGAAGGATATCCCATGTTGGATACTTTTGGGAAACAACAGGAAGTTGGATGCCTTTTGGGAACAACAACGCAGACCTCCAGGGTGAATTGGGGCAGTTTTAGCCACTTCTGAACAGGGTGGTTTCTAGTGCCCATGCCAGTCCCGCTTCCCATGGAGCTGATTGGTGGGAGTTCCAGGACAAATAAAAGGAAGGACTTCTTCACACAGCGCATAGGTAAATTATGGAACTCGCTACCACAAGATGTAGTGATGGCCACCAATCTGGATGGCTTTAAAAGGGGGTTGGATAAATTCCTGGAGGCAAAGGCTATCAATGGCTACTAGCCCTGATGGTTGTGTGCTATCTCCAGTATTCAAGGCAGTATTATTTATTTATTTTCATTTATTACATTTATATATCGCCCCATAGTTGAAGCTCTCTAGTCGGTTTACAAAAGTACTTTTGTAAACTGCCCAGAGAGCTTCAGCTATGAAGTGGTATATAAATGTAATAAAATAAATATATAAATAAGCCTGTGTGCACCAGTTGCTGGGGAGCATGGGCGGGAGGGTGCTGTTGCACCATGTCCTGCTTGTTCATCCCTGGCCAATGGCTGGTTGGCCAACACTATGTGAACAGAATGCTGGACTAGATGGACCCTTGGTCTGATCCAGCAGGCTCTTCTTATGTTCTTATGTTTCCAGTTAAGCAGGGCGGAGAGAGCCCTGGGCATCCCAGCGTAAGCATGTGAGTGTGCAAGTGCACAAGTACAAGAATACACAACTCCGCTTTCCCCTAGAATCATACTGAGAGCGTCGCTCGAGGTGGTGATGTGTGTTAAACACCCTTACACAGTGAACCATGCCTTTTTGCAAGGAAAGGAATTGATTTTTTCCTGTGTGACTCTATCGAACCCCCAGTGGCTCTGAGTGTTTCCAGCTGTAGTAAAAGACCAGGGTGGTCTGGGATTATATGCCTATACCATATACGTACATAGAGACAGTACAGGGTACACACAGACAGGGTTCGAGTAAGATGGCAATGCATACTGTGAAGAACCTTGGTCACTTCCTTTTCTTATAATGACTAACATCCTGCTGTCAGTGGCTGGAGATTTTGTTGACCAGTACAACATACTGGTGCTACTCAAACTGCTGGTCATGGGACAAGAGGTTTGTGGGACAAAGGGAAATTAGAGAGGGCACAGGCTCTATACAACAGAAAATACATCACAGACACACAGACAGCAGAATAATTTGGAAATAAACTTTATTTTTTATGGATTCATAAATTCGAACTACAGTGTACAGTGCAGTTCCGAAGCTGCAGCTTGTGCAAAATGCATCAGCCAGATTGCTAACAGGAACCAGACAGTTTGAGCATATAAGACCCACTCTGGCCCACTTATATTGGCTACCTGTATGTTTCCAAGCCCGATTCAAGGTGCTGGTTTTAACCTATAAAGCCTTACACAGCTTGGGACCACAATACCTGAAGGAACACCTTCCTTTCCCAACATGAACCTACCTGAACACTATGTTCAACATCTAAGGTCCTCCTCCGAGTGCCTACTCCGAGAGAAGCTTGGAGGGTGGCAACAAGAGAGAGGGCCTTCTCTATGGTGGCCCCCCAACTGTGGAACAATCTCCCTGATGAGGCCTGCCTGGCACCGACATTGTTATCTTTTCGGTGCCAGGTCAAGACTTTTCTCTTCTCCCAGGCATTTAGCAATATGAAATGAGCCTGTGTCTGTTTTTTTAGGCTAATGTTTTCTAAAGTTGTTATAGTGGTTTCAAATGTGGTTTTAAATGTATATGTATAGTGTATGTTTTTTGTGGTTTTTTTATTTTTTTTTAAAAAAAATACTATTTTTATAGATTTTCAAGTAAGGACAAATACAATAAACACACAGAGTAAAAGAAAACACTCAACAACAATATAAATGTTCGGTGTTCATTCCTTCAATAAGCACTTGGTACAGAAAAAGATGCAGGTTAAGTTAGAACCTCTGACCAAAAGGATTCCTGAGTCATTGGGGGTCTAGGTTCTCCAGGATTCATATTAATAAATGTGAAAAAGTCCAATCAGTTTTCCACAAATGTGTCTGATGTTATTTCTCCTCTTGCTAACCTGCTATGTTTTGTCAATTTATCATTTAAAGCTAGTTTCCAAATCTTATCAAACCAGCGTTGATGGTCAAAAGGTCTGTCGTTTTTCCAGAATTGGGCAATTTCCCACCTGGCTGCAACCAGCAAATGGGTGACCAAGGCTTTGGGAATAATGTTTCTATTGGCATTCCTAAAAATAGAAAGTAGAGCCAGTGCTGGATCAGTTGTGGTTTTTAATTTTTGTATATTGTTTTTAAGAGTCTCAATATTATGTAAACCACCCAGAGAGCTTTGGCTATGGGGCAGTATACAAATGTAATAGTAATAATAATAATAACAACAACACAAACAGAACAAAAACTCTTCTGGTGGGGGTGTCTGGCCACGTCCACAGCCCCTTCCCCTTGCCTCCAGTGGTGCCATGGCTACCTCCACTCACCCGATCCTCTCTCGTTGTACCATTGCCTCCAGTCGTGCCACGGCTACCTCCACTTGCCCGATCCTCTCATCCATAGCAAGCACTAAGAGGGGAGAAGGGTGAGAACAGAAAGCATTGCTCAGTTCACTTTTCATCTGGTGTCAGCTGAGGAAGGATGATCCAGGTGGTACACAGTGGGTCAGAGGGGGTGGGAGTGGGTAGTCTAGGGAGGGGCCATAGGTCACACTTACAGGTAGCTGAGACTGACTGCTGTAGGTGGAGGAACATTTCATAAAGTTCCTGGTTCCCTGGGATCGGCCTTTCTCCTCTTCTGTGTGATGCTTCAAAAGAAAAGAACAGAGGAAGAGGTGAGCTCAACTTACACCTCTCATATCAACGGCAGTTAGAGGTCAGAACAATTTCTGTGAAATAATCCATCACATCTCAGAGGCATTCCACGCACCATCATTACCTGTATCTTCCGCCACAACTCTGAGCTTGATTTCTCCTGTTGTGACCACTATGTCTGGTGGGTTCTTGACATCACAGATGTATGTGCCATTGTCTTGAAACTGCACATTTGCTATAGTAATAGATGCATCTTTCTTGTTAAGATCTCCAGCAAAGCTGCTTCTGTCCTTAAATGGTGTAGTCTTCCCAGTATATCCCTTCCCGTTGGAATAATAGAAAAACGACGACACTGAAGTCGACGAACCCTCTGCTTGGAAGGACCAGGTAACAGAAGCGGCGCTGCTGATCACTTCTGGGGATGTAAAGGTGCACTGAAGCTTTGCCTCTGTCCCATTCTCCACAGAAAGTTCTGCTGGTGTGTATACCTCCAAAGCTGAAACCTGGAACGCGCACAGCGCCGCCACCAGCAACCATGCCGGAAACCAGGTTGTGGATGCCAGGCGCTGCCTCGGACCACTGCCGCCATCTCCTGCTATTGTTGCCGCTGTTAACGCCGCCGCCGCCGCCATTTTCCTGCCTCCACTTCCTTTTCCTCCCGTTGTCCCACCCCCGCCCATAGTTGGAGAGGGGCGGGCGTGCCAAGCGGAACCTCCACATGCTTATTGAGCCGAGCAGCTGCCAGTCACACACTCCTCCCCAATCCCACGTCGCCTTTTCACCAAGCTCGGTGCCACTGCTTGTCGGGGGCGGGGGCGGGGAACAGAGGTTCCCAGCGGGTTGGGGAAGACCCCCAGGTGGCCTGGATGTCATTGCCTTGAACAGCCTTCCTCAACCTGGGGCGCTCCAGATGTGTTGGACTGCATCTCCCAGAATGCCCCAGCCGGCTGGGGCATTCTGGGAGATGCAGTCCAACACATCTGGAGCGCCCCAGGTTGAGGAAGGCTGGCCTGGAACAAAAGTGGCTCCTGCTTGAAAAGGCTCAGTGAAGTGGCGTAGTGGCTAAAGTGTTGGACTGGGAGTCGGGAGACCCGGGTTCTAGTCCTCGCTCGGCCATTGAAACCCACCGGGTGACTTTGGACCAGGCACAGACTCTCAGCCCAGCCTACCTCACAGGGTTGATGTTGAGAGGATAAAGTGGAGAGGAAGAGGAATGATGTACACCGCCCCGGGTTCCTTGGAGGAAAAAAAGGCAGGATATAAATGTAATAATAAAAAATAAACCTAGACCCTGCAAAGCAATAGGACTCTTTCCAGCTCTGTGGACTGAATCACAGCTGCTCTTCGGCAACAAATATTCTTCAGTTAGTTTCGATAGTACAGTTTATAGCAGCCATGAAGAGATATTGTAAACTGACCTGTGAAATGTCTGACACTGCAGCTGCACCCTGCAAACACAGCTGACTATAACCTTTATTCCTATAGCTGCTGCCTCCTCCCTCCTCTTTCACTAGCAGCCAGCTGAGAAGCATTTTGTTGTGACTCAGACATAAAGTGACAGCCCTGACAGGAAAACAGCCAGTGCCACCAGCTTTCTGTGAGCACTCTGTGCACTTCCTCCCATTCAGAACATTGCCGGTGGAGCTGGACGGCTTCTATACGGGTAAATAAAGGGCAGCAGGATGGGGGATGTATAGGATTGGGGGCTCATGGATGTCGATGGGAGTACTACGGCTTGGTGCTGCTGCAGCCACGACATGAAGCCTCTCTGGGACTGACTTGCTGGTTTTAATGCACCTGAGTTGATCCTTCAGCCTCCTTTACTTGGGGGAATAGCCGGTTTCTGCAATGCTTCTGAAAATGCCATGAAGAGCTGCTGTGAGAGAATGTGAGCTAAAGAAGCTCTCGGCAAAAGATCCTGGCACAACCTGCAATGAGCAAGCGAGGCGTTCAGTGATGCCCACTTTGTGCCAATGTTACACATGGCTAAGCCCCAGCAGAGGGCTTTTGTATTTAAATATAAAAAAAGAAAAATTGGGAAAGAAGATGCAATTGAGAGTGTTGAAGCAGAGGATCACTTAAACATTTCTGCATGCAAGAGCAAATATGCATTAGAAATCCCACTGGGGGAGCAGCTTGGGGGAGCAAAATGGAGCTTGGCGGAAGCACCGTGTTGACATCGCTCCCTTTGAAAAAGTCTAACCAACAGGGTGCAGATCCACAGACATCATGGGGTTTTCCCCATGTGTAGACAGCCCTCTGATCCCAAGTTGTTTAGGGCTTTGTACATTAGTATCAAAACTTTAAAGCTGGCTTTCTCAGGTTAGAATCCCCTTTCCCCTGTAAGCACGTTTGTAAATGTTGGGGAAAGCTGTAGATTTACACACCCTGACAATGAGTACATTAAATGGATGACCTAGTGCTCAAAAATGTAGGTATGTAGCAACTAATCCACACTGTGCGATTTGGGAATCCTAATACTGGAAGGTTTTGGTTGGCATGGGATACCTATTTGATTGGGGCTTCTGACCTTACCAGTGGTGCAACTAGGACTGGATCTTGGGACCAAAGTCCAGGGCCCCACAGCAGGGGTCCTGGAAGTAGCAGGAGTTGAAGGTAGCATGGTAGCAGATACAAACTCTATCCCCCCTCTGTAATTACGATGCTGCTGTGATTTAAGTGATCTTAAAATTCAAAACTGCACATGATCAGAGTATTTTTTGTATCTAGGGTTGGTACACATTTTAACATATAAGGAATCTAGAAGCAGTTGTAAAGATGAAATGGCGTGCTGGTGTTTAGAAATATTGTGTGCTTCACAACTTAAGTAATACATAAGGTCATAGAATCATAGAATAGTAGAATTGGAAGGGGGCTATAAGGCCATCGCTCAATGCAGGAATCCACCTTAAAGCATCCCTGACAGGTGGCTGTCCAGCTGCATGCCTCTAGGGTGGGAGAGCCCACAAGCTCCCTAGGTCATTGGTTCCATTGTTGTACTGCTCTAACAGTCAGGAAGTTTTTCCTGATGTCCAGCCGGAATCTGACTTCCTGTAACTTGAGCCCGTTATTCCGTGTCCTGCACTCCGAGAGGATCAAGAAGAGATCCTGGCCCTCCTCTGTGTGACAACCTTTCAAGTATTTGAAGAGTGCTATCATGTCTCCCCACACCCTCTCCCCTATAAAACCATTAAATCCAGGGTCTAAAATTACCTAGCTGCACCACTGGATCTTATAGCTTTTCCGGTGGGCACAGGATCTACACTACTGCTTTAAAGCGTTTTATAATAGTTTTGACAACTGTTGAGGCCTAGGACACACTGCATATATAGTTTTCAAAACGTTTTCAAAGTGCTTTAAAGCGCTTTAAAAGCAGTAGTGTAGATCCCTAGATTCTGAAAAGCAAGCCCCAAATCCAAGCCCAAGTCCAGAGTTCACTGGAAGGCTAGAAGACCAGGCAGGCAGGCAGAGAAAGGGCTGTTCTCGGAGCAATGTTTACTCCAGTGGGCAAAGCAGAGAAGCAGTAAAAGAACTTCATGACATTGGCAAGTGTAGCCTCTGCTCCTCCCCAAAGCGGATCTCTCTCTTTCTTTTCTCTGCAACCAGCAATGAAAGCCAGTCCAGACACGTGGGTCGCTCCTAGCCGCGCCTCCCTCTCCCAGATCGCGGCTTTCTATTGGGCAGCAGGCATCTGAAATGAAAACAAGCGGGGGTGTGCGGGGACGACAGGATGTTTGTAACTACCCGTTTCGATTTTGTAGAAAGGCAATCGTTTCCTGGTTGCTCGGCGAGCGCCACCGATCCCTGCTTGCCGAGTGTGGCAACGGGACGGTCGGCAAAGGCGCCCGAATTGCGTTGGGCAAAGGGAAGGTAAGAGGAAGAGAGGGGCCCGGGGGATCTGGGCGCCTGGCATAGCTAAACCCAGATGCTGCTACTGGTGCGCCTTCAATAGAAGCTGGCCGAGAACAGGCGGAGGGAGCTGCGTTGTGTGGATCCCTTCCTCTCCTGTCTATCGAATTACGATTAAAAAAAAAAAAAGTATTTCCAAAGCCTGTGGAGAGAAGCCCAACAGAGCCTCGGCCGAGCAGCCGCTGAGCTCAAGATTAGAACTCGCATTTCGATTAAGGCCAGCTGTGGGCGAAGTCGAACGAGGCGGAACCCATTCCGGATTGGCCCGGCGCCACTTAAGGCGGAGAACTTCTGTATTTTGATGGGCAGGGCAGAGACGGAGTCTGTTTACTGCACTGACGGTTAGAGCAGTATGACGGTTAGAGCAGTATGACAATGGGCCCAGTTACCTAGGGAGGTTGTGGGCTCTCCCACACTAGAGGCATTCAAGAGGCAGCTGGACAACCATCTGTCAAGGATGCTTTAGGGTGGATTCCTGCATTGAGCAGGGGGTTGGACTTGATGGCCTTGTAGGCCCCTTCCAACTCTGCTATTCTATGATTCTATGATACTATTTTAAGCACATTAAAAAAATATAACTGACCACATAAAGTGTACTGTGTTCTATATTTATTAAATGTAAATAGTAAACAAAATAGTAAACAAAGGAAGTTTGTATTATTATTTGGTCTTTGGAATAGTCTTCGCTTTCCAGCCTACATTAGCCAGCAGCAGATGAAATAATAATACCACAAAACAAGCCCCCTGCAGCAACATCATGAAATGATAGTGGAGTGACTGTACACATCACAAGCAATAATCCCTCTTCTGAACTCTCTTAAAAAGAAGTAATGTTTGTCTCTAGTCTAAAAGAATTAGGTTATCACCTAGTAGTAATATCCCAATACCATAGATTTTTCTCACCTGGTTAGAAACCATTTTGAGAGAGTAAAGGGCAGCAAAGACAATATTGTTTGCTCTTCCCAACAACCCTTGGACAGTTTCCAGGTTTCCATCTCAGTATCTGGTGGAGTCCAATTTGAATGTTTGCAGCCTCCTGCCACTTTCCATTCTAAGACTGTAACCAAGTGCAGACTCTGTGGCTTTATCATCAGCCACCAAGCTTTTATCTTGCTTGGTGAACAGTCCTGGAAAAAGAATTCTTGAACAGTACATTGTGACCTTTCCGTTGGCCTAATAAAAGTATTACAGTAATATGGATTTTGATCATTTTGTTTTTGAATCCTTGGATGTTTTGACACACATTATTCATAAGGGTTCCCCCCAACTCTTTAAAAAAACACACTGTAAAAATCATGAAGGAAAGGCTTTGGCATGAGTGTGGATAAATTAGATGGAGTAGGGTGACCATATGAAAAGGAGGACAGGGCTCCTGTATCTTTAATAGTTGCATAGAAAAGGAAATTTCAGTAGGTGTCATTTGTATATATGTACAAATGAAATTCCCTCTTCATCACAACAGTTAAAGCTGCAGGAGCTATACTAGAGTGACCAGATTTAAAAGAGGGCAGGGCACCTGCAGCTGTAACTGTTGTGATGAAGAGGAAATTTCCCCAGGTTCTCCCTATAAACAAATGACACCTGCTGAAATTACCTTTTCAATACAAGTGTTAAAAGATACAGGAGGCCTGTCCTCCTTTTCATATGGTCACCCTACTCCATCTAGGGGGACGATGACTCTTTCTAGGTTTTTGCCAGGCTTTCACAACTTTAAAGAAGAGATAACTGCTGCTTTCTTTGTATGAATCAAAGCACAATCAAAACTAGGAGCTATAAGGGTTGTAAAGCAGTGCCACCCTGTGGCCTAAGGGAGAAAGGACGCGAAGAGATCTTCAAGTTACTTATTGCCTATATAAGAAAAATAAAATCCTACATTTGCCAGGTGACTACTTGATTCTGTCGCTTCAAGACATAGAAAGGCTTTATCTCTCAGATTCAGGTTGTTCTGGGAATAAAATGGAGATTGCAGTGAGAGAAAATACACATTAAGTCTGGTGAAACTTCATGGTTCATAAGACTCCCTCTATGGAATTGCCAGAGTCGACTGTGAGAACGCTAGAAAAGCCCTGCTGGATCAGACCAGGCAGTGGCATATCTAGTCCAGTTTTCCCCATTGGCCAATCCAATACCTATAAGATCCCACAAGCAGCGCATGAAGGCAATAGCTCTCTGCTGCCATTATTCATCATCAACTGGTATTCAGTGGCATGCTATAATTGAACCTCAAGGTTATACATAGCCATCAGGACTAGTAGCCGCTGTTGGCCATAGCCATCAGGAATTTGTTTAATTCCCTTTTAAAGACATTGGTGTTTGTGGCTATCACCATATTGTTACATAAATGGTAATAAATGATCTGGAATTAGGAGTAAGCATTGAGATGGCTTAGTTAGCTGATGACACAACATTATTTAGAGTGGATAAGCAAAAATGGTCTACAAAGAGCTCCAGAAAGATCTCTCTAAACTGGGAGAATGGGCATCCAAATGGCAAATGTGGTTCAATGTAAGCAATTGTAAAGTGATGCATGTTGGGGCAAAAACAAAACAAAACCCACACGTGAATGCCATGTATTCACTGATGGGGTCAGAGCTGGCAGTGACTAACTTATAAAGAGTTCTTGGCGTTGTGGAGCACAGGTCAATGAAAATGTCAACCCAGAGTGCAGCTGCTGGGCCAAAGGCAAATTCCATGTTGGGCAAAATTAGAAAAGGAACTGAAGATAAAATTGCCAATATTATATTGCCCTTATACAAATCTATGGTGTGGCCACATTTGGAATATTATGTACAGTTCTGGTCACCACTCTTCAAAAAGGATGTTGTAGAATTGGGAAAGGTGCAGAAAAGAGCTACCAAAATTATCAAGGGGCTGGAGCAATTACCCTAGGAGGAAAGGTTAGAAGAACATCCTGGATTGTTACAGGGAATGTCCAGGAAGGCATAAGAGAGAAAGCGGATAGACCTCTCCCATAATACTAGGACTTGTCCATCCCATCAATCTAAACTATGGGAGATTTGGGACAGATAAAAGGATTTTTTCACATAGCGCATAATTAAACTTTGGAATTCACTACCACAAGATGTAGCAATGGCTACGAATTTGGATGGCTTTAAAACAACGGGGCATGTTTAGCCTGGAGAAGAGAAGATTGAGGGGAGACATGATAGCACTCTTCAAATACTTAAAAGGTTGTCACACAGAGGAGGGCCAGGGTCTCTTCTCAATCCTCCCAGAGTGCAGGACACGGAATAACGGGCTGAAGTTACAGGAAGCCAGATTCTGTCTGGACATCAGGAAAAACTTCCTATTAGAGCAGTGCGACCATGGAACCAACGACCTAGGGAGCTTGTGGGATCTCTCACACTAGAGGCCTTCAAGAGGCAGCTGGACAGCCATCTGTCAGGGATGCTTTAGGGTGGATTCCTGCATTGAGCAGGGGGTTGGACTCGATGGCCTTATGTGCCCCTTCCAACTCTGCTATTCTATGATGGGAGAAATTCATGGAGGAGGTGATTATCAATGGCTATTAGTCTAGAAGGTGGCTATGTATTACCTCCAGCATTGGTGGCAGTGCACCTCTGTAAACCAGTTGCTAGGAAACATGAGAAGGATGGTCCTATTGCTCTTGCATTTTACTTTTCAGCTTCCCACAGGCAGCTTGTTGGGCACTGTGTGAATAGAATACTGGACTAGATAGGCCTTTGGCCTGATCCAGCATGGCTCTTCAGTTTTAAGGTTTAATTTTTTTTAATTGTTGCCTTGATGGCTTTTTTTTTAGCAGATAAGATGGTATATAAATGTTAAAACAACAACAACTATTTCTTATTCCAGAGGATCCCATTCTAAGAGTCCTATGCTGAACGAGCTGAATCTGGACCACAGGTTTTAATCATGGATAGCAACAAAACACCTTTGAACAGAGAGAAGATGCCAGACCAAATAAATTTTCCGGAAACTTTGTTGGAAAAGTTGTGTTGTTGTCTCTATCAAGAAAACTATGAAGCAAGAGACAAATCAGGTAATGATACTTTCTCTGTTTGAAAGGAATGGTATTTAGAAAGACCACCTGCCAGAGCAAAAATATACACAATTCTGCAGTCTGCAGATAAAACATGTAAACTAATTAATTGGGTAGGGGGGCTCTGTGGGCCCGATGATATCAGTTGGCATGGCTTCACCCACTGCTATCATCACACACACACACCAATTTGGTTTTCTATGTGCAAAGAATGATTATGAAAAACATTGCAAAGAAAACGAGGGTTTCTTTTCATGACAAAATCCAGGCTTTAGCTAGACCTAAGGTTTATCCCGGGATCATCCCAGGGTCGTCCCTGTTCATGTAAATGACACACAGGGGATCCCGGGAGCAGGCAGGGACAACCCCGGGACGATCCTGGGATAAACCTTAGGTCTTGCTAAGGCCTCAGAAACAAAGCAGCCTATACAAGCTTTTCTGGAATATTAGCTGTAGATTCTGGACGTAATTTACTGGGGGAGGGAAGATTTCATTTCCTGCATGATAACCGTGGATCTTTTCCAGTTGGTATCTAGCCACAGATCCTTGGGTAAACATCTCATGCGCGTCGTTTCCCAGACCCCTGACTTCCGCTTTCTTGCTCACTAGTTTCTTATCTGAAGAAACAAGGGACGGGGATCAGACCCCCTGCCCACCTTAGCAAGCTGGTGATATGAAGCACTGAAGAAACCATTCTGTTTCTTCCCAGATGCTTTTGGCCAGGTAGCTGGGAAGGAACACATCTCATTAAAGCTTTGTTGATTCCAGTAAATTCTCCTGATTGGTTTGTTTTTGGCAAAAACAAAATAATTGAATTTGTATTCTTCTAACTTTCAATGGTTCTCCCACCCCCAACATTTCTTGTTATGGATGCTGGTAAGCTCAGCTGTGCTAGATAAAACCAAGTGCAAATGTAATAATAATAATAATAATAATAATAATAATAATAATAATAATAATAATAATAGCTACCCGCCTCTCCCTCTGGATCAAGGCGGGGTACAACACAAATGCAAACACTATAAAATTGTTGTTTATTCGTTCAGTTGCTTCTGACTCTTCGTGACTTCATGGACCAGCCCACGCCAGAGCTTTCTGTCGGCCATCACCACCCCTAGCTCCCCCAAGATCAAGTCTGTCACCTCCAGAATATCATCCATCCATCTTGCCCTTGATCAGCCCCTCTTCCTTTTGCCTTCCGCTTTCCCTAGAATCAGCATCTTCTCCAGGGTGTCCTGTCTTCTCATTATGTGGCCAAAGTACTTCAGTTTTGCCTTTAGTATCATTCCCTCAAGTGAGCAGTCTGGCTTTATTTCCTGGAGTATGGACTGGTTTGATCTTCTTGCACTCTCAGAATTTTCCTCCACCACCACAGTTCAAAAGCATCTATCTTCCTTCGCTCAGCCTTCCTTATGGTCCAGCTCTCACAGCATATAACTAATTAAAACGTTTAAAACTAATACATTATTAAAAGCAGCACATCATTAAAAGGCATCTTCAAATTCAACTGGGTAGGCCTACCGGAAGAGATCAGTCTTTATGGCTTTCTTAAATTAACAGTCTTAAAGACTGTTAAGTTGACAAATCTCTCCCGGCAAGCCATTCCACAATCTGGGAGCGGCAGAAGAAAAGGTCCTCTGGGTAATATTTGTCAGCCTTGTTTTTGTTGACTGGAGTAAATTCTTCCCTGAGGCCCTGAGTGTGCAGGGCGGATTGTACGGGAGAAGGCGATCCCACAGGTAGCCTGGACCCAAACCATGTAGGGCTTTAAAGGTGATTGTTGTTGTTTATTCATTCAGTCGTTTCCGACTCTTCGTGACTTCATGGACCAGCCCACGCCAGAGCTTTCTGTCGGCTGTCGCCACCCCTAGCTCCCCCAAGGTCAAGTCTGTCACCTGCAGAATATCATCCATCCATCTTGCCCTTGGTCGGCCCCTCTTCCTTTTGCCTTCCACTTTCCCTAGCATCAGCCTCTTCTCCAGGGTATCCTGTCTTCTCATTATGTGGCCAAAGTACTTCAGTTTTGCCTTTAATACCATTCCCTCAAGTGAGCAGTCTGGCTTTATTTCCTGGAGTATGGACTGGTTTGATCTTCTTGCAGTCCAAGGCACTCTCAGAATTTTCCTCCAGCACCACAGTTCAAAAGCGTCTATCTTCCTTCGCTCAGCTTTCCTTATGGTCCAGCTCTTGCAGCCATAGGTTACTACGGGGCACTTTATACTTTGCCTGGAAACTAATTGGCAGCCAGTGAAGAGATTTTAAAACTGGTGTAATGTGGTCACCCCTAGGCTACCATATTTTGAACTAGTTGAAGTTTCCAGACTAGGCACAAAGGTAGCCCTATGTAGAGTGCATTGCAGAAGAATTTGTAGAATTTGGCCATCCAATACATATAAAAGTATTACCTTAGGCCTCAACAGATTTTAAGGTTTCCCTTTTAAAGTGCCTTAGTTTTGACATTTACACGCTAATCTTACCACAGTTCTTTTCTTTTGTGTAAAATCTTGTTTTCCTCTCTAATTCTTGCAAAAGTTACCGACCCTCACGTTTCTCCATGCCTTCCACTGGAGCAGGCCCAGGAAAATTAATTAATTTCTCTCTTTGTGATATAGAGAACTACAATATCTGCAGGCATCTATCAAGGAAAATGGCTCTACTGCGCTTTTTTCTTGCCGTATCTGTTCTTGGGAATGTTGGCCTCTTAACCTCTGTACTTGGTAAGCTTCCCAGTCTTTGTTGTTGCTAACTTGAATTCCTCCCTCCACCGCCACAACACACACACACACACTTTTGGAGCATGTGTGGCTGCATCTCTTTAGCCAAGAGGGCAAAACCACTTACAGCACGATCCCGTGCATTTCTACTCAGACTTGCTCCCAGCTGTGTGTATGAAGGACTGGAGCCTTAGGTTCTTGTGAGGTCATAGTATTTTCCTGGTCACCCCTCTGAGGATGCAGAAAGAGGTCCACCCTTGGAGAGGGAGACCCAAGGTCCACAGCTGGTGCTACTCAGACGTCAGAACTCCAGTGTTGGAGAGCACCAAAAGTAGGTGTCCCAGGAGCGTTCCAGGAAAGGCTGTTGATCCACAGGATGTAAAGCCCTACAGCAGCTCTGGAATTGGCATAGCTCATTTCCCTCCCACTGGAATAAACAGGAGGGTTTAGTAGAAGAAAACAGATGGAAACAGTCACAGAAAAAGCATCAAGAGCAAATAAAGTGAAAAGCCCATTGACCAAGAAGAAAAGCTGCAGTTGGAGTTTCTCTTCTTGGTTCTCTTCTTGGTTTCTCTTTCGGCAACTTAAAAGTCTTTTAGCATTTAAGAAAGCTATAAAGATTTACCTCTTCCAGCAGGCCTATCCAGTGGAATTTTAGGATGCTTTTGGTGTGTTTTTAGGACGTGACTTGCAGGACTCTTGTAAAGGTTTTAGAGAAAATGTATGTGAAGTACTTTGAGCAGGCTGAATTGCTATAGGAATGGTAAAATATGATTGGCAGTGCAGCACCTGCATGTCCTTTAACCATGCAGGCAGGAAGAACCACGTAGATGGAAGGCTTTACATGTGCTTGGATTGAGATAGCAGTAGTGGCAGCGGCAACTGCCACACTGGTACATGTGGTCCCCATTTAGGGATGTGTAGTGCCACCAACCAGAAGGCATCATGCATCTTTCCTTCCTTAATGGACAAGAAATCATAGATTATTTATTTATTTATATGCCACCTTTCTACCCCAAAACGGCACTCAAGGTGGCAGGAAAACACAGGAGGGTTACTAGTGGAACATGACGATGCCTGGGCCCCCTTGTAACATCTTGCAAATGGGGCCTTGCCTGGAAGCACCATGAGTTATAATGTTCACTGAATTTACACCAGTCACATCTTTCTCCCACCGTAGAGGCCTTCAAGAGGCAGCTGGACAGCTGGGGCGGGGTGGATTCCTGCACTGAGCAGGACTGGATGGCTTGATAGGCCCCGTTCTATGATTCTACCGCACAAAGTTGTAGAGAGGATAAAACTGGAGAGGGGAGTCCCTTGTAGACTGCCTTGAACACCTTGGACAGGAAGGATATTAAAAAGGATTTGTAGTAGATCAGCTCTGCTCGGAGGTTGTGTGGTTATGGCCACTGTTTAATGTTCTGTTCCTTTCTTAGTGTTAACTGCCCAAAAAAATGAGCAACCCATCCTTGGTCCAGCATGCCCAGAAAACTGGATTGGCTATGAGGGAAATTGTTACTATTTTTCAAAAGAGAAAGGGAATTGGAACTCCAGCCAGAACTTCTGCTTGTCACATAATGCTTCCCTGCTCACTTTTAGTGCCAACCAGGAAAAGGTAAGAGGTGCAAATTTTTGTAGGCACATCAATGGTTATATAGAGTAGCGTTGCTGCATTGGAAGGGGCAGAGGCATTAGGGCAGCATGAGGAATTTTGTGGTATCTCTTGTTTGGCTGCAATGCAGGATATGTAAGAGAGAAGTCTGGTCCCAGACCTTTAACATATCAAACAGTTATTGGGAAAATAGATGTTGGGGTGATTGGTATATAGAGAACACACGGTGAGCTCCAAATACATGTCTTTGCTTCAAGTCCCGTGTTATAGAACCGTGTTTGATCAGAAAGACCTTTCCAGAATTTTGGAAGTTACACAAGGTGCTTCTCTCCATCTTCTGGGTACAGATCTTTCCATTGTTTACATGTATGTACCACTAAGTGGGATTTCTGTCAGATTTCTGGGAAATCCAGATTCTTTTTCGACTCGATGGTGTGTACAATTTGCTTTGTGTTTGTGAAAAGTTGTGGTCTTTTTTTCTGAACTCCAGAAACTTTTTTGGCCTCATTTTTTTTCCTGCAGGCTCTGCAATTTGCACAGGTTCTGAACAAGTTACGTGAATTTCTGAGCAATTTTGAGCAACAGCCAAGTATGCGCAAATTTGACCATAATTTGCACAGCTTGCAGAACCTGCGAAACTGCGCAAAATGCCAACATAAATCCATGAACTGGCCAGATCTGGAACTCTACCAGAGTTCCAGATTGGGCCCCACAGAGAAAATGAATTTCTCTGACAACTCTAACCACTGGTCAGGCCCCACAGAGTAAATTTATTTATTTATTTATTTATTTAAGCATTTTTATGCAGCCATTCAGCCAAAAAAGGCTCTCACAGCAGCTTACAAAAGTATTTCTTGACAGTCCCTCCCCACAGGCTTACAATCTAAAAGACATGACACAAAAGGAAAGGGGATTGGGAGGGAGGAGGAGTAAATGAGACTTTCACTTTTCTGAGAGAAACAGAAACCATGAGGAAAAAACATTTCCCCGCCCCCCACCTCCACCCATCCCTTTCGCACTCACCTTGTTTGTTTAATATGTGTTTGTGTGTTTAAACTAAATCCCTCTAGGTTGATCAAAGTGATCAGTGCTCAATAGCAGAGCACCTGCTTTGCGTGCAGAAGTTCCCCAAGTTCAATTTCCAGCATTTGCATTTAAAATAGATGGCAGTATTGCCACCACCACCCCCAATACACCAGAGGATGCACCCTGCTGCTGCCATCAAATTTGCTGCAATAGCAGTGAAAATTATGGCAATTTTGCATCGAAACAAGGCATGTGGGTGGTTGCAAGCAAAACTGTGCTTCTGGGAGTTTTCCGGAAGTGTGATTCCACTTGAGAACAAGGTGCATAGACCCAACATGACATTTATCAGGGCAAAATTGCAATTTTCCACACTGCTGCTGTGATATCAGTGGCTGAGAAAGAGGTGGGCCCCATAAAGTGGCCGGAAGTGCCCACCCTTGGTCTAAAACGACAAAGTCACAGGTGATGGGGAAGTCCTCTCTCTGTCTGAGACCCTGGAGAACCACTGACAGTCAGAGGACACCACTAGTCCTCAACCTTGTCAGATCCAGGGTCCTCTTTTAGCCCAAACATTTATTTATTTATTTATTTATTTATTTATTTATTTATTACATTTCTATACCACCCAATAGCCGGAGCTCTCTGGGCGGTTCAAACATAGAGTTGGGGACCCCACATTTCAACCATATATTTGTATAGTGATAGTGCTGCTCTTTCATACTACCCAGCAAGGGGGTTCCTTCCCATCAGTGGAAGACCAATGGCCTAGACCAGGGATGGGCAACTTGTGACCCTCCAACTCTCTTTGCCTACAATGACCAGCATCCAACACCATTGGCTATGCTGGTTAGGGTTGATGGGAGTTGGAGACCAAAACATCTGGAAGGTCACACGTTGCCCACCCTTGGAGTAAGTGGGACTGTGATAGATTGACAAATCGTCTGTCCTTCCTAAGAGATCTACCCCATCTTTATTTATTTTTCTGTTATCTACTCCCTTTGCATTATCTCCAGCAGGAATAAAATTAATGTAATACAGTTATTGTGTTTTTCCTTTTATTGTTCCACTTTATATGCTCTGTTGGAAAGGCCTAACTTGGAAGCAGGACTGATGAAATGTTGAAACTTACATTTTCAGCAAGGGAGAACTTTTTTTCAATAGTATGCGATATACACCAAAATCTAAAATGTTTCACTATGTTTTGTTAATGGGTGCTTTCAGTTGGAGTGCTCCTAGTAATAAGGCATTCTACACCTATGTCCTTTCCCCCCTCTGTAGCATTACCCACATTTCTATTCCCTTAGGTATGTCTGTGTGAGTATGTCTAGAGAGTGCGGAATGTTGGACTGAGTGGGTGTGGCTGGTGATGCTGTGGAAAGGGGAGGAGCATATATATGGGGGAGCTGAGGGGTTTGAGGGGTTCAGTTGGTGATTGGGTTTCGAGGGTAGATGTGTTTGACTGTGATTTCTTGTCAGGAGTTGTGTGAGGAGTGAGTGAAAATAAGATCATAGGGACTAAGGATTGTTATTATTAGATTGGTTACTACCAGTATTATTAGGAATAGGCAGGATTGGAATATAATTTGAAGGAACTAAAAACTGTAAACAATAAACATTTTCTTTATTCTGCTACCATAAAACCACGTGTCAGTTTGGCTGTGTCTCCTGCTCTACTAGTTCATAAATAAACACATTACATTAAACCTTCAGCCTGCTATATTCACAGAAAAGCCTTTTCCAAAACTCCCTACCTTTCCCCTCTGCTATAAGGGAAAGGTTATACTTTTCTTTTTACCTCTTTCTCAGGTATTTAAGTGGTGGTGCTTAGCCTGAGGGAGGTGTGCACGTCAAAGCCTTGTGGGTGAGGTGGTGGCATCGCACCCTCCTTAACGGGATTTTTCTTGGAAGAAAAAGGATGGAAGAAGAGATGGGAAAATATGGGAAGGGTATTAATGGTCTGGAGTCCCCTGGAAAAATTGATGTTTGAGACAGGGCGATTGCACGACAAAAGCCTCATCTGCAAGTACCCAGTCTTGGGCTCAGTTCAGCCATGACACCAAATATTGTTTAATGATGGGTTGGTGTGATGTCTCCATTGACAGGTCGTGGTTTGTGATCCCCTGGCAAAACAGAATAGGAAATCATGGTTTGATTAGGGTTTGTAGCCATCGTTTGTTTAAACTGTGATGTAGCATGATATCTGAATGGACAAGCCATAGTAATGGCCGGCATCAAAAGGCTGCTGCACGGTGTAAATAGGAATGAATTAATGAAGCTGAGTGCTTAGAGGGGCAGGAAAGCCAGCAAACAGCTCGCCTTGTTTACATTCAGAAGTTTAAGCCATGGTTTTGATTCTTACCCAATATCTGCTAAGGGGAGAGATTGGAGCAATTCCCATGCCTTTCAAACTCTAGGATGTTCCCATAGGACCACTGAAAGACAGATAGTAGTTACATTTTTTTCATTCATATTGATATCTTACATTACAGCTGTTACAATGATAGCCTGTGAATAGTGCAAATCAGGATTCTAACATTCATGTCTTTTGATCTTACAAGAATTTTGTGATGCGTCTGAAAGGCAAAGACATTTATTGGATTGGCCTCAGGAGGAACCCAGGTCAGCCCTGGAAATGGACAAATGGAGTAAATTCAACGTGAGTCATTCTCTTTCCCTTTTTAGCCTTCACTGTTGACGTCTCAGCATTTGAAATCTCTCCTTTTCTGCAGGTCTACAATTTAATGGTAATTGCTTTTCACAGTATAATTTGGCACAATATGTTATTTTACCTTAACCTTGGAATCTGTTGCAAATGCCATTTATTTGAAGTATTTGCATCCAACATAGATGTTCATGGAAAAACTGGTTTTGAGAATTTAGTTCTCCTCTCAATACAGCATGGAGGGAGTACAATCTGGAATGGAGAAGTGAGTCAGGCGTGATCAGTGAAAGAAGCCATGTATTGGAGCATCCCTTTGGATGGACCATCAAAAGAATGCATCCCTCGTGTTTGTGAAAGCTGTTCATCTCATGAACGTCCAAATTTGCTCTCTGTATGAATTCACCCTGAGTCTATTTGGATACAGGCTTCAATCCAGGGCAGGATCTACACTACTGCTTTAAAACGGTTTATAACAGTAGTGACAACTGTTGGGGTGCAGGACACACTCCAGATACAGTTTTCAAAATGTTTTGAAAGTGTCACATCCTGCTTAGTGTAGATCTGGCCCAGCAAGCCCATTTTATTTAAGTGTATGAGCTTCTGTATGTCTGCTGTACGCCGTCTTTCTGAACTGCAGCAACCCTTGTGACATATTGGAAGCTACTTCTGAAACTCAGAAATTAAAGTAGGAGTTTTCAAAAGCATATATTAAGGTGGGACCAACTGTTCAGAAAAGAAGGTGGAACAATTCTGTTGCGGACGGGCTTCTGTTTCTTTTCGAATAGGCTCACTCATGCCATTAGCATGTGCACCTCTGTGCAATTTCCATATTCAAGTTTGCTGTGGTAGCTCTTAGCTATTATCCTATAATACAAATCTGTGTACCTGTCCTTTGCTGGAGGTGGTTCCTCGTATGGATGGCAAAGAGCTTAAGGCAGGGCTTACAAATTCTAGCTGATCTCAGCAGCCTGCCTAAATTTTATTTTACCATGCCCTTCCCATGATGAGTATTGCTATTACTGTTATTGCTGCGAATCTTGTTCCTGCTTGGTTTTATTGTTGGTTTTATTGTTTTAATGCTGTTTTATTGTGATCACGTTTTCATGGCTTTTAATATTTTTAATATTTTATTGCTTTTCATATTTCCTCTTCCTCTTCAGGAATTCTTCCTCTTCAAGCTGTCTTCCCGTCTCATTCTCCAGCAACTGAAAATGGTTACATAGCTCTCTAGTGGTTCCACTGGTGCAGAGTTTTTTCTGGTTCTGCTCCTGTCACCCTTTGCCAGAGTTTCCTCTTCTTCAGCTGTCCTCACCTCAGCAGTCCTCACTTCTGCTTCAATTTGTTCTTGCTCTTCCACCTCCTGTGCTTCTCTTTGCTGTTGCAGTAGCACCATTCTGTGTAAGCACTCTCCGTCTTCAATAATAATAATAATAATAATAATAATAATAATAATAATAATAATAATAATAATTCTTCAAACATTTTGTGGTGTTTGTGTTGCAGGCTGGAGGTGATGGGAGATGGGGGAGATTGTGCTTTTCTGAGTGATGAAACCACTGCAATATCCTCAAGGTGCCGGATGGAACTACTCTGGATCTGCAGAAAATCGGATATATTGCAATGCTCAAATGAACCGTGCAAGAGCAAGAAGGCTTGAGGTCATTCTGAAGACAGCAGACAAATCCTCACTAAAGAGCTTTACTTCTTTAAAACTGTTGAAAAGATGGTCAGAGGGTATGATGTCTGAGGGTATGAAAAGGAGGCATTCCCTGGGTGAGCTGGAAAGGGCTGCGGATTCACAGAATCCCAAGACCTCCTAATTATTATTAATAACAATATTATTATTAATAACAGTAATAACAATAATAATAATAATTTCTTACCTGCCTCTCCATTTGGATTGAGGCGGTGAACAACAGTAAGCATAAAATACATAAAATACTGAATAAAAACATAGTATACGTTGTTAAAACTTCCTAAAAGCATACTAAAACATGTCCGCAGAATGGGAAGAGGGCTAGCATGGTCCTGGATCTGGCATAGTCCAGTCTCCCCGTCCCCCACCTACAACTGACCACACCATTGGAATCAATGGGAGGAAAAGGAAATTAAAAAGAAGAAAACAGCTAAAAACATCATCTTAAAAAGTGGCGACCTTGCTCCCTACCTTTCACCTTCCCAGTGAGGGCACTGGGAAAGGCAGATCTCTGCCTCCGTCCCTCCCTCTCTCTGCCCCATATAACGACTCAAAAAATATCCAGAAGAGGCTTTTATTATGCAATTGCCCTGCCTGCTTCACAGAATTTTACAAGTTTGGAGGGGGGAGGTTTTCAGCCAGTATCACCTTCCATTTGTAGCCCTTCTGCATTTTCCCACCACTTCTGTCTTTTTTGTTACCTGAAAAAGAAATCTGTTAAGGAAGCAAAGAAGGAATAAGCAACGCCATGCCTACTCTTGATAGGCTATCTCTGTCTAACTACCGACCTGTCTCTTTGTTGCCGTTTGTTTCAAAGATCCTGGAGCGGGCGGTCTACTCTCGCTATCTTGACTTTCTTTCTAGTAACTCTGCTTTGGATCCACTTCAATCTGGATTCTGTCCTCTGCATTCCACCGAAACAGCCCTTACTAAGATCACCAATGATCTCCTTACCGCCAAGTCTAAAGGCCATTATTCCGTTCTTATTCTCCTTGATCTAACTGCAGCCTTTGACACGGTTGATCATGATCTTCTCTTAGATTCCCTTCATGACCTTGGATTTTGTGGCTCTGTCTATAACTGGTTTGCCTCCTATCTAGCGGGTCGCTCTTTCAGCGTGTTGGCTAATGGCAGCTCGTCTTCCTCCTTTCCCCTTTCAGTAGGGGTTCCGCAAAGCTCGGTGCTTGGCCCGTTGTTGTTTTCCTTATACATGTTGCCCTTGGGCAAGCTTATTCAATCTCATGGCCTCCAATATCATCTGTACGCCGATGATACACAACTATATCTGTCATCTCCGGAACTTTCTCCTGATGTTCACGATCGTATCTCGGCATGTCTTTCAGATATCTCAGCTTGGCTGCTTCATCGTCGTTTGAAACTCAATATGGCAAAGACTGAATTGCTCGTTTTTCCTCCTAAACCTTCTCCTCATCTCTCATTCTCTCTTACTGTCAATGATGTTACGCTTCCTCCGGTCAAGGAAGCTCGTAGCCTTGGCTTTATATTTGACTCCTCGCTCTCCTTTATTCCTCATATTGAGGCAGTAGCTAAATCTTGTCGATTTTTCCTGTATAATATTGCCAGGATTCGATCATTTTTGTCTGTCTCTTCCGCCAAGACGCTTGTTCATGCGCTGGTTATTTCACGGTTGGACTACTGCAACCTTCTTCTCTCTGGCCTTCCTTCTTCTCACATCAGTCCGTTGGTTTCTGTTCACCACTCTGCCGCAAAGATCATCTTCTTGGCTCGCCGCTCAGACCATGTTACTCCGCTTCTGAAATCTCTTCATTGGCTTCCAATTCACTTCAGAATCCAATATAAACTTCTCCTGTTAACCTTCAAAGCTTTTCACGGTCTAGCTCCTTCCTATCTCTCCTCTCTCATCTCACACTATTGCCCCGCTCGTGCTCTTCGCTCCTCTGATGCCATGTTTCTCGCCTGCCCAAGGGCCTCTACTTCCCTTGCTCGGCTCCGTCCATTTTCTTCTGCTGCCCCTTACGCCTGGAACGCTCTTCCAGAACATTTGAGAACTAAAAGTTCAACCGCAGCTTTTAAAGCTCAACTAAAAACTTTTCTTTTTCCTAAAGCTTTTAAAACTTGATGTTGTGCAGACTTTATACTGTTAGTTTTACCCTACCCTGTGCCTGCTTACCCTACCCTGTGCCTGTTGGCATTCTCTTCCCCTCCTTATTGTTTTACTATGTTTTTATTAGATTGTAAGCCTATGCGGCAGAGTCTTGCTATTTACTGTTTTACTCTGTACAGCACCATGTACATTGATGGTGCTATATAAATAAATAAATAAATAAATAAATAATAATAATAATAATAATAATTTTCCTTTGTAGCAATAGGGGCCCTCCACTTGGGGGAAAAACATGATTCACCTGGGTATCTCAACTTTAAATTCATTAGAGCTGTGCATAGGAAAAAAATCTGTCTTAGAACCTGCCTTGTCGGCTCATATAAGGGGCCGCAACTCAGATCTGAGATGGAGAGGTGCCTTGCTTTGTTTCCTGAAGCTGTGGGTGTCTTCATCGTTGGCTGGAAGGGAGAAATAAACGAAGCAACAATAACGACAGGGATTTAAAACAAAAAACAGCTGCAAGGTTGGAAACTAAAATTTAAAAAAAGAGACCGCTCCACCAGTTGTGTTCCCAATGCATTTCAACACAGGTATTTATCAAGGGAAAAACGCTTAAAGACTTTTCAGGAGGATTCCTTGTCCCGTTCTTCATCCAAAAAAGACTCACATTTCAAATAAAGAAGTGGGGTTATGAGGGTGGCTTTTTTTAAAAAAGGTTTGCTTTCCTTTTGTTGGTTAAATTCCTTGAACAGGGCTTTTCTACATGAGGTTTTTAACCCACTACTTTACCGAGGCTTCTGCTTCTAGATTCTTCACAGGATTAAGATCAGCCTCTTTATATGTCTCCCCCCCCCCCCCCCGAGTGTTTCTTTCTCTGTCTTACTATATGTTCCATTACATAAGCACTAGGTGGTGCTCTGGTGTGGCGGAATTGTGGAGATTCCATGCCACTAGGGGTGTTGTAGGAGTCTGAGAAGCGGGTAGAGTCTGGTGGACTCCCCTCCCTCCGCTCGGCTTCCCAATGCCGCTCACCAAGCTGTTCTGCTGGCTGAGTGCAGCGCAGTCTGCACGTGCCTGGCAACCACCCACTCCCTCACCAAGCCGCCATTTTGCGGAGAAATGACGTCTCGTTCTTTTCCGTAAATTGAATGTTACATAAGTGGCAGCCATAAAGGGGCAATCTGCACAACATTACAGGCGTAAACAGTCCATTTATGCCTGTCATGTTGCATAGATGGCCTCTTCACGTCCCCCATTTATGCAACATTTCATTTACGGAAAAATCCAAGCCACCATTCCGCGGAGAAATGGTGGTTCGCTGAGAGGGTGGCTGGCTGGTCGCCACCTGCGGACTGTGCACTGTAGTGAACAAGGGCAGCCAACGGGTAGGGGATTGGCGAGTGGGGCATTGCCCATCCCTACTGATCCTGCCGTTCACAGAAATACCACACTTTACTCATGGGGGGGGCGGGGAATACTATAATGGTTGCAATCCACAGGAGAAGTCCTGAAGGAAGACAATTTTGTGTATAGCATCTGCAAACTACCGTCATGCCTCGTGTAGAAAGGCTTACAGTGTAGAAAGGCCTGGGACCAGATTTTAGGGTGGGGTTGGGCAGCCTACCCCCCAGTACCCGTCACCACTCTTCTCCCCCACCCCACCCCCGGCAACAATACTACTGTAGCCATCAGCTTCACCCTCTTCCTCTTGCTCATGAGAGGGAGGGGGAAGAGCAAGGCAAGTCTCAGCCTTCTCCTTGCAGGAAGGCTCAAGCACTCACTCACTTGCAGGCTTACCTAGACTGGGGGGTTCTATAATGGGCCCAGAGCTAAGCTGCTGCCCACTTCCAGTCCATTACAGTGCCACTGCTGCCAGGTAAGCCTGTGAGCGGGTGATGTTGCAGCGGTCAGCCTCCTCCTTGTATGAATACTCCAGCACTTACTTCAGGCATATCCACTGGTGGCAGCTCTGTAATGGCCCAAGGACTATGTGATGGGCCATGCGCTGCCACCAGGTAAGCCTGAGAACCATTAGTTGGTGACGGCGCTCTAAAGGATAAGCCCACAAGTGAGCACAACAGGGACAGCATGGGCAGCTGACAGCCTTCTCCTTGCACTTGGGGCCTTGGGCCTAGCTGGTGGCCAACAGTGCCAGAGGAGCCACGAGGGGGCAGGGGAAAGAGCGCCTGTTGGTTTTAGCAGTTTGGGTGGGGAGGGGGGGGGCAAGTGGCTGCACACACAGGAGGGGAAGCATCTTCCAGACCACTCTTGTTGAGTCCCTGTCTCTCAGCTGTTTCCTATCCCTCTGCTGAGCAGCACAATAGCATGGGGGAGATCACAGGCACTGCTCAGCTGAGCACTGGAAGACAGCTGAGCAGAAGGGAAAGGGGGACCTCACGACCCCCTTCCCTCCACTGCTTAGCAGTATGTTAGCAATCAGCTGAGCAGCCAATCATTATAACTAAAATCTGAGTAAACTGATACCTTCATATTAATTCTGACATATATCTGTAAGTTAAAGATGAATAAAGCATTGGGATTCCAGACATGGAGCTGGAGAATTACTGTTTAATCAGGGTTGTGCTAAGGAACTAGCCCAAAATTAAAATGTTTTTTTTAATGCTTGCTAAATAAAATTCAAGGTTGAATTATTGCAATGCACTGTAGGTAGGACTGCTGTAGAGGCTAGTCTAGAATCTGCAGCTGGTGCATCCAGTACCGAAGGGCAAAGACTGAATTGCTTGTTTTTCCGCCTAAACCTTCTCCTCATCTTTCATTCTCTCTTACTGTCAATGATGTTACGCTTACTCCGGTCAAGGAAGCTCGCAGTCTTGGCTTCGTATATGACTCATCGCTATCCTTTATTCCTCATATTGAGGCAGTAGCTAAATCCTGTCATTTTTTCCTGTATAATATTGCCAGGATTCGACCATCTCTGTCTGTCTCTTATTATTATTATTATTATTATTATTATTATTTTCTGCCAAGACGCTTGTTCATGCACTGGTTATTTCCCGGTTGAACTACTGCAACCTTCTTCTCTCTGGCCTTCCTTCTTCTCACATCAGTCCGTTGGTTTCTGTCCACCACTCTGCTGCTAAGATCATCTTCCTGGCTCGCCGCTCTGACCATGTTACTCCACTTCTGAAATCTCTTCATTGGCTTCCAATTCACTTCAGAATCCAATATAAACTTCTGTCGACCTTCAAAGCTTTTCATGGTCTAGCTCCTTCCTATCTCTCCTCTCTCATCTCACACTATTGCCCCGCTCGTGCTCTTCGCTCCTCTGATGCCATGTTTCTCGCCTGCCCTAGGGTCTCTACTTCCCTTGCTCGGCTTCGTCCATTTTCCTCTGCTGCCCCTTACGCCTGGAACGCTCTTCCGGAACATCTGAGATCCACAAGTTCAATTGCAGCTTTTAAAGCTCAGCTAAAAACTTTTCTTTTTCCTAAAGCTTTTAAAACTTGATGTTGCTTGGACTTTATACTGTTAGTTTTACCCTACCCTGTGCCTGTTTACCCTACCCAGTGCTTGTTTGCATTCTCTTCCCCTCCTTATTGCTTTACTATGATTTTATTAGATTGTAAGCCTATGCGGCAGGGTCTTGCGATTTTCTGTTTTACTCTGTACAGCACCATGTACATTGATGGTGCTATATAAATAAATAATAATAATAATAATAATAATAATAATAATAATGTGGATTGTTTAACATGGCTTATTATTTGGGGACCACTCATTGCCTAACTGGGATAATATTTCCTCTATCTAAGTATGTAGCCCTTATTCACACAGTGATAAAGAACATGATTTACAACTTGTGAACCACCCAGAGAGTTTCAACTGTTAGGCAGTACAGAAATGTATTGAACTTTTGATTTAATACAACATCAAGTCAAATGCGTAACAATACTTTTATAATTATATTGTAGATTAAACATTGTTTATTTTTCCAAGTATTTTAAGGCATAAAAAAAAATCAATCAGTAGTTTCTTTTCATTTTTTATTTTAAATAAGTTGCTTTGCAGTTATATTTTTTTTCCAGAATTACAATCCTTGAAAGAAACCAAAATAATATATGGCGGAAAAACCATGGCATGGAATTGGATTGGAGAATTTGATAGATGAAAATACAAATGGTTATTCTTGGGATGACTCCTTGGGAATTTGGTTGCCGTTCAGAAAGATTCAGATTTGACATAATAATAATGGAGTATGTTTTAAGTAAGCAAAGACAGGAATTGACTGTATTATTAATGAGATATTTCTTCAGGTTGTTCAATTCTGGTTTTCAATACTGGAAAGGCTTAATTCTAATTAACTCATTATAGAATTATTTTACCTTCTTTCCTTCTCTCTCTCCCTCCCTCCCTCTTTCTGGTTCTGGTTGGACTAGGGTGGCTGTAATATTTTTTCCATGTAAAGGAAACCACTCTAATGGTTCTCTCTCTCTTATAGATGGTCAGTTCATTCAGTTAAAATATCTTTTTTCCAAGTTCTTTCTGTAAGCTGAAGCAAGACTGGCCACTGAGAGGGTTCCTCCCCTTCCAGGTGAATACAAGTCTGATCTGATAGCCCCTGCCTTCTATGGTATGTTTTTAATCAGTTTTTTATGTGTTTTATAATCACTGTTGTTCCCCGCCTCGATCCAAGTGGAGAGGCGGGTAAGAATTATTATTATTATTATTATTATTATTATTATTATTATTATTGAATATTGGAGGATTTGGGTTGACAGAGGATACCTATTTGGCTGGTATTTTTTAATCTCAAAGCTTTTTTAATGGACACTGAAGTTTTAAAATTCTGGAAAAGATCAACATATCCAATGCCCAGGGCCAGGGCCAGGCAAAGCTGGTAATAGGCCCGGGCCAGATGGGAAATGTAGGCCCCATTTCAAACTGCTCATTAAGATTTTTTTAATCAGTTCTAAATACATATGAACTAGAACGATTTATAAAAAAAGGTAATGGCAAGCACTTTTATTCAAGACGTATATAAGACATCTTTGCCTCTACCAGGGGGACTCGGAGTATGCCCGCTCAAAATTGTAGGCCCATGCCAACTGGCCCACTCTGCCCAGAGCTCAGTGTAGGGCTAGAAGCTGTGTCAGCCAGGCAGGCAGGAAAAGAAAGGGAATTGGTTTCTCCAGGACCAGATCTACACCTCATGCCATATGGATATGATCCCATCACTGCAATATCCCTCTTGGGCATTTATACCATGTACTGCACACACTGAATTCTGTTGTAGTATTTTGAATGATTACAGAATAAAAAGCAGTAAATAACGCTAGAAAAGTGGTAGACGGAAGGCACATTGTGCCCCAACGGTGACAAGTGCACTTCAATACCAAGCACTAGTGTAGCTTGTTAGTGCATAACAAGCACTAGTGTAGATCTAGCCCAGGAATCATACTGGACAAGCTTGTAGCAGCTGCATGCGAGTGATGCTCCTTCCTTCCCTCCCGGGCTCACAGCATGTGAAAATCCTACCTTCGTTGGATTTTGCGGAAACAACTCTGTTTGTGTGTGTTGTGTGTGTCTTTGTAGTTCTCTGTTTCCGCTATGCAACGTCCGCCAACGCCTTTAGGGTTGCTCAGGGGAGGGAGCTCCATCATCGGTCCGTCCTTGGGTGTCGAGCGGGGCAACGGGACAGAAGGTGAAGTGGCCGCAAAGGCATCCCAGTTATTGCTTTGGGAGGGGAAGTGAAGGCGCGAGAAAGACGGGAGAGTTCGGGTCCTGGGGTTGCAGTTTGAGCCGGGGGGGCAGCGGAGGGGGGGAGGCGGAAGCGAGCTTGCGTGGGCCGGAGCGGAGCCGCGTGGCACCGGGAAAGGCCAAGTTTTGCCGTTTGTTTGAAATGATAGCTTTAAAAAAGAGGGCTTCTGAAGCCCAGGGGAGAGAAGCCAAAGGGAATATAGAATGGCAAACTTTGGAAGTAAAAAATGAGAACCTACCAAGAAGGAAATGGAACGCAATGAAGCAGGAAAATCCCCTGCTTGACCCAGCGCCAGGAACGGGGTGCGGCGAGACGAGGTTGTTTGGACGCATTCATTTTAGGAGAATGGCTGGCCTGGAGTGGCAGCCTTCACTCTTTCGGTTTTCGCTGTAACCACCGAATGAATCAGGAGGTTTTAGCCAACGATTCCCATCATCCCTAGCCAGCATGGCCAGTGGTGAAGGTTGATGGGAGTTGTAGGCTAAAACATCTGGAGGGACGCAAGTTGGCCACCCTTGTTCCAGACAGAACGCGCCTAACGCTTCAGCATCATTGCTTTTCTGGTGTAAGCCACAATCATGGACTTTCTGCAAGTTTTCCCCTTTTATGGTGTAAATATTCTGCTGTGTTGTGTTCACACACGTGGGAAAAGAGATAATTGAGTAGGTGGGAGAGGACAATTCCTCCTCTGCCTCTACTCCTCTTTCCTCTAATGCGCTGCAGAGAGGTTCTGCTTTTTGTTTTGTCAGTAGAAAATTGGGGTGGTCTTACTTTTTATGCACCTTTGACCCCTCTCCCATCTTATCTTGTGTTGCTTTGACCTGCAGTTTTTTCTCTACTTTGTTTAGGAACCGAAAGTGAGCCAGGCAGCTAGAAAATTGCTGTTTAAACCAGCCATTTGTTGTTGATTTAAAATAAGTGTGAGGCTTTACTTTTGCTGTTGTTTCTACTGGAGTCTCTTCTATCCATTACGTTCCCCAGCAGTGTTTTCCTCCATAAGTATTTTCCCTATAAAGGGAAGGTTGCAACAGCTGGGATTGTTTAGTTTGGAAAAAGGGTGATTAAGGGGAGACATGAAAGAGGTGTGCAAAATTACACATGGTGTGGAGAACGTGGATAGGGAGACATTTTTCTCCCTCTCCCATAATACTAGAAGCAACTGCGGTCATCCCATGAAGCTGATTGCGGAGAGATTCAGGACAAATAAAAGGAAGGACTTCTTCACACAGCGCAGAGTTAAACTATGGAATTCACTACCACAAGATGGAGTGATGGCCACTAATTTGGATGGCTTTAAAAGGGGGTAGATAACTTCCCAGAGGAGAAAGCTACTAGTCCTGATAGCTATGTGCTACCTCCAACATCAGAAGCAGTAAGCCTATATACACCAGTTTCTGGGGAACATGGGCAGGAGGGTGTTGTTGCACTCATGTCCTGCTTGTGGGGCCCTGGTTGACAGCTGGTTGGCCACTGTGGAAACAGAATGCAGGACTAGATGGACCCTTGGTTTGATCCAGCAGGGCTCTCATTACGTTCTTACCTTCTTAAATGGGAGAGCAGCTTCCTAGAGCAGTTGTGGGCAACCTGGTGCCCTCCAGAGGTTTTGGACTGCAACTCCCATCAATGCCAAGCATTCTGGGTGTTGTAGTCCAAAACACTTCGAGGACACCAGCGTACCTGTCTGTACCACAAAGCCTTGGGCAACAACAAGCACAGATTCCTTTCCATATCAGCAACATGAACTTCATTGATCTTTCCCTGCTTTGCATGTCACATGTGAGCTGGAGAAAGCACAGGAGAGAGGAATTATCTGTGTTTGCTGACAAATACAGAAAGCCTTGAGCTTGCCTCCCCTCCTCCCACACAACCACTAAACTGTTGTGAACAATTTTTTAAAATGTCTGGTCTTATCAGAATTGCACTAATAAAGCAAACGGCAAGACAAGCTGCAAAACAAAAACTGAAAATATTAACAAAATAGAACAGAAAATACGTTGTGAAAACGGCTCCCTCCCTGTTACTTTGAGGTGGAGATAGAAATTGCTTTCTTTGCATCCTGAAAGCTTGTGGTTGCCTTCTGTTCCCCTTGAGGAGGATTGGGGTGGGGGAAAGGGACTGCAGTTCTCAAAGCTGCCCACAAAACGGCTTCCACACAAGGCTTTTATTGTGCAATTGCCCTGCCTCATTCATAGAGTTTTAGTGGAGGTTTCTATCTAGAGACAACAGCGTCTTCCTTTTCTAACTTGTGACTTCTCACTGCTTCTTCCATCTTTTTTTCTTACCAAAACCAATCTGTTAAGGAGGAAAAGTTGGAATAGGTGCACAGTGTCTTTTGGTTGACTAGGAGGATTCCCTCCCTTTGGAAACAGCCTTTCTCTTCCTTCCAAGGAACGGTAAGCAGGGAACAGCCCGTAGCGTTTCCATCAGAATCCAGCCTCTTCACCGTTGTAAAGAGGCGGCAGGAGTAGCGCTCGGGGCTTTTCTTCCCTCTTGTCAAGTAGATCGAATGACACAGATTGGCACATGGTCTGCAGAATGTGGAGTCTTGCATGCTGGACAGGGGTTGGCATTTGACTGGTCAATTTCAAGTCAAATAATACAAGTAATGCTCATTAACTTAGAAGAGTAATGAATAATAGAGAATTATACTAGGAGAATACAGTGCTTCCCTGAGGTTTTAAAGAGCACCATGAAAGCTCTCACCGTTCTTTTTCGCTACACCACATGAGCTTGGTAGTAGTCCTAACCAACCTACACTTTGACCTGTGCTAAACTTTCGTTTACAAAGATTCTGGCGTTTAGTGCCAAGTGCCTCAGAGCACATGCAGAATGCCTTTCCTTTGAGAAGGGCATTCTGGGTTATCTGTCCAGACTTAAAGCTCCATCACGCCGGGGGTTGACACTCCCCCTACCTTCGCTTCTCAGCCAGTGTTTTTGTTCCTCAGTTACTTCCTCTTTCAAAAGTTACTTCCTCTTCCTCTTTCATTGAGTCCGCTGCTCGAATGGCGCTGCTTCTCCTGCACACCGCAGGGGAGAGCAGCGATTCTGAGTTAAAAAAAAACATCGGACTTGAAGAGGGGTTTAAGGCCAGAAGGGGCAGAAGGCGCATGGGAGGCAGACGTCATGTGAGGGACCTGAGCAAACTCCGTGAGTGCCCAGTAATGAGCGTGCAATAAAACGCTCGTCGGATGGAGCTCTTAGTGGGATATGTTCTGCTATACTTGACCCTCAACCAGTATCCCTAAGGTGGCACTGACCCAGAAGCCAGGCAAGCAGCTCTTTAAAGCTAAAAAGGGGAGGAGTGCCTTGGAAGTGCAACAAGTTACCAGGCCAGTGACTATTTGCAATTCTGATTCTCACACACATAGTGAACATAGGGTGACCATATGAAAAGGAGGACAGGGCTCCTGTATCTTGAACAGTTGCATAGAAAAGGGAGTTTCAGCAGGTGTCATTTGTATATATATGGAGAGCCTGGTGAAATTCCCTCTTCATCACAACAGTTAAAGGTGTAGGAGCTATACTAGAGTGATCAGATTTAAAAGAGGGCAGGGCACCTGCAACTTTAACTGTCGTGATGAAGAGGGAATTTCACCAGGTTTCCCATATATACAAATGACACCTGCTGAAATTCCCTTTTCTATGCAACTGTTAAAGATAGAGGAGCCCTGTCCTCCTTTTAATATGGTGAACACCGTGTGGAAATACAGGTCCAGTCTCTCCATCTTGCCTGCCTGCATGGATGACTGTGAAGAAAATTACAAGGCACTTCTCCATAGAGAAACAAAGTATTATTAAGTTAACTTAACATGCAATCCTAGACATGTCTACTCAGAAGTAAGTCCCATTGAATTTAGTGGGGCTTATTCCCAGGTAAGTGGGTATAGAATTGCAGCCTTAATATTTCTCCTTCGTCACATGTCCCCCTCCTCCAACCCGGTGATTTCAGCATCTCTTGGCCTGCTCTGAACTACATAAGGTGTCCACCCTTCACCATTCTGAATTATTTGTATCCCACCCTAAAGCACTGGGGTCTCAGGGCGGTGCACAGATAAAATGTAAAACAATAAATATATTCAGCTAAATAAATATGTATTAAATCATTAACATTTCTTATTTCAGGTGAGCCAAGGCCAGGCGCTGTGCACATTATTGGAACTGACTCTGGACCACAGTTTTTCTCATAGTCTGTGAGAGAACGCCTATTGATAGCACTTGAGCTGAGGGAACATGGTGACCCAAGAGAGGATAGAAGAAAATTTGTTGAATCTTGTTGGTCCTCCCTCTGATTCAGAGTCTGGAACAAGCAGTCAAGCAGGTAATTAACACCTTTTCTGCCTGAGTGGAGGTGTGGAGATGAGGGGGATTTAGGAGGTCATAGAGCTCGGCGGAAGCTTCTTCCGCGAAGCTCTCCGACCTGGGTGGGCCCCGGGTGACTCTTTCGCCGGCAAAAGGAGGCCGGCGGGTAGGTGGGCGGCAGCTGATTGCCCGGCGAAGGCGCCGGGCGCGGTTTACTCTTCATCTCGTCCCCGCGCGGGGCCGCCTCCTCCACCGTCGCCGCCTCTTCTTGCAACGCTTAAGGTAGGGTTCACATCATCGATTTCGGGACGCCCCAATGCGCCATCAGGGCGTCCCAAAGCTTAAGTGTGGATCTGCCCCAGGAAGACCGCCTGCCTGAGCAAAAGTCGAACCCTGGAGATAACATAAACCAGGCATAAGCAATGTTACATAGTGCCTATGGGCATCAGTTTGTCCCACATACCTTTCTTGGTGCCCATGAGGTAGACTTGTATGAGTGAGTGAGTGAGTGAGTGTCAGGGGGAAGGGAGGAAGAAAGAGTGAGTTTATGGGTGGTGAGCCAGAGTTATAGAGAAAAAGAAGAGCAGGGTAACATGTTGGCTGACAGAGGAATGGAGGGAAGAGTTTGTCTTCTGTGAAATAGGTTTCTGTTGCTGCTGAAAAGTGTGGGGTCAAAGAAGTTGTTTAATGTGTTATGGCTCCTCTGCCTTGCACTCAGACATTTGGGCAGGTTACTAATTCTGGGTGATTAACAACGCCTCCCACGACAGCCATTTTGTGGCCAGGACTGTTTTGCAAATTGCCAAATGTGCCCACGAATCCAAAACGGGTGTCTTCCTACCCATGATCTAAACATTGTGCTCTAACTCAGATGTTTGGGACTTCAACTCCCAGGAGCCTCTTGATAGCATGACCAGTGGTCAGGAATGCTGGGAGCTACCTTCTTGCCCACTCTTGCTCTAAGTAATATGGCAACACCTTGGTTTCAAAGATTTTGTGTACCTTTGAAAACAGCTCCTATAGGGTGATCATATGGAAAGGAGGCCACATCTTTAACAGTTGTATAGAAAAGGGAATTTCATCAGGTGTCATTTGTATGCATGCAGCACCTGGTGAAAGTCCCTCTTCATCGCAGCAGTTAAAGCTGCAGGAGCCCTGCCCTCTTTTGGATCTGGTAATGCTAGGCAGGGCTCCTGCAGCTCTAACTGAATTTGGCTATCTAATTCGTAATATTGAATTTGGCCATCCATTTCATAATATTTTTGCCTTAAATAAGGTTTTTAAACAGAATCTTCAGTTTTGAATTTTAAATTCTAAAATATTGGCACATCCCAAGTTTGGGCTAAAATCTTGTTTTCATCTGTTTCCTCAGCTGTTCCACTGGAGCAGGCCCAGAAAAATTAATGCATTTTACTTCTCTTTATTTCTCTATTTGCGATATAGTACAGACTAATAACTACAAGTGGTCATCATGTAAAACTATTGCATTAACCATTGCTGCCATATCAGTCTGCCTGAATGTTGGCCTCGTTACCTGCACAGTTGGTAAGTTTCCCAGTCTTTGTTATTCCTATCCTGAATCCACCCACCCCAGACTCATGCAGCTTCTATAGCTGCATGTCCTTAGCTAGGAAATCAAGTCCACTTACAATGCAATCCTATGCAGATCAACTTGGAAGTAAGTCCCATGGAGTTCCATGTGGCTTATTTCCAGGTACATGTGTATCAGACTGCATCCTCAGGCTGCAATCCTATGGTTTTTGCGAGGGTACTCCAAGGGCTATTGAATTTCTTTGGATCTCCCCCTCTGAAGCTGGAGAGAGAGGCTCACTTTCGGAGAGGTAGACTGACCTTGCAAGCCTTTTACAAGCTGGCAGTTCTCAAATGTGGGACACAAAAAAGGGGGAGTTATCTGGGCATGCTAGGAGAGCAGTTGGATCCACAGAATCCAAAGCCCTCATGTGTCCCAGAATGGGGAAGGAACTTTGCCAGCTGTGGAACTGGCATGATTCATTTCCTTCCCCATGGAATCAACAGGAGGGATAACCACTGGCTGAGTTAGGAGTGGGAGGTCCTGCATTGTGGTGGTTCCGTTCCTACTTGGCTGGTCAGCTCCAGAATGTGGTGCTTGGGGGGACGTTGCTCGGCCCTGTGGATTCTCCAGCATGGGGTTCTGCAGGGGTCAGTCTTGTCTCCCGTGCTGTTCAACATCTACATGATGTTGGGTGTGGTGATCTGGAGTTTTGGAGTGTGTTGTCATCAATACGCTGATGACACACAGCTCTATTTCTCCTTTTCATCTTCAACAGGTGAAGCTGTAGATGTGCTGAACCGGTGCCTAGCTGCGACAACGGACTGGATGAGGGCTAATAAACTGAAACTCAGTCCAGACAAGTCTGAGATGCTTTTAGTGGGTGGTTCTTCTGACCAGATGGAGGGTGTTCAACCTGTTCTGGATGGGGCTGCACTCCCCCTGAAGGAGCAGGTTCGTAGCTTGGGGGTTCTCCTAGAACCATCTCTGTCACTTGAGGCTCAGGTGGCCTTGGTGGCACAGAGTGCCTTCTACCAACTTCAGTTGGTGGTCCAGCTATGCCCCTATCTGGACAGGGATAACCTGGCTTCAGTTGTCTACTCTCTAGTAACCTCCAAATTAGATTACTGCAACGCTCTCCATATGAAGCTGCTTTTGAAGATGGTTCAGAAGCTGCAGCTTGTGCAAAATGCAGCTTCTACATTGATAACTGGAACCACAAGGTTTGATCATATAAGACCGACTCTGGCCCACTTGCATTGGCTGACTGAATGTTTCCAAGCCCGATTCAAGGTGCTGGTTTTAACCACAGTACCGGACGAACGCCTCTCCTGACATGAACCTACCCGTACACGGCGCTCAACATCTAAGGTCCTCCTCTGGGTGCCTACTCCGAGGGAAGCTCGGAGGATGGCAACAAGGGAGAGGGCCTTTTCAGTGGAGGCCCCCCCAACTATGGAATGATCTCCCCGACGAGGCTCGCCTGGCGCCAACATTGTTAACTTTTCAGCGCCAGGTCAAGACTTTTATCTTCTCCAAGGCATGTAACAACACATGCTGAGTTTTTCTTAAATGACCCCAGAATAGCTGTTTTAAATGGATATTGTCTGTTTTTATGCTTTTTATGGTTTTAAATTTTGTATATTTGTTTGTAATACTCACTGTTTTTAATCTTTGTAACCTGCCCAGAGAGCTTCAGCTATGTAGTAGTAGTAGTAGTAGTAATAATAATAATAATAATAATAATAATAATAATAGTATGTGAAGCACTTTGAACAGGCAGAAGAGTGGTAAAATATTATTATTGGGAGTGCAGCAGTTGCATGTTCTTTAAGCATGCAGACAGGAAGAATTATATAGATGGAAGGCTTTACATGTGTTGAGACTGACATAGGAGTAATAGTGGAGGCAGCAACAGCAACCACCACACTGTTAAATGTGGTCCCCATTCAGGGTGCTTCCAGATGGAGGACTCGTAGCACTACCAACCAGAAAGCATAATCTAGCTATGCCATCTTTTCTTCCTTGGTGGATTTTCCATGGTAAGAAAAAATGGAAGCGGTGGTGGGAAAACACAGGAGATTTACTAGTGAAAGATGATGATGCCCAACTCCCACTGTAAAATTCTACGAATAAGGCAGTGTGATAAAAGCCTTACCTGGAAGCACCCCGAGTCTGGAGTCTGGAGAGTCGCCATCACTCAACTTGACAGAATTGTTGAGGTGATCAAATGGCAGAGGGAAGGTCCTTCATACTGTGCCTTGACCTCCTTTGAGGAACATCAAGGGATTTTTAAAAAATGTGCAAAGAGTTCTTCTCTGCTGTTGTGCGGTCATTCCTGTTTCTGCCTAGGCTGTGTAGTGTGGGAGTGCTTGGTTAGGGCCACTGTTTAACATTCTCTTCCTTTCTTAGTGTTGAAAACAAAATGTTTTGAGCAACTCCTCCATGGTCCAGCATGCCCAGATAACTGGATTGGCTATGAGGGGAAGTGCTACTATTTTTCAAAAGAGAAAAGGAATTGGAACTCGAGCCAGCGCTTCTGCTTGTCACATAATGCCTCCCTGCTCACTTTCAGTGCCAGCGAGGAAAAGGTAAGAGGTGCACATTTTTGTTGGCACGTCGATGGTTATGTAGGGTAGTGTGGCTGCGCTGGAAGCAGTGGAGGCATTAGGTACTATGAAGGAAATTAACGTATCTCTGAGCTTGCATATGACACAGGAAATGTCAGGAAGAAATCTGGCTGCGGACTTTATTAACAACAATAATAATAATTAATAATAATACATTTATTTCTTACCTCTCTCTCCCTTTGGATCGAGGCGAGGAACAACATTAGTACAACAAATCAACACATCTTTAAAAAAATTGGTTTCACATTCATCTGGGTAGTTTTCAGACATGGGTTCATAGAATCATAGAATAGCAGAGTTGGAAGGGGCCTACAAGGCCATCGAGTCCAACCCCCTGCTCAATGCAGGAATCCACCCTAAAGCATCCCTGACAGATGGTTGTGTAAACTATGGTGCGACATGATGTCTGAACTGACAAGCCATAGTTACGGCCATCGCTCTACCGCAAAAGGTTACCTCAAAAAGTGGGGATAAGCATGAACTATTGAAAAAGAGTACTTAAGAAGTGGGGGAGTAAGCAAACAGTGTGTCTTGTTTACCTTTGAAAGTTTAAACCATGGTTTTGATTCTAACTGTATAGAAGAGCTGGAGTAACTCAAAACTCTAGAATATTCAAACCTCCAGAACTATCCTTTTACTCTTACCACCACGGAAAGGTACTAATAAATGCATTTTTAAAATAATACCAATATCTTACAGAAACATCAGTTCTTACATTGCTGGTATGTGAATATTGCAAATTCAGGTTTCTAACATTTGTGTATTTTGACCTTGAAAGGTTTTTGTGATGCGTTTGAAAGCTAAAGACATTTTTTGGATTGGCCTCAAGAGAGACCCAGGTCAGCCCTGGAAATGGACAAATGGACAAAATTCAACGTGAGTCATTCGCCTTCCCTTTTTAGTCTACACTGTTTAGGATTTAGGAATTGAAGTCTCTGCCTTTAAGCAGGTCTACAATTTGTGGTTGATGGGTTTGACCTTATTACTGTTTGTTTGTTTTTACAATAAAAATATGCACAACAAGATAACATTTTATCTTAACTTTGGAATCTGGTACAATATATTTGAAGTATCTGAGGTCAGTATCTGAGATCAATATCTGGGAACCTAGGTCTACCCTCAACATGGCATGGAGGGAGTAGAATTTGGAGAGGAGAAGCAGTTGGCAGGAGAAAAATGCTCAATCCCAGCCTTCACCAACACATCTCCCTCCCCTATCTATATTTTACCTCAGACATCATTGCTGCTAATGTTCTCCAGCAGTGTGAGGGAAGGAAAAATGGAGGAAGCTTGCTGAGGAACAGACACTGGTGGTGGAGGAAGGGTTGCTGAGGAACATGAGCAGGAAGGTAGTGTTGTACTCATTGTCCTGTTTGTGGGCTTCCCATAGACATCTGGTTGGCCACTGTAGGAACAGAATGCTGGATTAGATAGGCCTTTGGGCTGATCCAGCAGGGCTGTTCTCATGTTCCTATGAAGCCCACAAGCAGGATATGAAGGAAATAGTCCTTTTCCACTGCTGTTTCCCAGCATGATTCAGAGGTGTATTACAAATCACACCATCCCATCCTCAGTTTTAGAAATTAGGCTTAGGCGCAGGTTTCCACATCCAGATCTCTGCCAAATGTCTTGTTTGCTTCTTATTATTAACCCTGGGCCAGATCTACACCAAGCAAGATATAACACTATGGAAGCGGTTTGAAAACGGTATATGGAATGTGCCATGGGCCCCCCCAACAGTTGTCAGTGCACTTCAATACTGTTATTAAGCAGTAGTGTAGTTCCTGCCCTAGGGACTGTCTATACGCAGGGAAAGCCTTACAGTGGCTGTGGATCTGCGCTGCGTTGGTTAGATGACGCAAGTGCAGCTTCGCAACTATCGCAGGGATTCCCCGCGATGCTGCAGCTTGAAAAAGTCAGGGATTTTACCCCCAACTTTTTCAAATGGAGTGCTGTCCATACGGTGCTTTCACCATCTAACATTGCTCCAGGGCCAATCCAAGGTAAACCCAGGGGCAGTGTCTGGTGGAAGGCAACTGGCAATTGGTCGCCTTCCACCATGAAGTGGGCAGGGGCGGTTCCGGTACCCCGATTGCTGCCCAGAAACCCCATGCTCCCTCCTCAGCATTGGGATTACCCGATGACAGCCTGGGAGAGGGAAAGTGTAGGGTTTGAGAAGGAGGCGGAGCCAGCCCGACACATGAAGACAGCCCCCTAGTTTCATTTATTTATTTTTAATTACAAATCATACAGCATTAATATACATAATTCCTAAAACACTTCACCATTATTGATAACAAAGAAAAATAAATAAAAGAAACATTATCATGTTGAAAATTATTATTCTAATATGTTACAAAGATAATCCACTTTCTCATAAATCCCTCAGTATCATTCCCCCTTTTATTTCTCATATAATGGGCAGTATCCAATTCACGGCTACCATTAATGCAAATTGTGTTGCACTGGTACTAGCAACCTCCAGGACAAGGCCAATAATGTTTGCTGGTGCAACGGGGTTCCCCAGAATGCCTGTTGCACCAGCAGATGCAATTGGCATTGAGCTAGAACTTGGTTATGCTAGCGCAGCGCAATGCGATTTGTGTCAGTTGTAGTGTCAAATTGCTGCCCAATTGCTGTCATGTCATAATGACATGGCAGCAATATGCCATATCTTTAAATACTATTCTGTAATGGCATTACTCCCCCCCCCCACCACCACCAGTTACTGGCATTACCTATCTTAGCTCCCTTCAATAAATGAATTACTAGTGCCAAGTCAGATTCTTGCACTATATTCTTCAAATAATCCAGTATAACTACTTCAGGATCTGCTGGTAAAATGTAGCCTATTATCTCTTCAATTATCCTAATAACCTTTCTCCAAAATTGCTTAGTAACTTGAAATGTACCAAAAATGTGAAGTAAGTCAGGACATGATGCGCGGCATCGCCAACACACATGATGTCCCATTTTATAGATTAAAGATATCTTATGAGGGTTAAGATACCATTGGTACTGAGCTTTATAAAAATTTCCCATTAGATCAACTGAAGTCAATCAACATGGAACATTTTTCCAAATCCACACCCATTCACTCTGGAATAGGTTGAGCCATATCTCGCTCCCACTTTTCCTTAAAATGGCAATTTCCCTCTTGTATATGTCACAATATTTGATATATATTTTACTTACATGAATTACAACATTTGCTATTTCTAATTCAAACCCTGTATTTTTTTAATTAAAGCCCCAACAACATGCCTCAATTAAAAAAAACTGAACCAAATGGGCCCTTTTCCCACTAAGTCACTAGTTTCTTCCAAGGTAAATACTTCATTGCAATACTCCATTGTTAGTTGAGACCATTCATAATTGATACCATTCCATAATTTGTCCAAACGGGGATATCACCCACCTGTTAACTGGGATCATTTCTTCATTATACGGAACGAAAGTCAAAGGTGATAATCTAGGTACAATGTGGTACAATTTATACTTGCACCATATTTCAAGAGTTGATTCAGCGGCCTTAACTTTGCACAATTTGGATCTTCAGGATATTTTGCAATGAATCGCTTGCACCACCAGCACGTGCCCATCTGTGAAACCTTTGTATACAAGTCTGCTGTACAATTTATTTATTTATTTATTTATTTATTTATTTATTACACTTATATACCACTCCCATAGCCAGGGCTCTCTGGGCGGTTTACAGAAATTCTAAAATTAAGGTAGCTATTGTCCTATAATAAGTATGTCCCTGGCCTTTGCTGAAGGTAGTTCTTCATGTTGATGGTTTCTGCAAAGACAGAAGACAGGTTCTGAAGACAGGTTACAAATTCTAACTGACCTCAGTAGCCAACCTACATTTGTACTTACTTGTGACCTGCTTGCCCCTCTAACGACAGGTTCTTTCCCCAGACCCCATGCTGCACTTTGGAAGCATGAAGCTATGGACAGTGCCTTTCTCCTCCACCTCATGTCCAATCTGAAGAAGAGGGCTGGAGGTCATCTGTTGCATTCTCCTCCCAAGGCCTAAAAACAGTGCTGACAAAACTCTGGGCCAACAATGAAGCTCCAACCTCCCTGCTAAGTGTGCAGTTGCAGAAGGAGCGTGTGTGTGTGTGTGTGTCATTAATGCAGATGCCACTGTGTTTTTGAGCACCTTTGAAGCACAGCATACCCGCTGGGGCAAATGTTTGACACTGACGTCTGTCCCTCCAGCTCTAAGCACAAGAGTAGAGTTGGGGTTTGCTCTGTTGTGTTACACTTCAAAGGGAACACAGTGCAAAGGGAACACTGGGTTCCCTTTGAAGTGCTAATATTGTCCTGAGATGCACTATCTCCTTTATTTCTGAAGGATTTTGTGGTTGAGGTTTAACTTTAAAAATTTCCTAAAAATCAGGGGACGATCCAATCTGCTTCAAAATTGGCACGACTCAGGATCTATTTAGAAGCTATCATGGTGCCCAGTTACATGTCTGTAACTTGAAAAATGACGGAGATGAATGCAGTTTTGTAAATGGGGGAATGCTGAAATTGTTAAAAATTCATTAAAAATCAGGGCATGATCCAATTTCCTTCAAAGTGGCCATGCCTAAGGATCTATGTGGAAGCTATCATGGTGCCCAGTTACATGTGTGTATCTTAAAAAATAACAGCGATAACTGCATTGCTGTAAATGGGGGAAAATATTTTAAATATTCCCCAAAAATCAGGGCATGATCTGATTTCCTTCAAAATTGGCATGAATAAGGATCTATATGCTGTCATGGGGCCCATTTTGATATTTCTAACTTGAAAAATGACAAAGATTAATGCAATTTTGTAAATTGGGGCAACGGTTGAGGGTTAAAACGTTAAAAAATTGCTAAAAATCAGGGCTTGATTTATTTATTTATTTATTACATTTTTATGCTGCCCAATAGCCGAAGCTCTCTGGGCAGTTCACAAAAATTAATGGGCGGTTCACAAAAATGAGGGGAAAATACTTTAAATATTCCCCAAAAATCAGAGCATGATCTGATTTCCATCAAAATTGGCATGAATAAAGATCTATTTAGAAGCTATCATGGTGCCCATTTTGATGTTTCTAACTTGAAAACTAAAAAAGTTATAGGCGTTTCACCTTTGCAATGCAAGACTATGGGGCGGGGGGGGGGAACAGAGCCCCAATCTGGACCCGGAGGGGAGGCGGATTGACGTGGAGCAGAGCAGATCAGGATCCGGAGCAGATCAGGGGGTCCGTGCACAGCCCTATCCCTCACCACAGTGAGTGGAATCAGGAACACCTGGCTGAAGGGCAGGTTAGGACTCATCCCAGGCTAAGACTTTGTTGTTGTGAGATGACATTTGAAATTGTGTTAACATGTGCATGATGAGAAGTTGCAAAATAACAGACCATCTACACATGTTTTCTACAGGGAAACACTGTTAGCAGTCTATCTTGAGCTTCTGCTCATTGATTCAACCCCAGAAAAGTTAATATATAACCAGTATGTATGAAACTTGTATGTGTCCTTTGCTTGCACATTGTTATGGACTGCATCCCCCAAGAGATGTATCCCCAGCTGTCGAGACCCAGATATGCCTTGTTTGATTGAAACTTTTGTGATGTTTGTGTTGCAGGCTGGAGGTGATGGGAGATGGAGGAGATTGTGGTTTTCTGAATGATGAATCCACTGCAATATCCTCAAGGTGCCGGATGGAACTACTCTGGATCTGTAGCAAATCAGATATATTTAAATGCTCAAATGGAATATGCAGTAGTAAGAAATAACAACATTTCCCTAAAGGGAGAGTGATTTTGAGGGCATTATAAGGTAGTGATAATTGGATTTGGATGGCTCCTGATGCCTGAGCCAAATCTGGCTACTTCAGGACCATTTCTGGGTTTCATTCCAGAGTGGATCAGAAAAAAGGGAGAAATAACTTCTCAGGATCCAAAGATGTTTTATTTCAAAGCCTGACATATTTCAGCCTGATTTTTTTTTTCAAAGACCTTCCTCCGGGGGCTGTAACATATATATATTATTAAATTACATTTATGGGACTACACATTACATTAAAATATGTTTACATTTCAAGGTTAATTAGGCAAAATGGCCCCAAGGGTCTTTTATTTATTTATTTATTTATTTATTGCATTTTTATACCGCCCAATAGCCGAAGCTCTCTATGCCCTTACATAAGTCTTAAAACTTTTAATATAGCATAAAGGCATTAGAACCTAGAATCATAGAATAGTAGAGTTGGAAGGGGCCTATAAGGCCATCGAGTCCAACCCCCTGCTCAGTGCAGGAATCCACCCTAAAGCACCTGTACACTTGTATAATGATAAAAACATATAAAAATCATTTTCAACAAAATTATAATTTATCCATACTTATTAGAAGATACCTGTGGCAATACCTCCTATGATAATCAATGGCAACTGAGAAGAATAACATTTTAAAAGCCATCTTTATAGTCTTGTTCATTATTTATTCATTTATTTATTGACTGCCAGGTGTTTCCATGTAGCTGTGATAAGTGCAGGGTCTCATAATGAGACTACTGCTATCGTGGAGGACTGCCTGCAAGAAGTCACAGGAGTGGCAAAAAATAAAGTTCTTCATTCAAACCACTCATTTCAAAGTTTTTAAATTTTAGAATCCATTCTAGTTCCTTCCTTAATAGCAGTTTGTCATCATGTGTGCTAAGTTTTTCCAGTGCCCAGAATTTTAAGTCTGCATAGGAGCGGTGTTGTTCTACAAATGGTAGATTCCTGCAGTGAGCAGGGGGTTGGACTTGATGGTCTTGTAGGACCCTTCCAACTCTAATATTCTATGAAAATGGTTTCCTAGTGGAGCACCTGGCTTGTTTTTTTTATATATATATTGCTTAGGTGCTCTCCTATGTGGCTTTTTAGAGGTCTGATAGTTTTACTTCCGTAAACCTTAGGGCATCCACACCGGATGGCGTAAATGACAAAAGCACTGCTGCAGGTGGTAAAATGTCTCAGAAAATATCACTGCTGGTCGGAGGGATTTTTGAATTCTGTGACCTTGGAGGTGTATTTACAATAGCAGCAGTGTCCATATGGATGGTGACCCTTAGGCATGGTGGCACCAGGTAAAATGTGGAATGAACCTCTTTTATATTCTTTGGGCATGTCTACACCAGCCCTATATCCGGGATCGTTCCTGTGCATCCAAATGCCACACGGGATCCCGGGAGCAGGCAGGGACCATTCTTCCTTTTTCCTGGGATAACCCTTACATGTAGAAAGGGTCTTTGTAGCCACTTCTGATCAGTAGATTTCTCATGTTCCTGGTTCTTTTAAAGACCATTAGTTTCACCTGACACCCAGAGATGTGTTGGACTATGTGTGTGACACTGTCTCCTTTTGCTTCCTTGCAAATGGTTTGTTATATAGACATGTTAAACTGCAGTTGATTCAGTCTGAATGCGTTGTGTTCTTTTTTGTTAAAAGTTTTGCCTGTGCCTCCCTCTGCCTTTTTGAAGCCTTGTGTGATGGCTGCATCTGGAGACCCTCTTTCTCTTAGTTGCACAGACAGTGCCTGAGATTCTTGTCTGAAATCTGATGCCTTGGAGCAGTTGCATTTAAGGACTCATCTACACCAAGCAGTATATCCCACTATGAAAGCAGTATATAAAAGGCAGGAGCCACGCTACTGTTTTACAGTGGTATTGAAGTGCACTGCAGGATCTACACTACTGCTTTATAGTGGTACCGAAGTGCACTGGGGACCCAGGACACATCTACACCAAGCGGGATATAGCATTATGTAAGCGGCATATGGCATGTGTCAATGGGCCCCAACAGTTATCAGTGCATTTAAATACTGCTGTAAGTAGTGTGGCTCCTGCTTTTTATATACTACTTTCATAGTGGAATATCCTGTGTGGTGTCCATCTGGGAGGTTATTTCTTAGAGAGCAGGGGTGGGAGCAATCATAGCTGACAAATCTGGGAACATCAGTGGGTTTTCTATAAATGGTGGTAATAAGATGTCCTCCCTCCTTCTTAACTTTTTAGGCTTTGTTTCCAGACCCCTGATCATCATTTTAAAACTGGAGGTCAAATATATATATATAGGAAATATATATAAGGAAGGAGAGAGAGGAAGACTGTGAGTGTAACGGGGAAGAAATAAGATCAAGACAGAAAGATGCTTGGAAAAACTTAGAACTCTGAAAGTAAGATATTGCTGGGGAAAACTTGGGATAAAATAGGGACAGTCTAGTTAGGTTCAGATAGATGCATTTTCTTACCCTTTTGCTCGTGTGTGTGTGTGTGTGTGTGTGTGTGTGTGTGTGTGTGTGAGAGAGAACTATTGAGATGCTAAAGTCTTTTTCCTGCTAACATTTTTTTCAGTAAAATAAAAAATTGTTTAAACCTCGTGGTTTCTTTGCTTGTTTGGTTATCCATCGCATATCCCAGCTTCGATCAGGAGGGAGAGGCAGGTAAGAAATAAAATTATTATTAATTATTAATTATTATTATCTAGAAGCCATACCCCACACTACCTAAAAGTATTTACAAGAGACCCAGATGGTGGTTGGTGAAGGCAGTCAGGGGAAATGAAGAATTCCACCTGGTGGCAGCAGAAAGCCCATAGGAAGTTGGGGTGTGCACGGACCCCCCAATCTGCTTCGTGGTCCGATCCAGAAAATCTGGATCGGGCCTGATTCTCTTCACGCCTCACTCCGCTCTGCGAAGCGAGATCCGGCTTCGCCGCCGTCACTATATGGGCGGCGGCGGCGCAAGATAAGCCACCCACCCACCCCGCCCCCTTACCTTCCTCCGTCGCGGGCTTCAATTGAGGCCCCAGTTGAAGCCGGAAGAGGCCTCGGCCTTCACTTCCGCCTTCAACCGGGGCCTCAATTGAAGCCCGCAACGGAGGAAGGTAAGCGTCCCTCCTCCCTGCTCCCTTACCTGGCGCTGCCGCCGTATGGATAGCAGCGCCGGTAGCGCCAGATTAGTCCCCCTCCCCCCCACTTACCTTCAGGCGAAGCTCCGGATTGAGGCAATCCTCTTCACCTCGATCCGCAGCCCCCCTGACTCTCTTCGCCTCCGCCTTTTCCGGAGGCGAATTAGGCCGCCTCACTCCTGCTTGTCTGAACTGAAGAGAAGCGGAGCACATCCCTAATAGGAAGGGAAGGGCAAATGGGAGGGGGGAGGGGAACTATATTTGAACTGATCTCCCTTCAACATGTGGATCAGGATGTGGCTGGTCCCATGACAGGGATTTCCCATCTTCCTGCTGCAGGATGGCAAAAACATTCTTGAAGGGCCTCTGGAAAGATGTGTGGCATGTAAATTGGGAAGTGCAGTTGTGGGAGAATCAGTGGTAATTAGAGAATGCAAACACATGCATAAATTGAACTCAGCCTAGAAGGAAAGGGCTCTCCAATTTATGCCAATCTCTATCTCATATCCAGATCCCCTTGCAGCCCATCCAATACAATTCTAGACAATCCCTGAACCTATGGACACATGATTTTCAGGGATGCAAAAGGCTTCAGCAGGAAGGAGTCAGTGGAAAAGACTGGGTACATTAGCAAAAGTCTGCTTGTGCTTTTTTGGATCCAAGCCTGTATTATCTGGTATGCTCATTTGGCTTAATGATTTAAGGTGCTTCCAGGTGGACAGCTCCTAGTGCTACCAATTAGAGCCTTTCTACAGGAGGCCTTTATTGTGCGTTCTCGGAAGTTCGTGGGTCCTTTTCACGATGCAGTCAACTTCTGCTGCCTCTCAACATTTTTTAGGTTTATTCCACCATTTTATACATCGCTAAATATAAGCTAACACCCCACCCCCTGCCAAAACCCGCCATCACACAGGTGGTATAATTCAAGAATCATGAGATACTGTAGAAATCTTGCAGCGCCATCTACTGGCTGAATGGAATGTGTCCACAAAAGCGTTGGGGATGTATTGTGCCCAATCATAAACCCAGAAAGTCTCCAAAAGACGAAGCCCTGGTGAGGCTGCAGGATTTTTCCTTTATGTAGAGAAGCCTTCAGACAATATTGTGTAGCTATTCCATATTTTTCTGAATGGAGGATGTGTGGTCAGAAAAAAGATGGAATAAGTGGTTTGAAAGCATAAGAGTGTTACAAGTAGGAAGTGACTTCTTAACACATACATACATACATACATACACACACGTGCCACCTGTAACATTCCATGAATGAAGCAGAGCAATGGAATGAGAAAAGCCTCACCTGGAAGCACCCCAGTATTATTTTATTACAGAACCCAAGAGTTACCTTATGATGTCTGTTGTATTCTTAATTCCTTGCATACATCCTCTGCCACAGCCTTTGCCGAAAGTATCCATGTTCTATGTGATATACACACCTACAACAGACTGCTGTGACCAATTTGCCCAGCACTTTGCAGACAAAATCGCTTGGATACGTTCTGACTTGGATGCTGTTGTTGATACAGTCCCAGTGGATGTAACTTTGGCACCTGCTTGCCCAGCAGTATTGGATTCTTTTCAGTTTGTACAGTCCGATGATGTGGACAGGGTCCTTGGATTGGTGAGAGCCACCACATGTATGCTAGATCCTTGCACTTCCTGGCTTATAAAAGCTGCCAGAGGGGGACTGGCCAAGTGGGCAAGCAGAGTGGTCAGTGCCTCCCTTTGCCAAGGTAGGGTGCCAGCCTGCTTGAAGGAGGCGGTGGTAAGACCCACATTGAAAAAGCCCTCCTTGATCCCCAAGGTATTGGATTTTTGGGCAAGGTATTAGAGTGTGTGGTGGCCTCCCAACTCCAGGGATTCCTGGATGAGACGGATTATCTTGATCCATTTCAATCTGGCTTCAGGCCTGGTTATGGGACAGAAACAGCTTTGGTCACCTTGGTAGATGAACTTCACCGGGAACTGGACAGGGGGAGTGTGTCCCTGCTGGTTCTGCTGGACCTCTCAGTGGCATTTGATACCATCGACCATGGTATCCTTCTGGGCTGCCTTGCTGGGATGGGTCTTGGAGGCACTGTTTTACAGTGGCTCCATTACTTCCTGGATGGACGGACCCAGAAGGTGGTACTGGGGGACTCCTGTTCGACTCCTTGGCCGTTGGCCTGTGGAGTCCCTCAGGGCTCTGTTTTGTCCCCCATGCTATTTAACATATACATGAAACCGTTGGGAGAGGTTATCCGGAGTGGTGCCACCAGTACGCTGATGACACCCAACTCTACTACTCCTTTCCACCCAATTCCAAGAAAGCGGTTTCTGTGCTAAACCAGTGTCTGTTGGCAGTAATGGATTAGATGAGGGCGAACAAATTGAAGCGTAATCCAGATAAGACAGAGGTGCTCCTGGTCAGTCGAAAGGCAGATCAGGGAATACGGATTCAGCTTGTGCTGGATGGGGTTACACTCCCCCTGAAGACGCAGGTCCGCAGCTTGGGTGTACTTCTGGATTCAGCCCTGAGCCTGGATGCCCAGGTTTCGGCGGTGGCCAGGAGTTCATTTGCACAGTTAAAGCTACACGCTCTACGTGGGGCTGCCTTTAAAAAGTGTTCGGAAACTCCAGATGGTTCAAAGAACTGCAGCCAGATTGTTGACTGGGGCTGGTTACAGGGAGCAGACAACTCCCCTGTTAAAACAGCTCCACTGGCTTCCAGTCTGTTTCCGGGCACAATTCAAAGTGCTGGTTATGACCTATAAAGCCCTATATGGCTCGGGTCCAGGTTATTTGAAAGAACGTATTCTCCCTTATGAGCCTGCCCGTGCTTTGAGATCTTCTGGAGAAGCCCTTCTTTCAGTCCCACCATCTTCACAGGCATGCTTGATGGGAACATGGGAGAGGGCCTTCTTGATGGCTGCTCCAGTGCTCTGGAACTCTCTTCCCGGGGAAGCTAGGCTGGCTCCCTCCTTGATGGGCTTTTGGAAGCAGGCTCAAACTTGTTTGTTCCAGCAGGCCTTTGGAGAGTAATTTGGTCCTGCATCTATGTTAATGACTTATAATTTTCTTGTGTATTTTAAACTTTTCTCTTTTTTTTTTACGTTTCTTTTCCTATGTTTTAAAATGTATGTTTTAAACTTTGTAAGACCTCCTTGAGGCCCAGTGTTGGGCAAAAGGTGGGATACTACTACTACTACTAATAATAATAATAATAATAATAATTCCTGTTTCTTTTTCAGAAATGTGAATGAGTAGTTCTCATGATGGCAGGTGTAAATACCCTACAGTGCAATCATATACATGTTTACTCAGAAGTAAATTCCATTGAGTTTAATGGCACTTAATCCCAGGTAAGTGGATGATGCATTCAACAGGGGAATGGGGTGGAATTTCTTTATCTATTTATTACGGGTTTTTTACCACCACCATCCCAGCCAAAGCTCTCTGGCTGGTTCACAAAAATTGAAACAGCAAAGTACAATGTAAGCAATATAAAATATAAAAGCTTAAAACCACAATATAAAAAGTACAACCAGAATAAAATCTAGCAGCAATAAGAGATTTAAAATACAGTTTTAAAACAGCAGAACTAAAAGAATAGGATGCTAAAATGGGAAAATACTGGGAAAATACAAAGGTCTTCACCTTGGGCCAAAAAGGGTACGACATAGGTGCCAGGTGAACCTTTGTGGGGAGCTCATTCCACAGCAGAGCAGACCCTCTTCCTGGGCATGGTTTCGGTGTGGTGTGATGGCCTTCCCTTCACTATCCTAAGAATCTGCTATGGGAACTGCTTTACATTTTATAACTTATATCGAGAACTTCTGTCTCACAGATCCATGGAGCGACAGTGCTGCAGGCTCCAAGAATAATTGCACTCCCCTGCAACATTCCACAACTGTTTACTTCAACAGGACCCAGGTTTTGCAGTCTGTAAAATAAAGACAACAGTCTTTGGTAGGGGGGTGAAGTTTGAGGAGCTTTTAGCAGTGCCCCCACCCTCCACCCCTAGACTTTGGCATGCCTATCCACAAACTGGCTCAACTCAATCCGTATCAAGCTGGGCAAGCTTGCGGATTTTCATTATTTCCCCTTAAAACTGCATTATTCTTTTTTTGCAAACTGTAGCTGCAGGTTACATAATTTATGCAAATCTCAGCAGGGAAAGGACAGGGTCAGTCCTTCGATGGGGTAGTAGAAGCCATCACTGCTCCCAAAAGCCGTCTGGCTAGAAAATGAGTGATCCCCTGGCCAGCTCAGACAACCAGCCCAGCTGTTTCTTTGTCAGTGTATATGAAGGGAACTGTGGGGATGGGTAGAGTGGCCATATATGAATCATCCAAAAAGAGGGCAAAAGAAGGCACTGATTTGCATCAGATTTGCATATGCTAATTTATATGAATGGATGCAAATTCAGAAATAATTATTATAATTTAAATAGAAATACAGTATGTCTCATCATACTGACCAGGTGACCAGTGTGCCTTCCTGCTCAGTCTGATGTCCAGGTGCTGACTCTTGAGGGGCAGCAGTTCTTCTGGCTATTTATCTTTAAACCAAAATTGGACAGGGCAGCCCTTCAAAGAGGACTGTCCTTTGTAAAAGTGAGGGAGGAAGCAGCAGCCAGGCACCTCTCCACCGTGCCTGGGTCCAGCTCCAGCTGAGAGCCCCCTCCCTCCTGCTGTCACCTGTCTCTGCAGAGGCCACCAGTGAGGGAGGAAGCAGCAGCCGGGCACCTCTCCACCGTGCCTGGGTCCAGCTCCAGCTGAGAGCCCCCTCCCTTCTGCTGTCACCTGTAACTGCTGAACTTTCCAACTAAGATTGTAGTGCCTGAATTTGCTTTCCTTTCCCCCCCTCCTCCTCCTCCCTCCCAATCCCCTTTCCTTTTGTGTCATGTCTTTTAGATTGTAAGCCTGTGGGCAGGGACTGTCAAGAAATACTTTTGTAAGCTGCCGTGAGAGCCTTTTTTGGCTGAATGGCGGCATAAAAATCCTTAAATAAATAAATAAAACAAAAAACAACAAAACGGAGACATGGCCAGCCATGGCAAGGCTACAGGTCTCTTGCTTGTGACCCACAAGAAACAAAACACCTTTTACACCATACTGACAATCTGCTCCTATGCCTATTGATTTTGAAGCAAGTCCCATGGTATTCAGTGGGGCTTGAGTAAGCCCACAGAGGATGGCAATCCAAATGGCCTGAGGCAATACTCACAGTTTTTCATCTGGGGAGGAGCCATCCACCCAGGTCCACTTTTTTTCAGGGAATGTGGCTGCCAGTCCAATCCACATCAACTGCGACCCTTCAACGATAGGCTGTATGTGGAGTAGTTAGTTTGGGGATCTTGTATCATCATTTTTATCCTTTTTACTGTTCCGGAGAAAGATATCTACTAGATAGTCCTCTGCCACATTATATTCATGCCCCCTTGTTTCTGGGACCACATGGTAATATTACAGTACTATCTCCCATACAAGTGAGTGGGAACCTCCTAAAATGTTGTCTACATCATACTGAAATTATTAGGGTTAGAGGACTAAACTATGTTACTCCTGGACCTCTGGCCTCTGACATTGGCCAAGGAACCAAGGCCAATGGCAGCTTTCACTCCCTGGATCACAGGAAGAAAATAACAAGGGGAAGGCCGGCCAGCCCCCTTCCATTAGCCAGAAAAGAGCAACTACAGGCAGAACGCTTGGGTCCAACTGCCCCCTATCTTGGGACTGCAGAATCAAATGGAGGCACATTCTGGCTTTTGCTGCATTGTGAATGTGGTTGTGTACATGTGTGTGTGTGTTACGTGCATTATTGCAATTCCTTGTAAGTTGCCTTAGGAATCATTCCAGTGAAAGGCAGGCTATACATCTTCTAAATAATAATAAAAATAGATCACATGCATGTTTATCATTTCAGTTGCAAACAGGAAAACAGTGTCAGAGAGTGATTCAGGGACACACTATCAGCTTTTCAAATTGGGCTGGATCCAGATTTAAGCTTGATCAACTGTGCTGCCCAAAGTGGACTTTGCACCCGTGCTTCCTACAACAGTCCCTGCAGCTCCCTGAAAATGCTACACAGATAGTCAGGAGACCCTACTGAATTGGGGTGAGTTGTGGTGTGGGGCAGAGGGGGATCCGCAAAGATCATGTGGACGTATCTTCCATGAGCGGAGTTCTTTGCCTCACAGAAGGCAGATCCTGGATCCAACCCAATATATCTGTCTTCATCCCAAAACCCTTTTTGTCCTGTTGCAACTGTGCAGATCAACAGAATGAAGGTTTTATTCTGAACTTACCACTTCTTCCAGTTTCTGTATCACCAGCATTTGAGCATGTTTCTTCTGGCAGTCCTCCTTACTCTTGCTCCAAGTTTGCTTTTGCTTTGAAATCCAGTAGCACTTGTTCTCTAAACGGAACCAGTTTTCAGGACACAGTTTGCATCTGGAGTTCTCTGAAAATAAAATATGGAAACAGAGAAATTTCATGAATTGCAAATTTCTTTGGTTTTGAGTTTTTGCAAACATTAGACTTTCTATGTAGAAATATGTGCACTACACCTAAAATAGATGGGGGGAATAAAAAATATAGTAGACTAGACATGATTGCTATTTTTCCTCAAGGTTTTGAATTCTGTTTTTCCTACTAAAGCAGGGTGAGAGGGAATAGCACCAATGGAAGTTGGAGAGAAAGGAGAGACAGGCTCTGGTGCTGTGGTTGATATACAATGAACGTTTTATTGTTTTCAATTTTAAAATGGCTCAACGTTTCGGATTCAAAGGAATCCTTCCTCAAGAGCTGTAATAAACGAGAAAGGAGGAAACTTGAGTGGCAAACCGCACTCATACAAAGGCAATTTGCTTAATCAAAGAAGCTTCAACGATTGCTCTACGTTCTGCCGTCTGTACTGAAAATCCTTTTAATCTCCTTTCTCTCCATTTTCCTACTAAACAAATTGGATAAATTAATGAATGTACTTGTCACGTGATATAATTAGACGCAGTTCATATTTTGCAAAACTACTTATGAAAACAAATCCCAAATCCACAGCATTTTTGGGATGGGAGGTAGGTTGAGGAACAGATGGTGTAATGGTTTTACTGGCTCCAAAGTTAGACGACCGGAGGGGATCTACACTGCGTACTGAAGGCGCTTGCATGCGCCTCCAGTCCGCCCCGAAAACGATTGTGTAGATTCCGTTTGGAAGAGGCGGAGGAAGAGGGCTGCCGCCGCCCACCTCCCCGCCAACCTCCTGCTGCCGGCGAAAGAGCCACTCGGTGGAAGAAGGCAGGGCGGAGAGCGGAAGAAGCTCTCCGACCCGGGTGGCTCTTTCGCCGGCAGCAGGAGGCCGGCGGGGAGGTGGGCGGCGGCAAGGATGCGGCCGGATTCCCCGGCCACCACCTCCTCCGCCTCTTCCTCCTCCTCTTCCAAACGGAATCTACACAATCGTTTTCGGGGTGGACTGGAGGCACACGCAAGCGCCTTCAGTACGCAGTGTAGATCCCCTCCAGGACTATGGAGATGTTTGCCTGCAACCTGAGTGGAACTAAAGTGGGGGTGGGCCATGGGTAAGCCCCCAAATGTCCCTATATTCCTGGCTGTGTTAGAGATCTTCATGCATTTAGCACGAAGCTCTTAAAGGGGGGATTGTAAGTGCTTTTAGATGAATGTGCTAACAAAGATCCTGCAATCAGAGAATGTGGGTAGACTTGTAAGCGCTCTTACAACCCCTTTCCACAGCCAGGCAGCAATGTTGCCAATGTGGCAGCAGCATATTTCTCCCCCCAGCTAAACTGGAGTTTAGGATTCCTCTGCCCAACTGATAAACCTTTTAGGCCAGGGGTGAGCAACTTGTAGCCTTTTCAGATGTTTTTGCCTACAAGACCCATCAGTCTTAGCCAGCATAGATAATGGTGAGGGATGATGGAAGTTGTAGGCTAAATCATCTGGAGGGGCATTAAATGCCCACCACTATTTTGGGCAGATCTTTAAAAGACCTTCACCTGGTTCTAAGAAGAAACCAGAGATGGCACCAAGGGAGCGTCCCTGAATATTCATTAGAAATTCGACAGGTTTTTACATTTTTATTATGAACAGTTTCTATGTCAGCCAGATTACTGTGGCCTCAGAATTCTATCCTGTTAAGAATAGATTTGTCACTTACAGTATTTTTAATGCTGGCTTCACTACAGCTGACTCCCTACTTTATGCCACAAACTCAAAAGCCACAGCAACAACAATGTCACAGAAGTCTTTAGGTTTATGTACTTTTTGAGATTTCGATCCTGTCATGTGGGATTTGTCATGAAGCCCTCAGGGGGTTTCCTGTAGCAAATATGTAAAGGGGCAGCCTTTGAAGATGGTTCGGAAGCTGCAGCTTGTGCAAAATGCAGTGGCCAGATTGATAACTGGAACAAGGAGGTTTGAACATATAACACCGATTCTGGCCCACTTGCATTGGCAGCCTATACGTTTCCGAGCCCAATTCAAGGTGCTGGTCTTAACCTATAAAGCCCTACACGGCTTGGGACCGCAATACCTGATGGAACGCCTCTCCCGACATGAACCTACCCGTACACTGCGCTCAACATCTAAGGTCCTCCTCCGAGTACCTACTCCAAGCGAAGCTCGGAGGATGGCAACATGGGAGAGGGTCTTTTCGGTGGAGGGCCCCCGACTGTGGAATGATCTCCCCGATGAGGCTCGCCTGGCGCCAACATTGTCATCATTTCGGCGCCAGGTCAAGACCTTTCTCTTCTCCCAGGCATTTAACAGCATTTAACAATACTAAGTTTGTTTTTTAACGGACCCCAGAACTGTTGTTTTTAAATGGATACTGTTGTTTTTATACTGTTGTTTTTATGTTTTTGATGGTTTTAAATTTTGTATACTTTTTTAATGTTTACTGTTTTTAACTTTTGTAAACCACCAAGAGAGCTTTGGCTATGGGGCGATATATAAATGTAATAAAATAAATAAATAAACACGCTTCCATTTAAAAAAAAAACATGTTCATGCATCTGGAAGCTTTGGCTCAATTGAGGCTCTCAGTTTACAAGAATTAGGGACATCTGTCTTTTACATTTTGTGTTGCTGTAAGGAACACTGGTCCATTACAATTCTAAGGCCATATTCCTATGCATTCTTGGGCCTAATCTACACCAAGCAGGATATAGCACTATGAAAGTGGTATGAAAGCGGTATATAGTATGTGTCAATGGCCCCCAGCATTGTAAGTGCATTCAATACTGCTGTAAAGCAGAAATGTGGCTCCTGCCTTTTATATGCTGCTTTCATACCACTTTCATAGTGCAGTATCCTGCTTGGTGTAGATTAGGCCCTAGTCACACTCCTATTCCTGGGAATAAACTCCATTGAATGCAGTAGCACTTATTTCTGAGTAACCATGCATAGGATTTTTAAAGGCACTCTTATGGCACAGCACTCCAATTTCTTCTCTTATGACTGCCCAAATGTTATGAAAGGATTAAGTCTGAACAACATTTGGAGGGGTCCTTAAGGCCCGCATAACCTGCACAAGACCTTTTTAGTTTTGGATTGTGCTTTGTGTCCAGCACTTACCGTATTTCTTCGATTCTAAGACACACTTTTTCCCCCATATAAACATCTCTAAAAATGGGGTGCGTCTTAGAATCGCGGGTGCGCTTATTATTTCTTTGAATCAAAGCTTTTTTTCTGTTGGTGGTACTGAAATTAGTGTGTGTGTTACAATCGATGACATCTTAGAATCGAAGAAATACATTATATTTTATTTATTTATTTATTTATTGCATTTTTATACCTCCCAATAGCCGAAGCTCCCTGGGCAGTTCACAAAACCGCCGGTTCCCTGGTAGAAGAGGACTATAATATAATACTTCTTTCTTCTGTGTGAATAGAATATACACTCAGAAGAAAGCAGGGCATAGATTGCAGTAATATCACAAAGAATTAATGTTAAGCAAATCTGATGCTACTTTGCTTTTTATCCTTGGTCTGTGAACATGTTTTCAAGCTGTTTTCTACAACTGCAAAGTCCAGTTTTCTTAAATAATTCACATGAAGCTTAGAGGAATTGTTATGAGATCCAGTACGGTGAAGCGGTTTGAGTGTTGGATTAAGACACAGAAGCTCTCTGGGTGACTTTGGGCAAGTCACTGACTCTTTATCTAACCTACCTCACAAGGTTGTTGTGAGGATAAAATGGAGAGTAGGAGAACCATATGAGCCACCCGGGGTTCCTTGCAAGTAGGGGAGGGGGGAGTCAGGATATAAATGTAATAAATAAATAAATTTATGCTCCTTTCTGTGAGGAACAACTCCGAATGTACCTGCTGAATTGCTGCCAAGAGGCTTACACAAAAGCTGCCGCAAATGAGACTTAAACTTCTCCAAGCTTGATTTATTTTCTGTTTCACAGTAGGAATTTCCTGTTCCATTCTTAAAAGCAGCTTGCTCCAGAGATTCCACTGATTGCCTCACCTGAAAAACTTCAAATAAAAATGTTTATTTAGGTGAATAGTAGATGAGAAAAGGAAGGCACATCCTGAGTATTCGTTGAATCTATATTGGTGGTGGAGAAGTCTACTTCAGCCAGTGGCTGTGCTACTGTGATATCATGGAAAGTGCATAAACTTTCCGACTGCACCCTCTGCAACAGAATGTTCACAAGCAGTCCAAGTGTTGAAAAAGTCACTTTAGCTGGGGAAATCTCCTACAAGTACAGGGCCAGTGTCTAAGGTAGGCATAGTTAACCTGCTAAGAGGCCACACCCCAGCAGGGGCCCAGAGACAAGAGTCTCCAGGAAGCACTCCTCCTCTTCACCATTACAACCTGCTTGTTCACCTGCCTCTCACTCTGGTCCAGAAAAGGGTAAGGAGAGCATGGATACCTCCTGGCAACTCTTGCTAGGGGGTGAGAATCTTGGGGGAAGGGACAGTTAAACTGGAGGCGAGGGCAGAGCTCCGGCTATTGGGTGGTATAGGAATGTAATAAATAAATAAATAAACACGAGGCTTTTAACCCACCACTTTACTGAGGCTTCTGAATTCTTTGTGGGATCATGATCAGCTCCTTTACACATGTTTTTTCCTAATGTTTTTCTGTCCATTTCTTTCTACATGTTCCATTACACAACCATTAGGTGGCACTGTGATATAGTGGAATTGTGGAAATTAACTAGGGCTTCATGCTGCCATTCAGGATACACCAGACGTCCCTTGTTTGTTTGTTTTTTAAAAAATGGTTGCAAAGCATGAGAGAGGCCCTGGAGGTTGTCAATGTTATGTAAAACCATATGAAAAGGAGGACAGGGCTCCTGTATCTTTAACAGTTGCATAGAAAAGGGAATTTCAGCAGGTGTCGTTTGTATATATGGAGAACCTGGTGAAATTTCCTCTTCATCACCACAGTTAAAGCTGCAGGAGCTATACTAAAGTGACCAGATTTAAACGAGGGCAGGGCACCTGCAGCTTTAACTGTGGTGATGAAGAGGAAATTTCACCAGGTGCGACATGCATACAAATGACACCTGCTGAAATTTCCTTTTCAATACAACTGTTAAAGATACAGGATCCCTGTCCTCCTTTTCATATGGTCACCCTAGTAAAGCACCCACAAACGACTATGACTTGAGGAATCACAAGCGCACAATAAATGCCCCATGTAGAAAGGCTCTAGGAGTGGAGAAGAAAAGGAGATATGAAAATCTGATCAAGGAAAAGGAAGTGTTTCTGGGATCCTGTGAAGCAAATAGTGGGTGGGAGTTGTGATCTAGTGTTGGAAGTGACAGTGTGGTCTGGAGGTGGGACTGTACAGCCTTGGGGATGAGGAATAGAATGGCTGTACGGAGAAGGGGCTCCAACAGCCTGCAACACAGAGGATCTGCATGGGAACACTATTCCATTGTGGTACCCAGGCAACATCCTGGCAACGTACAGGAATTTGTCAATAAAGAGGAGTGGTGTTAGCACATTACATAAAAAAATATGTTGTACCGTAAAAGTAATACATATGGAAGGGAAGCTAATTTATTTATTCATTCATTCATTCATTCATTCATTTAATGACTATATTATTGTTCAAACATGTGTGTTTGAGTTACTTACAAACTCCCAGAACACATAATTGGAACATAGCCTAGCAGGTGCCATACTCAGATATTCAGCAGTTCACCAGCTACTGGTCACACTCAATTTCCTGTTACCCCACCACACGTTGACACCTTCATCTGTTCTCATAGTAACAAAAACAACAACAGGAAGTTAAATGGAAGGCAAATTCTCTGGGTTATTTTTAAACATTCCTCTCACAATTTGTTACTCCAATATGTATGCATCAACTCTACCACTTCCTGTGAAGTACACGTGAAACCTAATTATGGGACTCACTACCACAAGATGTAGTGTTGGCCATCAATTTGGATGGCTTTAAAAGCGGATTATTATTATTATTATTATTATTATTATTATTATTTATTTATTTATTTATATAGCACCATCAATGTACATGGTGCTGTACAGAGTAAAACAGTAAATAGCAAGACCCTGCCGCATAGGCTTACAATCTAATAAAATCATAGTAAAACAATAAGGAGGGGAAGAGAATGCAAACAGGTACAGGGTAGGGTAAGGAGGCACAGGGTAGGGTAAAACTAACAGTAGAAAGTAACAGTAGAGGTCTGCACAACACCTTCACCTCCAGGTTGGATAATTCCTGGAGGTGAAGCCCTGATGGTTGTGTACTATCTCCGGTATTCTAGGCAGTAAGCCTGTGTACACCAGTTGCTGGGGAACATGGGTGGAAGGGTGCTGTTGTACCATGTTCTGCTTTGTTGTTCCCTGACCGATGGCTGGTTGGCCACTGTGTGAACAGAGTGCTGGACTAGATGGACCCTTGGTCTGATCCAGCAGGGCACTTCTGATGTTCTTATATTCTAATCTAAGCTTGAAACTTGCTATAGAGGAATTCCTATGCCTGTTTCACTATGCTGAAACTTCAGGGAAAAGTCAACTCATTGTGAATATATATATATATATAATCAGTGACAAACCCTTTAAAAATTATTTTACTCCCTGCTGCTGAAATTTCTGTGCAGCATTAAAACTTCTTATTTGAATGTTTTTATTGTTATTGTAAGCTGTCCAGAAAACTTGTAAGGAATGGCATATAATAAATAAAATAATACTTAAAATGATTATCTTGTTACAGAAGATTCTTGGCTTCGTTAAAACTGAAATGCAAATTATTGGCTTTCCTGCATTACAAGAAGGATATACTGAACGAGTCCCATCTTTTAGACAAAACTTTAGGGCTACTTCCAGTGTTGTTGTTCCCTACTGTATCAAAAGAAATATGCAATGGAAAGGTCAGATGAAAATATAAGATATCTCGATACCAGATCACAACATTTGCAAGATCAATCTGGGAAATCAATCTTGCTCCCTTTTTATTGGACTTCTGTCACCACCTGAAAGCCTTTAGATCTTGTTCACATGTAACACAAATTCATGGGTTAAATAACCCAGAAATTAGCATCGCCACATGGGAGCAAATAAGTGGGTTGCCTCTCATCTGCTTGCCAATTCTGCTTTGAATCAGCTTTCTGAAACAACCTAGGAATGCCCCATTCCTGGGTTGTTGTTGTGACACGTGAACAGGGAACTCTGGGTTGTTTAGGATTTTAACCCAACAATAAATTGGGTATTTCTGGGTTGTTTTGGAAAGCAGAAATGGGTAAGTGGCAGAAACCAGCACACACACTCACACACAACATCCATGGTCTGTTAACTATGGGTTGTTTGATCACATAAGCCAGATCTGATTATTTTGGCAGGATTTTGGCTTTACCACTATATGGATTTGTCTGTCCTTGTTGCCTTTCCCCCCCTAGTTGTATTATGATTCTTGACTGTCTATGTTTGTTAATGTTTTATTTTGATTGTTTTTAATAAGTGGTGTTAGCCATCTTCAGAATGTGATCAGGAGTCTTCCTTGATGGTGCTAGATTGCCCCCGCTTTTAGAAAAAGCCCATGCTTTTGCTGCTGCGGGGTGGCATCAGGTAATGCCAATGTCAGAGGCAGTGCGTGCTTTCCGGCAGCCATTCGGCTTGCTGGGCCCACCCCTGCCCTTTGACTGGCTTCCAGCAATCAATCGTAGGTCACCTTCTTCCCAGGATTGCCCCCTGGGGTGAGAACAGAAGGCGGAAGAGCTATAGTCAACTCGCTCTGGCAGGAAAAGTCGGGGTAAGTCCCTGAATTTTCCAGCTTGCAGATTTGCAGGAAAGCCCCACGGTGGCTGCTGCGTCATAGAACTGACGCGGCCCCACTGCGCAGCCACCACAGGGCTTTTAACCCATATAGATAGCCCCATGAAGTGAAAAAGGAGGGCAGAGATCATAAATAAATAATAAAATAATAAATTACTATTAGGATAAGATATGATTTTGTAAGGATAGAATTAATGGGGAAAGATATGATTTTGTAGGAGTAGAATAGAACCACACATTGGCCATGGCTAGACCAGGCCTATATCCCGGGATCAACCCTGTGCAACCAAATGACATACAAGGGATCCCGGGAGCAGGCAGGGATGACCCCTCCATTTGCCTGGGATAATCCTTAGGTCTAGCTAAGGCCATTGAAACATACTAAGTAATAAATACGCAATGCTTTGTACCTACCCAGCAGTATTACAATGACCAGCAGGATGATGTTTCCAATCCATCCAATCCACAGGGCAATCCAGGGCCAGCGAGAACCCTGGGAGTTATCTATGGAGATGAATAGACAATTCATAGCACAGTCCTAGAGAGAACTACTGAGACGTTCCTGATTGCATAGAGGACTCCAAGTGCATTCAGGAGAACATGTGAAGAAGTCCCCTTCAGACATTCAGCTCTACATGCAGCAGGTGAGGACAGAGACATAGGAATATCAGGCATGGCCTTGTTCCATGCATTCAGAGAACATGTGAAGGTAAATGTGTAAATAAGACTAAAGTGGCGTTTATTAAATCATTGTTATTACTAACCAACAACAATTTATGGATTAGTTCAATTTATTATGTTTTGTGGCTAAGGTGCTTTTTTAAAAAAGATATGGATCCTCCAAAACTTCTACCATTTAACAAGGAACCAGGAAAGCAAAGATCTCTTCACTTCAGCTTCCTATGCACCCTCATAACTGAGACTTCATATGAACATCTCAACTATGCTTTCTAACTTCACAATAAAGCCTCCTTTGTGTAGGATGAAAGCTACAATCCAGAAAGTGTAATGTACAATCCAAGCATTGTCCACTTGCAGTGTTTTACATTGATCATGTATCTATATCTAAGAGCCAATCTACACCTTAATATAAAAAATGTAGCGAGCAGCTACATCTTCTCTTTTACTGTAAAGTAAAAGGGGCCCTAATCTGGATCTGGACATTAGGGCAAGGGGTAGAGAGGCTTTGATTCTTGGCCTCTTACTGTGTTGCCAGTCAGAAATACAACCCCCACCCCCACACACAAACTGCCCCAAATCAATCCATTCAAAGCAGCTAATGGATCAATTTTTGACAATCTAAATGGCAGGCATGGGTGGGGTGGGGTCGGGGGTGATCTGGATCAGGATGATAGCAGGGGTAAAAGAAAAATTAAAAACAACCACCACATACTAGGATCCCAATCCAGATTGCATCCCCTGTGGTTACTGTAGATTAAAAAGAAGTAAAGTCATAGCTGCTAGCTATGTCTTTTTAATGTAATGCATAGTTTGGTTCTAATCATGTCTTATTCCACACTCTAATCGATTCAGTTTTGTTTGTTAATACTCTCAATCCACGTGTCTCATTTAGATGGCAATTGGTGGATAAAACAGAAAAACTTTTGAAATTAAAAGGATCATGTGGCACCTTAAAATACACATTTCTTATTCTTTAATGTGCCATACAATTTTTTGTTCTTTTTGCTGCAACACATGACAAGTATCTCACTAGAAATTGCTACATTAGAAACTTGAGGCAGCTTTCAAAAGATTATATATATATATATATATATATATATATATATATATATATAGTTATGAGGTGGTCCGCTGTTGAAAGAAGAAGAAAAAATCAAAACCACCCATGGCATGTCAAGACCTTGATCATAGCTACTGGATCTTGGCTAGTGCCTCTCATTGTGTCCTTGATGAATATAGTTAATAACTGTTCTCTCTGCACGTTCTGGTACCTACTGAAATAGCAGTCAAAATGCCATTCTTTAATTCCACCCCCCACCCCCTCTCTTGCAATCGCCTTTAAGTTAAGTTCAGCCTTTAAGACGGAACTCAACTACTACAGTATTTGAAAAACGGAAGGAGACATTTCATTTCTCTGGACCCTAACACAAATGTTGGGGTGGGCAGAGAAATTCAGACTTTTATTTCAACCAGCAAGCCCTAGTTGAAATAAAGCATTGCTTTTATCACTTTGAAATCCTTTCCAGATTCTCAGTGGTCTCCTTGAAACATGTCCATTTTTCTACCTGGTAAAAGAGTATACTTTTACTAGTATATTTTAAACAACAAGTCCATGTTTATATAAAATGGCTGAATATCCTGTCATACTGCCTACCTCCCTTTGCCCTAAAAAGACTTCACGTCCAAACAAACCTACCAGTCTGTGCTATGACTGACTAATACAACAGATACCCCTAAAAACAAACTTTTGGATGATATAACTTACTGAAAACTTGAGCTGGACGAAGCAGACTTGCACAGTGAGGTTCAGAAGGGAGGTTCAGGTGAGCGTAGACAAGTTCATCGGCCATGCTGTGAGCAGCAAATAAGACCAAGAGGTTGTGTTTTTATGAATCAAGTTGACCAACCCATGGAAATCGCAGTCAGGAAGTGTTATTGTAAGAGAGCTGAACTCAAGTCTGAACTTAAATTCGCCCACCTTCCACTTCTACAAGACTGACACAGTTTTCTGTTTCAGACAAGACTGAAGTGAATAATAAATTTATCTGTACCACTTCTCCCTTATCAGGGTTGATGCTACGCTCTAAAACAATCACTGGCTCATAATGAAAGATGTATTGAGTTCTTGCAAAGAACCCAAGTTACTGCAGAATAACAATAACCTGTATAATACACAAGTTATTGTACAGTAAACTCTCAGAATAGCGCCGAGTTGGTGTATCTTCTAGCTTTGATCCTTGCTAATCAGCAAAGTGTGAGTCAGTTTAAAAGGAAGGAGAGCAGTATTATAAGGCAATGCGCTTTGCTCTAGCAAGTTCATCACTCTGCCTGCCTCATTGGTAAAATGTTTAGAAAACAGCAAGGAAAGTAAAATGGATCTGGTACTAACATACAAAGCCCTAAACGGTTTGGGGCCAGGTTATTTGAAGGAACGCCTCCTCCCATATGTACCTACCCGGACATTAAGATCATCCACAGGGTCCTTCTCCGTGAGCCCCTGCCAAAGGAAGTGAGGCAGGTGGCTACTAGCAGGAGGGCTTTCTCCGCTGTGGCACCCTGGCTGTGGAACGAGCTCCCCATAGAGGTCCACCTGGCGCCTACACTGTATTCTTTTCGTCACCAGCTGAAGACCTTTTTATTTTCTCAGTATTTTAACATCTAAATTTAAACTCTGCTGTTTTAATTCTGTATTTTAATCCTATATCAATTTCTGCTGTGTGGTTTTATCCTGGTTGTGCTTTTCATATTGTATTTTGTATTTAGGTTTTTAGCTTGTTGGATGTTTTATTATGTTCCTAATGGTTTTAATTTTTGTGAGCCGCCCAGAGAGCTTCGGCTATTGGGCAGTATAAAAATGTAATAAATAAAATAAAAATGAAAAATAAAATAAAGATGAGGAACAATGGCAAAGATGAGAGATCAGAGTTTGAAGCAAGTTAGGAGATCACCCTTGAGGTTTGAAATCTTCTGGTCAAAATGGGAAAGTTGAAAGATCTCTGTCAAAAACATTCATAAGGCGTTTTGTTTTGTTTTATAAATCCCAGAATGGGAACTGAATGTATTCCTGCCTTTATAGCAAAACTGGCCATTTATATCTAGAGGAGATCTGAATGAGAGCTAGAGAAATATCCAGAATATTTAGAACACACTCTACCAGTCAAGATACATTATCCCTGCAATATCCAAGATGGTGCCCAATATTCTTGGAGACTGCCAGTTCCCTCCTGGCCTCCGGAAAGTGGGCAGATTGGCAGATCGACCACCCCATAGCCTGGCTGGGATGCACACAAAAAGCCTGTTGCCCCCTCTGCCCCCTCCCCGGTCCAAATCAAGGCTTGGGCCTCTAATACAAACTTTAAGAGTCCATTTCGAAGCCTTGATTGGTGAAAGGGGGAGAGCTCACATCTTCTTTTCCTGCATTTCCCAGAAGCCTGAAGTCTCCTGAGGCTTTGAAGTCTCACTGGGACAAGGAGTCTGAAGTCTTGCCAGGACTTTGAGACTTCATAGAATCATAGAATAGCAGAGTTGGAAGGGGCCTACAAGGCCATCGAGTCCAACCCCCTGCTCAATGCCACCCTAAAGCATCCCTAACAGATGGTTGTCCAGCTGCTTCTTGAAGGCCTCTAGTGTGGGAGAGCCCACAACCTCCCTAGGTAACTGATTCCACCGTCGCACTGCTCTAACAGTCAGGAAGTTTTTCCTAATGTCCAGCTGGAATCTGGCTTCCTTTAACTTGAGTCCGTTATTCCGTGTCCTGCACTCTGGGAGGATCGAGAAGAGATCCTGGCCCTCCTCTGAGTGACAACCTTTTAAGTATTTGAAGAGTGTTATCATGTCTCCCCTCAATCTTCTCTTCTCCAGGCTAAACATGCCTGGAGACACCTCATTCCGGAAATCTGTGAAACTTGAGGCTTCTGGATGAAGAAGGGAAGGAAGATGACTTCCACACACACATACACACACACACACACACACCAATCAAGGCTCACCAGGAATGGGAGGAAGAGCTGGAGCTGCTGGGTCTCCAAATCAGGGAGGTGGAGGAGACACTGGTGGGGCCAGACAGGGAGCAGCAGGATCTGGAAAGAAAGAGGTGAGGAAACTGAAGTGGATGGGGGTGGCTCGGAAGACGGCAGGGGCAGAGCCCACCAAACAACCAAACCATAAATGCAAAGAAGTACCTGCTCCCCCCACCCCACCCAGAGAGTCCACTCCCACCTCCACCAGGTGCTCACCCAACCTCTTTCCCCTGGTGGTCTTTGCTTTTGCCGCAATGAGAAAGCGGCCAGTGGGGCTGTTCAGAGCAGCTGTCCTCCTTCTGTTGCTGCAGGGCTGTGACATCTAGGGCCCATTCTCTCCATTCATTCAATTTTCCTCCCTCCCCTCTCCTCCCTTCCTCTCCTGGAGATCTGTATCTCTCTCTCTTTCCTGGCTGTTCTCTGCTGCCAGTTTACCACAAACAAACAAAACCGGAAGAAAAACAATTTACTTTTAATCAGCAACTTGCTCTCTCTGAAACGGAGGAGATAGGAGCACTTCTAGGCAAGGAAAGGGTTAATGTAGTGCTGGTTATCTGGCTCACTTAACCCTTGCTAGCCTGGCCAGCTACTTCTGAGCAGGCGTTGTATGAGTGCATGGCGGGAGCAGCAGCAGCAGCAGCACGTGCTGTCTTACTGAGGCTCGTTGCGTTTCGTGGGAGGGCTTCAGAGACAGTTTCAAAAATATCGTCATCTAGGGTGACCCTATGAAAAGGAGGACAGGGCTCCTGTATCTTTAACAGTTGCATAGAGAAGGGAATTTCAGTAAGTGTCATTTGTATATATGGGGAACCTGGTGAAATTCCCTCTTCATCACAGCAGTTAAAGGTGCAGGAGCTATACTAGAGTGACCAGATTTAAAAGAGGGCAGGGCACCTGCAGCTTTCACTGTGGTGATGAAGAGGAAATTTCACCAGGTTCTCCATATATTCAAATGCCATGTGCTGAAATTCCCTTTTCAGTAGAACTGTTAAAGATACAGGAGCCCTGTCCTCCTTTTCATATAGTCACCCCATCATTTTTTTAATGTTTCTTGCTGCTGGTTTCCTCTGTTCACTTTTGTTTCAACAAAATCCATTCCCATCACAGTCCAATAAATTTAAGTAAAAATCTTTTCATGGGCTTGTGACTGAAGGGGAATACATTTAAGTCTGCACTGCCATGTTGGGTAAAAATGTATTTGGTCTTTGTGGGGGGTGGGAATTTGCAGATTGAGGAATTCTTATGAGTGTGTGTGCAGAGAGAGAGAGAGGGAGGGAGGGAGGGGGAGGGAGGTATGGGTGGATTCTATACTTAATATAAATGCTTTTCAATGTATGGTGCTGCAGCTTAAGATGATGATGATAGAATACACATTGGCACTCATTATTTGCTTGTGTGTGCCAAGTGATACAATGTGCTTTTAAATGATGGGGTATATACAGCAATCCTATAAAGGTCTGCTTGAAAGTAAGTTTCACTGAATTCAGTGGGAGTTACTCCCATGTAAACATGCATGCGTGAAAGAGAAATGGGTGTTTTCCTTCCCCACCCCCTTTGCTTTCAATGTTGCAAGTTGCTGGGTTGAACTCTTTTTAAATTTGGGCTTAAAATCCATTTTGTTTTGTGCTGTAGTACATTTCAGTCATATTGTGAACATGTGATTTTAAAAAATCCTTTCCCCGCGTTTTTGTAGTGCAAGTTAACACATAGGGCTCGCTAAATTCCTCCTGTTTGTTGGGCCACACTTAAAACACACACACACCTGTGATTATGTAATCCGAACTCTCTCACTTGCATTGACTCTTGTTTGTCTGCTACCTCATTTTGCCTTTGTGTGAAATGGGTTGTTCCTCTCCCATTGCTTTCAATAAGTAGGCTCTGCTACAAACTGCTTTCTCTGTGTTATTTTGGAGAAATTTCTGGGAGGTGGGGTGACCACCACCACCCTTGCCTCTGCCTCCAGTGACCTCACTTTCCATCCCACCAGTTAACGTTAGGTAAGTAAGGTTTGGGGTGTGTGAAGTGGGGGCTCTCATAACTGTATCCCCCTTAAAACCCCTGATGCCCAAACTTATTCTTGGCAGTTCTCCAAACTATACACCAGCACCAGCAGTCAGAGCCAGCTAGATCACCCTCCTATCACCTTCCCACAATTTCCACTGCAGGAAGGGAAAATAGGGCCACAGCAATACACCAGGGGCAAATCTACACAGAGCACTGAAGGCGCTTGCATGCGCCCCCAGTGCACCCCCAAAGCAATGGTGTAGTTCCCACCCTGGAAGAGACGGAGGAAGAGGCGGAGGAGGAGGCGGCTGGGGAATCCGGCCGCATCCTTTCCGCCGCCGCCTACCTCCCCGCCGGCCTCCTGCTGCCGGCGAAAGAGCCAGCCAGGTCGGAGAGCTTCTTCCGCTCTCCGCCCTGCCTTCTTCCGCCGAGCTCACCGACCCGGCCGGCGGGGAGGTGGGCGGTGGCGGCAGTGGCAAGGACGCAGCCGGATTCCCCAGCCGCCGCCTCCTCCGCCTCTTCCGCCGTCTCTTCCAGGGCGGGAACTACACCATCGCTTTGGGGGCGCACTGGGGGCGCATGCAAGCGCCTTCAGTGCTCTGTGTAGATTTGCCCCAGCTCCCCAGTAAGTGTGTTTAGGATAGGTGCCTTTTTGTGCTTTACAGTGCAGAGGTGGGGGAGAAATTTTATAGCAAAGTTTCTTTCACATCTTGATAATCATGCAAAGATGGAGGCATATGGGTGGTGCAATTGAGAAGTGAGATGAGGTCTTGTTCAGCTACTGAATATCTGGTTGTAAGAGTTGCTTTGTGCCAATTCTGAGGATTTATCACATGTTGTTTTTATACTGTTTTTTTTTTTTGTGTGTGTGTGTGTGTGTGTGTGTGTGTGTGTGTGTGTTTTTAAATTGTATACTTTTAATGTTTACTATTTTTAAATGTTGTAAACCGCCCAGAGAGCTTCGGCTGTGGGGCGGTATATAAATGTAATTAAATAAATTAAATAAAATAATCCTATGCCAGTTTACCCAGAAGTCAGTTCCACTAAGTTCAATTGCCATTTGGGCTTTCTCCAAGTCCCAGATAAGAGTGCATAGGATTGCAACCTTAGCTGCCAAGATCTCTGTAAATCTAATCTCAAAGTCAGTATTTTAATTATGTAGTGTTATGAAGTATGCATTAATTTACTTGCAGGTAGTATTTTGAGCGGGGGACAAGACATGGGTGTACGTGGAGATGATGCTTTAGTCTGTGATATTTTAGACCAGGAATAAGCAACCTGGTGCCCTCCATGTTTTGAAGTACAACTCCCATAATTTCTGACCATTGGCCATGCTGGCTGGGGCTGATGGGAATTGTAATTCAAAACTGGTCCATCAAATGTTAATTTCAGATACACTGAATGTCTCACTTGTTCTTTATTTCAGTGATTTTAACATTAAGATATTACGCAGAGTAGGTTTGTCTTAATTGTGAGCTGTGGAATCAGACATGTGACCACGTCCCCTCGGGGGCAGGGCCAGAGCTACCATAGAGGCCACTCAGGCGGCTGCCTAGAGCGCCAAGCTAAGAGGGGCGCTGGGCATCACAGCAGTCATGCACATTGTTGGCTGTGAGCCAGCCCGAGCCGGCCCGAGGATTCAGCTGGGGTGGGGTGGGGGGGCTCCACATTCGGACTTCCACCCAGAAGCCGCCATCCCAGAGCCGCTCTAGCCTTCCAGAAGCCGCACTCCCAGAGCTGCGAGGCCGCCACCCCCAGAAGAAGAAAAAGCACGTGGCGAGCTCGACCCTGGCCCAAGCCAGCCTCTGCCTTACTCCCGAGGAAAGGGCACCGGGTCGCCTTGCCTCTCTCCTCAAACAGGCCGCAATGTCCAGGCAAGTGGGCAAGCGGGACTCCCTCACCCTTCCCCCAGGAAAGCTAGGGACTTGTAGACTCCTCACAAGGCAAACTCTCCTGCTTCCCAATCCTGTGTGCATGGATCAATGGGACTTGCCTCCAAGAAAGCGTTGCACCGGGAAGCACCAGTGCGACCCGATCCGCCTATGCCTCCTTACTCGGAAGATTTATTCCCCCAAGTAAACGTGTGGAGGGGATTGGGACGCCAGGATGCATAGCGGGTTCATTTATTTATTTATTTATTTATTACATTTCTATACCGCCCAATAGCCGGAGCTCTCTGGGCGGTTCACAAAAATGAAAACAAATTCAAAGTATAAAACAACAGTATAAAACCATAATATAAAATACAATATAAAAGCTCAACCAGATAAAAACAGCAGCAATGCAAAATTACAAATTTAAAACACCAAGTTAAAATGTATTTATAGACTGTTAAAATGCTGGGAGAATAAAAAGGTCTTCACCTGGCGTCTAAAAGCATATAATGTAGGTGCCAAGCGAACCTCCTTAGGGAGCTCATTCCACAGCTGGGGTGCCACAGCAGAGAAGGCCCTCCTCCTGGTAGCCACCTGCCTCACCTCCTTTGGGGAGGGGTTGCGTTCGCACGGAAGTGAATTCCAGACGGCTCGGTCCCAAATCGAAGTGAGCCAGTCCCAGCTCTCCACTCAACGCACACATTCAGACTTCCACGCAATTGGGTGGGTGGGTGTGCAAGTAGCTTGCCTTGCCTAGGGCGCAAAATAGTCTGGCACCGGCCCTGCTTGGGGGCTAGGCATGTTGCTGTGGGCATGCCTCATTGAGTGGGCATGCCTCATGTTGTCCTCCTTTTTGGTTCCCAAAATACGGTCACCCTAGGGTTATTACACCATGATTACTATCCAAAGCTGCTATTTGCCCCATGGGGGTGAAGCTTACAGGTTCTTGGATGCCTGTAACATACTCCTCCAGGGCAAATAACTTTGGTAAGGTTTAAATCAGAAAAACTGCTCCTTCAGCAGTTGCCAACTGACCTGAAAAAGGCCTTGCTTGCTCTTCTGCCTTTAAAACAACTTGATCCGTAGAAATCAATAGGTCAATGTTTTCACAGGACGGAAATAAGTATTGTCATCTGCTACAAGATGCACATTAAACTGTCAGAGGAACAGGAAAAAGCAAAAGGAGGTGAGCATCCAAAGTAGGTCACAAAGGAGAGAAGCACATTCTCAGGATATAAATAGGTTTATTAACAAGAAGCCCGTTGCATTTCAGCCTGATTTTGAGGTCTTTTTCATGGGGCTGTAACATTACTAATAAAATACTAATGAGACAACACACAATATTAAAACATATTTTCAGAATTGGTTACTCATTGCCACAAGTTCCTACACTTAGTAATAGCATTTAAAACCTTTTAAATCTGACATAATGCAAAAGTATAACATGTAACACAGCAGATGATGTTTTCCTTGCAGAAGGTACCAGTTCTAATCCCTTAGCATCTTGGACAGCAAGGCTGGAAAAAGTCTTCTGTTTGAGACCCTGAAGAGCTGTTGCTAAAGAAGGATAAGAAATTTCTTCCGTTCGCATTTCCATATGAACTTGCGATATTTATATTTCCCGAACCAAACAAATTTCTCAGTTTATATTTCCCGAACCAAACAAATTTTGGAACTACAAACAGTTCCAAAATTTGTCATCCAATTTATAAATTACGGAGTGAATACAAAAGATGTGTGCATTTGAAGAAGTGCGTGCAAAAAGGGCACGTACTTTGAGAAATGTGCACAAAATGATTTATTTAATGGAAAAAAATATGCAAATTTCAAAAAGAAACGAAAAGAAAGGTCCCTTATCACTGTGCAGGGCTTTTTGTCCTTTTGATAGAAACAGGTTCCTTCTCACAAATCCATTCAAATACATTGCTGCACAATTCAGGGCGAAGGATATTGTCTTTAAGAGATCCACATTGATTTATGGCTGCTGGAAGAGATACTGAGAATCTGTGGAAAGAAAGGAGAAAGTCTCTGGTGAGCTACTTGAGTGATCAAACTGGAGCAGATTTCAGATTTCTAGACCTGGACCACAGCTAGACCTAAGGTTTATCCTGGGATCATCCAGGGTTCACCCCCTGCCTGAGCACTGGATGCCCTGTGTGTCACCTAGATGAACAGGTTTGACCCCCTGGACAATCCAGGGATAAACCTTAGGTCTAGCTATGGCCCTGGTGAGCTCTCTACCATGGATTCTTCCTGTATCTTCCCTGGATAGGAAGGTGTGTTTTATTTTAGGTGTAAGCTGATTTAAGTCTTGCATGGCTTAGATCAGCTTTTTTTCTGAAATCCTCAAGGTTCATCAATTCTGTTACATTTTTAAAAAGAAGAGTGCCTACCCCAGATCTCTAAAGAATTAAAGCTTTACTCAAATGTGCAAAGTGACAGGCCACATGGGAGGCCTGAGCGAGCGGCTACATTTTGGCCCCGCTGGCTGCTTGCAGGTGGCTGGCAGGACCAAGTAGCGGTGCGTTTGCCCCCTGAGCGACCCACATCAGGTGGCTTCATGGAAGGGCTGGCCCTACTGAGAAGGGCTAGACCTGAATTTGTACTTGCCTTAGCAGTGAGATACACGTGGTCAGGGATCAAAATCCAAGGACTTTCCAGAGAAGTTCTCTGACTCACACTAGATTGGGAATATTATAATACTTTTGGGAAATCTGGGTTTCAAATCCTCTGGAAAAGTGGCAGGCCCTAAGTAAAGCAAAGTTTGTTTGGCCTTACTAAGGATAACAAAGACAAAAAATGAATAGATCATATATTGGGCCACCAACACATTCCCCCTATCTGGGGCTGACATGATTAAAGTACAAGAAAGAAAGAACCAAAGAGACTGGAATGAACAGGATTACATTCTCTTGTCATCTCTGCACATACAAGAAGTCTGGATCATATGAAGATTTTCCTTGCCACATAGAAGCAGGTACTATTAGGATAGAGGAGTTCATGAAGTAGTGTATGAGCGTTTTATCCTACACTCATGGATGGCCACTCAGGGATCTTCGCAGGTCATTTCGACGACACAGCGATCCTGCTGTGCGTCTCCCACTCCATTCCCCTGTTTTTCACATCTTAAAAGAAGTCACAGGAAACCTGACTTTTTTGAAATAAGTCGGGATTTCTCGGGATTTCCTGCTGTATGCAGGGAAGTTCCGCCAGAAAGGGTAATGTTCCCATTGCTTTGTAGGGGCCACATGGTCTCTGCATACTCCCCCGTGTAATGTGAGCTCATCCCCAATGAGAGCAGTGGGGAGCAGAGCAACGTTACGTTATGGTAGTGAAACGTGATTCCGCCCCACCATCTGATGATCCTCGATAATCCAAACTTCCAACTAGATACAAATACAAAGTAAGGTAGTAGAGGAATAATAGAATGTTAGGAACACCTCTGGCAACAGCCCACATTCTTTTAAGGAGATTCAGCTGTCATTTTATGTATTTCTTTATTTACGTATTTTATTAAAACCTCTGTATCCCACCCTATATCACTGAGATCTCAGGGCAGCATACAGCTAAAACCATACAAACAGTATAAAACAATAAATATAGTAGTGCTGGGCCGAATCCTGACCCCTATTTTCTGGAACTTTCTCTCTCCCTGTGAAGGGAGGAGGGGAATTCAGAGAATTTTCTCCTTGAGGAGAGGACCAGGGTTTCAATATACTTTTTTAAAGTATACCCGGTTGCTGAGGGGGCTTTTTATTTTTAGTTTTCCAACAAAACAAAACGCCCCCACTTAACTAGGCATTTGGAGGAGCCCAGCAATTCTAAGTGAACGCTATTGGAGACCTTGTGACCACTCCCTCTCCAATAAGCACTCAGGAAGAACTACTGGGTTCCTGCAAGCGCCGGGGGTGGTGGTGGTGTGTGTTTTGAAAAAATAAAAAGGAAGAAAGAAGACCCCTTAACAACTGGCAACATTTAAAAAGCTATGTGGAAACCCTGTTGTCCCCCACCCCCGCAGGGAGAAAATTCTCTGAAATTCTCACCTTTCCCAGCCCCTTTTGTTTGAGCTTTCTTTTTCCTTTTTCCCACCCACCACAAAATGCCAAAAATGGAATGGTCAAAATTTTCAGCCCAGCACTAAAGTATACACAACTAAAAACAAATTCAACCATTATCAAATTTGGAGTTTGGAAGCCTTTAACTTAACAGAGAATTTACATACCGTATATATGTTGAACCCAAGATAATGACATTGTCATCAGGTAGTGACTAGAATGTGTGAAGCAGGCAGCCCCAAATTGGATAAACACCACAAATGGAGATTTCAGATCACCAGACAGTTTCCCACCCATGAAATTTCACTAAGCAAGATGATGGAAGTGGGAATCACCACAGCCATATCAACGTGAAGCCCAGCTCTATATTCATGTGGGAATCAGCCAATACTCTGAACACCAAACCCTGGAGAAGACAGGGCATCCATAATCCCAACTCTTCTGGAAGAGGTTATGCTGTCTTTGCAAAAATCACTGTGAGTCAGAATATAAACATGATGATCGTAAGTAGCTACCCAGTTAGCTGGGGGAAAGGTAATAACGGCCGGGGAAGGCAACGGCAAACCACCCCGCTATAAGGCCTGCCAAGAAAACGTCATCAAAAGCTGGCATCCCTCCAAGAGTCAGTAATGACTCAGTGCTTGCACGAGAGGTTCCTTTCCATTCAAAGCAGCTATAAGTAACAAACAGAGGCAAACACTCACAATGAACATTTTATCCAGGTTCAGGCATTCTTTGTGTTTGAATAGCGAAGTCCAATCCAAAAATGAGTTTTCGCATTGATGCTGCTGCAGTTTTGTATTAATTTCTGCTAGGTATATGTAGAAAGAAGAATTCTTATTCTTCTCTTAGTGTGTGTTCTTAAACCACATAACCACACCATAATACACAGATGTTCCCCAGAATATTTTTTCAAAAAGCTTAAATCAAGCCAGGAACCAACTGTTCAGAAGGGAGTGGGGTAATTACATTGCTATATATGTTCTTCCCGTAATCATTAACCAGTAAGCATACATTTGGGAAATACAAATTGGCTGAGGAAACAGAGTTCGGTCCTTAATCCTGTGGCTGAACTTCAAAAACAGATGCCCACACAACACCAACATGATGTTTATTTGTTAGCCACTTTCTCATGGTTAACCATGTGCAAAACAACAAAGAGGCCCTGTTCAGAGGGCACCTTAAACCACAGCTTTAACCATGGTGAATAAGGCAAAAAAGCAAAAAATAAGGTGACTTCTGAACAGGGCCACCATCTTGTGGCAGCTTAAGGACCAACAGGTTTATTGGCAAAAAGGCTCACAACAGCAGTAGTCAAGAGAGGCATTTTGCAACTAGCACCATCTGACTTTCCTCCCCACTCTTGGTTGGCACATCATACCATTTCTTCCATAGCATGGAACACAAGCATTTGGGCTCCCTTTCTGGAACAGTCATCACCGGCTTCAGTCCAGGTTTTTGTCTCTTTAGAAAACCAGTAGCATTTTCCCCCTTGCGGCACCCAGTTCAGTGGACAAAGTTTACATTCAGAGTTCTCTATAAGAGGAAAGGTAATAAAGTTTCTTTGATTAGGCTGTTTTAAACCATTTCCTTAGACTTAAAATTTGATTGGCCCTCTAGTTGAGCTCTGTCTCCTTTCTCATGCTCCCTATTCTGCACAAATTCATCAGCCAGTGGCTTCATTGGTCTCATCCTCAAACACCCATCTTGGTTTCAGCTGCTCAGCGAGGGATGCTAAAAGCAATAAAAAGGCTTTCCTTAGACACGTGAATAGTAAAAGACTGAGGAAAGAAATGGTGGTTCAACTGCTTAATGAGGATGGCAAATTGGTGACAGATGACAAAGAAAAGGCTGAAGTGCTCAATTCCTATTTTGCCTCAGTCTTCTCCCAAAAGCGGGTCTATGATCTCCCTAGAAAAAGTGAAGCACAAGTTGAGAGGGCAGGATTGCAATTGGAGATTGATAAACAAATGGTCAAGGAACACCTAATTTATTTGAATGAGTTCAAATCTCCAGGGCCTGATGAACTGCATCCTAGAGTAATGAAGCAGCTAGCAGAAGAACTCTCAGAACCACTGTCTATTATCTTTATGAAATCATGGAAGACAGGTGAGGTTCTGGATGAGTGGAGGAGGGCTAACATTGTCCTTATCTTCAAAAAGGGCAAAACAGAGGAACCTGGGAACAACAGACCAGTCAGTCTGACATCCATCTCTGGGAATATTTTGGAGCAGATTACAAAGAAGTCAATCTGTAAGCACCTTTAAAACAATGCAGTGATTACTAGAAGCCAACATGGATTTGTCAAGAACAAATCCTGTCAGACTAATTTGATCTCATTTTTTGATAGGATAACCTCCCTTGTGGACTGTGGGAATGCTGTGGATGTAATATATCTTGACTTCAGCAAAGCTTTTGACAAAGTGCCCCATGATATTCTGATTAACAAACTAGCTAAAAGTGGGCTGGATGGAACAACTATTAGGTGGATTCACAGTTGGCTACAGAATCGGACTCAAAGAGTGCTTATCAATGGAACCTTCTCAAACTGGGGAGAGGTAACGAGTGGGGTACAACAGGGCTCGGTCCTAAGCCCAGTGCTCTTCAACATTTTTATTAATGATTTGGATGAGGAGGTTCAGGGAACACTTATCAAATTTGCAGATGACACAAAATTGGGTGGGATAGCTAATACCCTGGAAAACAGAAACAATCTTCAAACTTCAAGTATGACATGGTCACTTTCCCCCAGAGTTCCCGTAACTGCCACTTTATCCACTAAGTCATCCCTATTGGTCAATATCAAGTCAAGGATTGCCGATCCTCTAGTTCCTTCCTCCACTTTCTGTAAGAGAAAGTTATCACCCATACATGTCAGGAATTTCTTGGAAGGGCCGCTTTTGGCAGTATTTGTCTCCCAACAGATATCAGGGTAATTGAAGTCCCCCATCACTACTACATCACACTTCCTTGAAACACTGGCAATTTGTTTCTCAAAAGTTTCATCCTCGTCCTCTCCTTGATTGGGTGGTCGGTAGTAGACTCCGATTATCATGTTCTTTTTATTCCTTGCCCCATTTATTTTAATCCAGATGCTCTCGATGGGGCTCCCAGTCTGATCCACCTGTATCCGCCTGTATTTCTGTGCAGGGATAGGTATTTTTAACATATAGTGCAACTCCACCTCCCTTTCTAATTCTTCTGTTCTTTTTGAACAAGGTCCTGATGTCAGAGCCCAGTATATAATCTATCTAGTAAACTAAGGTGTAAATTGGGAGATAAGGAGAGCCATCTTGCCCCTTGCTTGCCTGGCAACACATATATACAACAAGGTCAGTCCAGTCAGTTGTCATTACTACACACACACAGAGAGAGAGAGAGAGAGAAAGAGAGAGGGGGGGGGGTCTTGAGACATGGCTAAGAGATACATTAAATAAATAAGTGAATAATGAAGCAGTTATAGGGCATCTCTATATTAAGGCAAAATCGTGTTGCCTTATAGGGGTTTGCGCTTCCTGGTTCTTTTGCACAATTGTAATGGGCTATATTACAGGAGCAGAGAGGAGCGACCACATGGTTTGAATTGCTGACCACATGGTCTGGAATTGAAACTTCTCCTTCTCTTAGCCTCACATACTTGAACAGGACAGCGCCCTCTAGTGGTTGCTTTGTAGCACAATTTTGGCTGCACATGTAGGAAATCCCGCAATATTTCGGAAATGGAATTTCCAGGGCTTTTTTAAAAAATGGTATAACTGGGAAAGGTGCAGGAAAGGTGCAGGAGGTCAACGAAGTCATCTAAGGGACCTGCAAACTTGAGTGAGTGGGCAGTCACAAGCGTGCCATATATCGCTGGTGCAGAGAAGCTCATATATTCCACAATTAGAGATATGAGGAAGACTGATTTGTGAACTGCCCCAAGAGCTTCAGCTATTGGGTGGTACCGAAATGTAATAAATAAAAAATAATTAAAAATAGATAATAGTATTCAGAAACGATACTAAAAGTGTTGTGCTCATTGGTATAAAGAAGGCCTCTAGTCTGGATCCTGAATGTGAATATAAGTTAATTGGATCACATAGGAGCCAAATTCTCTTCTGCTTGTATCCATCAAGTGGAGAGAAGTTCCGCTTGTTTTGTCCTCAAACCGTGATGGAGGGTTTAAGCAACCAAGTGTATCCAAAGCAGCAACATTTCGAGCCGCTCTTTCTGTTTATTTTTAATATAGCGGGAAGGAGAATTCTGCTGATGAAAACCACAGTTTCTTTGCTTCAGCTGAGAACGCAATTGTTGCAAAGCCAGTAGCCACACTTTCTGTCATCTTGCTGCCATTTGGTTAACCATGAATACATTTGCCTCCCACCTGTGTTCTGAAAAACTCTTGACGTGATGTAATTTCTGATGCGGTGCTAGGTTCAATCCTCAGTTGTGTTCGAATATTGTTGAAATGGTACACAGGACCTTCTTGCTACTGTACTGTGTTCAGTCTACTGTTTACACTGCCATCAGTGCAATCACATTATAATATAGGGTGACCATATGGAAAGGAGGACAGGGCTCCTGTATCTTTAACAGTTGCATAGAAAAGGGAATTTCAGCAGGTGTCATTTGTATATATGGAGAACCTGGTGAAATTCCCTCTTCCTCACAACTGTTAAAGCTGCAGATGCCCTGCCCTCCTTTAATCTGGTCACTCTAGTATAGCTCCTGCACCTTTAACTCTTGTGATGAAGAGGGAATTTCACCAGGTTCTCCATATATACAAATGACACCTGCTGAAATTCCCTTTTCTATGCAACAGTTAAAGATACAGGATCCCTGTCCTCCTTTTCATAGGGTCACCCTAGATAATGGTGATATTTTTGAAACTGTCTCTGACGCCCTCCCACTAAACACAACGAGCCCTGTCCTCCTTTCCATATGGCCACCCTATATAATATAGACCAATGTACCTTTGCAGGGAGGAGGCAAGGGCTGGATTTGCTCTTTGCCTCCAGCGGTACAGTTAGGTAATTTTAGACTCTGGATTTAGTGGTCTTACAGGTGCAGGCTCTTTAGGTAAATTGCCCAGAGAGCTTTGGCCATAGAGCAGTATAGAAAAAATAATAATAATAATAATAATAATAATAATAATAATAATAATAATAATAATAATTTAGATGACATATGGTAAGCCAGCTCAGCTGCATTGTGTGATGGTGATGACCTCCTCATTCTGCTGAGTCAATCCCTGGACATCTGCCCCAGTGTCCTACCCTAAGATTGTTGCTGTTTGCCTCACCCCTCCACTTTCAGTTCACCAGAAAATGCGTTTTGCCTGGCTTGGTCCTGCCCCATAGGATCCAGAGGTTAAGTATTTATTATTAAAAATCTCTATACCCCATTGCTATTCCATTTAGGGGGGCATGAAGGTGATACACAAACATAATATCAGAGCCATTAAGAGCAACCATAAAACATAACAAGAATAACTCAGGGGATCAGCAAAAATGAAGATACCAAGAACAACAAATTTCCAGTTAGTTTTGTGCAAAAGCACACCTTTAAAAGCATTTTAAAAAAAACTGCTTTCAGAAAGTAAGAAGAATAAAGATCAGTCAGGTTTCCCAGGACAACAAATTCCCCAATTTGGATGCCACCACGGAGGCCTTAGCTAGACCAGGTGAAATCCCAGGGCGAATCCCAGGATCGTCTCTATGTGTCCACATGACGCACAGGGGATCCTGGGATCAGGGAGAGATGATCCCTCCCTAGCCCCGGGATTTCACCCTCCCCTTTGGGCCCGCTTTTTCCATGGTCCTGGGCTGAGCCTGAGACCGTGGAACATGTGGCCCGTTGCTGCAGGTTGACCCAGCTCCACGTGATTCCTCGCCCATCAGGGGTAGGGTGGGGGGAGTGGGAAAAGTAATTATTTTTTTAAAAAAACACCTTACCTTTAGCACACGAGTGTTCATGCACTCCTTCCTCTTTAAAAAAAAAAGGCAGTCGTCACACCTCTCCTTCTGAGGTTGTCACGCCTCACGTGTAAATAGAGGAGGGCTTTTGCGTTAATCACAACGTGAGATCTTCCCTCCTCCGTCACGGACTATGAAGTAGGTCTAGTGAAGGCCCTGTCCTGTATCCCCACCAATCGCATCTTAGATCACAGTAGGACATGGAGCAGCACTTTCTATGATGTATGAAGCAGGCTCATATGGAAGGCGGAGTTCCTTTAACAATAGTTTCATAAATAGTAAGACAGGGGGCTCATCTACACCAAGCAGGATATTCCACTATGAAAGTGGTATGAAAGCAGTATGTAAAAGGCAGGAGCCACACTACTGCTTCATAGTGATGTTGAAGTGCACTGCAGGATCTACACTGCTGCTTTATAGTGGTAATGAAGTGCACTGACAACTGTTGGGGCCCAGGACACATCTAAACCAAGCAGGATATACACTATGAAAGTGGTATGAAAGCAGTATATGGTATGTGTCAATGGGCCCCAACAGTCATCAGTGAACTTCAATACTGCTATAAAGCAGTGGTGTGGCTCCTGCCGCTTTCATACCACTTTCATAGTGGAATATCTGCTTGGTGTAGATGAGCTCAGGCTTTTTGCTTAATGGGGATAAACCGTTTTACCTACTAATTGCTGCAGATGAAGCCACATTTAAAAGACACAGCTGCAGAAGCAGGATGAAATGTTGGTAATGCTACTAATGCACTAATGCAGCTGAATTAAGGTGAATTAGTGCTAATGGACATTAGCACTACTGCAAATTTCTGCAAAATCCCCCCAGAAGTGAACAACTGCTCCACAAGTCCGCAGAATCTGGGTGACTTGGGAAAAAAAGTTGGTCCACTGTGGAATCCTCAGGTCGAATTGAAACTCATTTGACTGCATTGTGGATTTCTCTGACACCCGTGAACCACAATTACGGATAGAATTGTCTTGGCTACCACCAATAAAAAATGGTAAGCACATCCGTATCTGGCATCTGCCACCGCTGATCACTTATAAATCTGACTGTTTTCAGTAAAAGGAAGAATTTAGCCAATATTTAAAACTCTTTAACAAAACCTAAAAAAGTGATTGGGACACACTCAAGTGCCTGTGCAAAGTTTTGCCCCAATGAGATGGTGAGGAGGTGTAAGATAGATAAAATGTGGAAGTGGTAATGCTCAATGCAATTGGATTCTCATGAGAAAGGAAGTTTAAAAAAAACCTCTGACAGAGACCACTTGGACTCTGTGATCTGATGCTTGTTGCTGTGGCTCAGAGTTGAAGGTTCTCTTCTGCAGCTCCTCCTGCTCAGCTTCTTTCAGTATGTGTTCAGCTTTCTCTTCAGATGTTATGGCTGGGGAAGTAGCATACGCAGATTTAAACCTTCAGGAAATATCTTCATTTTCGAGGCTACCAGTGGCACGTCCTTGTCAAAACTCCAGTAAGTTATTATTATTATTATTATGTATTTATTTATATAGCACCATCAATGTACATGGTGCTGTACAGATTCATGCTTTCTATTTTTTATTCACAGCGGATTCCTAGAATTTGAGTTTTCTGGATTGTCTTATTAGTCTCTGCTAGATCCTCCTTTGCTAACAAATCCAACTCTCTTTTAATTTACAAGACATACTATGAAGTGGGTACATTTTAGGAGTTTATAAATATGGATGGTATGGAGAGAGCAGAGTGAGTGATATTTTTCTCCCCTTGTCATAATACTAGAATTATGGGTCACCCAAGAAAATGGATTGATATAGATTCAGGACAAATGGAAGTACTTCTTCACACAATGACGGAATGCTCAGTTTATTTTATTTTCATGTTTGTTTTATGCCAGCCTTCAATATAACTATTCTCAGGAAAGCTTGCAACAATAAAACGTGAACATTACAAAAAGATCGAAACAGTTTGTGGAATGAGTGGCCGAACAATCTCATCACAGTTAAACATGAAAAGTCTTCAAGGATGAGAAGGCACCAAAAAGATAGCAAACTCCTTGGGGAGAAAGTTCCATACATGGGGGGCCTCAGCTGAGAAGGCCCTCTCCGCAGTTGTGAGCCACCCCACCTCTGAATGGTGGTGGCATCTGGAAGAGGTTCTTCCAATGGCAGCCATTACTTCAGGCATCCTGATCCCAAATCATATATGGCCTTAACAGTATTGGGCAAAAGGTGGGATACAAATAAATATTATAATAATAATTAAAAGCTGAGCAAAACATTTTGACTTGTTCTCAAAAACAGAAAGGAAACCTGCAAAAGTGTTTAAAAAATTGGTGACATATGTTTCCATTGACCAATCAGTCAAGATTTTTGCAGCCATGTTCTGAACTGAGTTTCTGAACAGTCTTCAGACAGCCCCACATTCAATGCAGCACCATGGACAAATCTGGAAATTCCCAGAATATGGATAATGGAATCCAAGCTATCTCAAACTAGGAAGGGGCAAAATCGACACACCTGTCCAGATGGTAAAAGGTAGTCTGAGCAACGAATACCTCTTGGGCCTCCAATTACAAACCTGGCTCTAGAAGCATCCCCCAGACTATGTAGCTGATCCTTTGTGAGATATGGTACAACCTCATAGAGAATAGATTGGCCTCTACTTCCCATGTTAGAAATACCTCTTGTTTTGTCTAGAATGAGCTTCAATTAATTGGCCTTCAACTAGTCGGTTACTGATTCCAGGCAGGCATAGCACAGCACACTGACTGCCTTAACATTTGTTTTGTTTTTATGGGTTTAAAATTTTGTATATCTGTTTTCTTAAATGGTCAATGTTTTAATCTTTGTAAACCACCCAGAGAGCTTCGGCTATGGGGCAGTATATAGATGATGATGATGATGATAATCTGAATCAGATGTAAAGGAGAAATAAGTCCTGTGTTGTTTGCATGAAGGGGTACCTGGGTAGAAAGAGGTTCTGGGGCTACACCTCTGCCCTGCCATCCATGCATTAGAATCGACATCTGAGCAAGAGAAGGCTACATTTATAGACAGCAAGTCTTTGCCTTCTGCTATGTGATAACCCTTCAGGTATCTGAAGAGCACTGATATGCCCTCCCCAAAACAAGCCTTCTCTTTTTCCCACTAAGTATACCCATCTCCTTCGACTTTTCTTCATAAGACTTGTTTTGTATGACCTATCCCATAACTCCTCTGAACCTATTCCAGTTTGTCTATGTCCTTCTTAAAGTCTGGTGCCCAGAACCAGATACAGTGCCTCAGATGATGCCTAACTAATGCAAAATAAGGTAGAACTATTACTTCCCATAACTTGGAAAGTCTGGTCCTATTAATGCGGCTTAAAACGGCATTAGCCTTTTTTGCAGCCACATCATACTCATGTTTAGCTTGTGACCGACTATAATTCCAAAATCTTTTCCACATGTTACACTGCCAGACCTAGTATTCCCTATCCTATACCTGTACCTCTCCCCCCCCCCCCCAATGCAGAACTTTGCATTTGACTATCTTGAATTTCATTTTGTTAGTTGCAGCACAGTTTTCATTTTCTCAATGGCATTTGGAATGTTATTGCTGATAGGGTAATATTTTGCTCTGGCTTTATCCTCACAACTTTTTAATGAAACATTTTTGGGCTTTAGTATGAGGAAGACTCTGTTCAGACAACACACTAAGCCATGGCAGTTAAGCATTTTGAGGTAAACTTGGCTTAGTGTGTTGTGTGAAACAGGACTTAGCATGTCGTGTGAACCATTCCCAACCATGGTAGCTACATAACCACAGTTTAAACACACTCACTAACCATTTGCTGCAAAGGGGTTAGTAGCATGGCTTAGAGTGTTGACTGAACAGGCCCAGAATCTCTCGCCCAAATCTAGTTTAAAGTCCTAGAAGAATAAGATGGCTTGTATTTCTCTGGCTCCATCTCTCAATTCTTTTCCACTTCGTTCTCAGAAGAAAATGCAAGTCCGTTTCTCTGCTCAAAAGTTGTATTGTATAAATCCAGCAGAATTTGCACTAAATCAGCCTTCCCCCAACCTGGTGCCTTCCAGAGCTATCTGGGGGATTATGAGAGTAGTAGTCCAGCACATCTGGAGGGTTCCAGGTTGGGGGTAGCTGCACTAAAGTTCACATGCCAGCAAGTTATTTCTTCAGTTCAAATTATGGGTGGGTGGTTTTTGTTTTTCATAACTTCCTGTGTAAAATAGTATTTCCTTGGGTGGGAGCCTGCAAAAGAGACAACATGGTCCTGTACTCTCCACCCACTCAGAGGTGATTTTGGAATTCCACGCATAAATATAATGTCTATTAATAATATCCCTCTATTTGTTGCATTGTTGATTTACACTGCATTTAAATCTGGTCATCCTTCTACTTCAGGAGTGCATAATTAGGGTCACATCACTACAACCGTTTCCACATTTTTGTGTGCTCCTCACCAAGCCCTCTTTGCACCACTTCAGTTCTCTCTGAACCCATCTGTCTGTAAAACCTCCTTCCTGTTCTATTTCCACTGCAATGAACAAGGAGTCTCTCTCAACCACATAGCTCATGCTCTCTACTACCACAGCGTTGTATATCATTCCCTTTTTCTCTCTGTAACTCTGTAAGTCTCTCTGCACTCTCTGCACCCTTTTGGCTCCATCTCTGGTGCATATATATATATATATATATATATATATATATATATTAGGGGTGTGCACGGACCCCCCGCTCCGCTTCACTTGCAGATCCGCCATTTTTCGGAGCGGGTCGCTCCGCCCCGCCCCCGCTCCGCCCACTTCCGCTCCGCTCCGCCCGGAGCTCCGGATCGGATCCGGAGCTCCGTTTTTGCCCCCCCATAGGCTTGCATTGAAAGCTAAAAAAGTAAACAACTTTTTTTCCGTTGAAGTTAGAAACCTCACGTTTGGCACCATGACACCTCATGGGCGTATACACACACACGCCAAGTTTCAAGGCAATCCCATCATCCCCTGATTTTTGGCGAATTTTTGAAAATCGGGCACCCCATTCACACCCCTTGGGATAGCTCCGTCAATTTGCATGTTACAAACCTCAAACTCGGCACCAGGGCAGCTTATCCATGTGTCCACATGCACGCCAAGTTGCAAGCAAATCCCATCATCCCCTGATTTTTGGCGCGGCTCTACCCTCTAACGCACCTCCCATAACCCTAATTCACACCCCTTTAGATAGCTCCGTCAATTTGCACGTTAGAAACCTCAAACTCAGCACCATGATAGCTTATCCACGTGTCCACATGCACGCCAAGTTTCAAGGCAATCCCATCATCCCCTGATTTTTGGGGAATTTATGAAAATCGGGCACCCCATTCACACCCCTTGGGATAGCTCCGTCAATTTGCATGTTAGAAACCTCAAACTCGGCACCAGGAGAGCTTATCCATGTGTCCACATGCACGCCAAGTTGCAAGCAAATCCCATCATCCCCTGATTTTTGGCATGGCTTAACTCACCCCAAATTGTCCCATTCTACAACTACGTCAATTTGCACGTTAGAAACCTCAAACTCAGCACCATGATAGCTTATCCACGTGTCCACATGCACGCCAAGTTTCAAGGCAATCCCATCATCCCCTGATTTTTGGGGAATTTATGAAAATCGGGCACCCCATTCACACCCCTTGGGATAGCTCCGTCAATTTGCATGTTAGAAACCTCAAACTCGGCACCAGGAGAGCTTATCCATGTGTCCACATGCACGCCAAGTTGCAAGCAAATCCCATCATCCCCTGATTTTTGGCGCGGCTTAAACTTTTTAACTCACCCCAAATCAAGTCCCATTCTACAACTACGTCAATTTGCACGTTAGAAACCTATCCTTTGGTCCCATGACAGCTTACCCATGTGTCCCCATGGACACCAAGTTTCAAGGCAATCCCATCATCCCCTGATGTTAGGGGAACTTTTGAAATTTGAACACTCCAGTATGTCAGGGATTTAAAGTTGCAATTGCAGACAGCTCAATGGGGCCAGTTCCAAGGCAATCCCAACATGCCACGAGATAACCCTAAATCTTCTGGCACATTTGAAAAAGGGATTATTGAATTTGATAAAGTCTAAGTGAGCGCAGGAAGGACTTCTCCCCTTAGTCAAAGCAAGACACATACACCATCGCTGCAAGGCGGGAAGGGGAGAATTATTATTATTATTATTATTTATTTATATAGCACCATCAATGGAAAGCAGGCAGGCAGCATGCATTGTAGTGCCGCAAGGATGGCTTGAGCACTAACGCATAGCAAACCAACCCATAAGTGGGCGCAAAGTGAGGCAAAGATGGCTGGTTGTTTCTTTCTAAGCCAGCAGTTACGCCTTGAGGGGCACAGAGGAGGACGATTGGGAGCAAACCAGGCACCAGGCGGGCAGAGAGGCAGGCAGAGTAGGCGAGGAGTCAGTCCTGGCAGATGCCCCACCACAGCAGCACCCCGGGGGAGGCGGGCAGGCAGGCAGGCAGGCTGCGGGCATTTCTGGGGGCACAAGGAAGTGATGGCTGGTTTCTAAGCCAGCATTGCAGTTAGTCACGCATTGCAAACGCAAACCATCCCAGCGAGTCGGTCACCGAGGAGGACAGGCTAGCAGAGGGGCAGGCAGAGTGACATGTCATAGATCTAGTATTGGGGAGGAGTCAGTCCCGGCAGATGCCCCAACACAGTAGCACCCTGGGTGGGCATTGGAAAACGCCATCTTGTGGGTCAATACTTCCCCCACCCCATGTCCTGCAGGGTTGCCTGCCTAACCCTTGTGGGGATGGGAGATGGAGAGCTTAGAGTGGCAGTGCCAGCAGCAGCCTTCGGCTTTCCCCTGGAACCAGTCGCCTTGCCCGCCTCTTTCCCCAGCAAGATCGCCTGGTGCTGCCTATGAAGATGCATCTTCATGCTGCTGGTTCCATAATGCCCTGTCGATGAACCCCTGCTTAGGCTGAGTTTGCAGTGGCGACAGACAGCAAAGCGGGGATCCGCTCCCAACTCAAAGTGGTCCCACACGATGCTTGTCTTTCGTTTCTGTGGTGACACCACCAATTGCCCGCCTGAGCTCTCTGGTGTTGCCACAGAAACAGGGGTGTGGGATGAGACTGGGGAGAGAGCCTCGGCCTGCTGCTGCTCCTCCTCAGCCCCCACATCCTGGAGGCCCACCGCCTCCTCCTCCTCCCCCCCCTCCACTGTGCTGAGGACCTCGTCTAGGTCCATCAGCGGGCTCGTGGGCTGAAAGGAGAATGAAGGAGTTGGGGATACTCCTCCTCCTCTAATGGCACTGCTGCCACGTGCCTCTTGCAAACGGGCACTTTTCCCATTCCCACCCTCAAAAAGAGAACGCCGGGCACAAGTTGCAGAAGAGAGTGGCTCTGCCTGCTGCTTGTCCTGCTTCTGTTTTGGAGCAGTCAGCCAAGGAGTTGCCCGTTTGAGTTTCACAGGAGGAGAGGAAGCCCTGCTGGCAGACTGAGCCTTGCTGCTTTCAGCACGCCTGCTTTCTCTTTTCATGATGACTAACAAAATATTAATACTACTAATACTATGTATAAGGTACTACTAAGAATATGTATAAGAAGAATATAATATGTTTAAATGTAGGGAAATGGGACAAGAACAATAAAATATACTACTACTAATATGTATGAGAATATACTACTAAGAATATCTACAAGAATATAATAATATGTTTTAGAATATTACTAATAAATGTAGGGAAATGGGACAAGAAATGGGACAACCACTACTATAAGAAGAACAAAATATGAATACTACTACTAATATGTATGAGAATGTATACTAATAGACTACTAAGACTATGTCAAAGAATATAATAATAATATGTTTAAGAATAGGGAAATGGTGTGCGTATGCTTTCCCCAAAATGCTCAATCTGTGGCTGCCTGTTGAACTTGACAAAAGCAGCCCACTCCGTCGAAGTTACACAGAGAAGAAAAAGAGAATCCAATTTTTTTGGTATATTTGGTATATAGAAGATAGAAGGAAACACAATCAGGATTTAAGAGAGGGGAGGGGGAAAAAGAACCAACCACTACTATAAGAAGAACAAAATATGAATACTAATATAATATGTATGAGAATATATACTAATGGACTATGTGAAAGAATATAATAAAATATGTTTAAGAATATAAATGTAGGGAAATGGGACAAAAAGTGTGTGTATGCTTTCAAAAGAAAGCTTTCACAAAAGCAGAACAGTCAGGCTTTAATACAGGGAAGGGGGGGGGCAACCAACCCAACCACACACTCCAAAATTCAAAAATAAAGTTTATATTAAATCAAAGTAAGGGGAAAACACAGGGCAAACTAAGCTACAAGTCAGAAAGAAGCAAACAAACACACACACGCGCCAAACTAAACCTATATTAAATTAATCTATCTCCAAAGCAGGAGCACTAGCTAAGTAAGTGTTCCCTCCACGAACGCCAACCCACAAAGAGACACAAAACAGAAAGTTCTCAGGGTGGGTCTGCCTTAGTCCCCCCTCCAACGCTGGGATTGGAGGAGGATGCTTTCTGAGGAGATGAATTCTCATCAGGATTGGGAGTTGAATGTGCCTGTCATCGCTTCCAAAAAAATAATAATAATAATAAAAAAAAACCCAAACCCCGATTTTTAAAAAAATATTGCACGTGAACCACAGCACGCAGAAAGTTGAGAGTGGTCTCAAAATGACCCCCATCCACGACTCTCTGTGCACAAGAATTTTCAGAACGATAGCTTAAACCCCCCCCCAGTTATCCCCGATTCTTTCCCTCAATGCAATCCTATGGGCGAAAAGCCGAAACGGAGCCCCGCGGTTGACCCTATTTTTAAAAAACTTCTAGCCCGCGACCCGTACGATGCAGAAAGTTGAGAGTGGTCTCAAAATGACCCCCATCCACGACTCTCTGTGCACAAGAATTTTCAGAACGATAGCTTAAACCCCCCCCCAGTTATCCCCGATTCTTTCCCTCAATGCAATCCTATGGGCGAAAAGCCGAAACGCAGTTTGAGCCCCGCGGTTGACCCGATTTTTAAAAAAATATTGCACGTGAACCACAGCACGCAGAGAGGTGAGAGTGGTCTCAAAATGACCCCCATCCACGACTCTCTGTGCACAAGAATTTCCAGAACGATAGCTTCAAAAACAACGTAGTTATGCGCGATTATTTGCCGCAATGCAATCCTATGGCGAAATGTTTTCAAGATGGCGACCGGAGCGCTCCGACTGAACTCGGAGCTCCGAAAAATGGTCGCTTCTCTTCGCCTTGCTTCTAGGGGGTCCGCGGTCCGCTCCTACTCCGCCTCTGGGTAAGGCGGAGCAGGCCAATCCGCTACTGCTTCTACGCTCCTAATCGGAGCGGAGCACATCCCTAATATATATATATGATTAAAACAAAAGCCATGTGCCGATTGCTATAATTTCAGGGGTAATCCACATGTGGAGACAGAGTATGATCATGTCTATGCCCCCACTCCTGACCACATGCTGACTGGGGCTTCTGAATAGAGGCTAAGTGCATCGAAGTTGTACATAGCCATAATCTGCACAGGGATATAATGATGCAGGATTTAGGAACATAGGAAGCTGCTTTATACTGAGTCAGACCATTGATCCATCTAGTCCAGTAATGTTGACTGCTAGCAGTGCCTCTCCAGGGTTTCAGACAGTCAATTTTCCTGCCCTACTTGGGGATCAAACCTGGGACCTTCTCTATGCAAAGCAGGTGCTCTGCTAGTGAGCTGCAGCCCTCCCTTGTCTGAGTTTTGATGTGCCTCCTATGTTACCAAAGTGGTATGAAAGGGCTTCGACTACTGAGGCCTTAGCTATTAATATTATTATTATTATATTTATTTGTATTCCGCCTTTTGCCCAGTCCTGGGCCTCAAGGCGGCCTTACAAAGTTTAAAATATACATGGGGGGGGGGAGGGAAACAAAACCATAAACAATTAAAAAATACACAACAAAATTAAAAGACATTAACATAGATGGAGGGCTGGATTATTCTCCAAAGGCCTGCTTGAACAAAAAAGTTTTTGCCTGCTTCTGAAAGCCCATCAAGGAGGGAGCCAGCCTAGCTTCCCCGGGAAGAGAGTTCCAGAGCACCGGAGCAGCCACCGAGAAGGCCCTTTCCCATGTTCCCACCAAGCGTGCCTGTGAAGAAGGTGGGACTGAAAGAAGGGCCTCTCCAGAAGATCTCAAAACACGGGCAGGCTCATAAGGGAGAATACGTTCTTTCAAATAACCTGGACCCGAACCATATAGAGCTTTATAGGTCATAACCAGCACTTTGAATTGTGCCCGGAAACAGACTGGAAGCCAGTGGAGCTGTTTTAACAGGGGAGTTGTCTGCTCCCTGTAACCAGCCCCGGTCAACAATCTGGCTGCAGCTCTTTGAACCAGCTGGAGTTTCCGAACACTCTTCAAAGGCAGCCCCACGTAGAGTGCGTTACAGTAATCCAATCGGGATGTAACTAAGGCATGTGTCACCGTGGCCAGGTCCGACATCTTTAGGAACGGGTGCAGCTGGCGCACTAGCTTTAACCGTGCAAATGAACTCCTGGCCACTGCCGAAACCTGGGTATCCAGGCTCAGGGCTGAATCCAGAAGTACACCCAAGCTGCGGACCTGCGTCTTCAGGGGGAGTGTAACACCATCCAACACAAGCTGAATCCCTATTCCCACTCCCCCCCTCTCCTGCTAGTATCCCATCAGCCATTGGTGCCAAAAATCTATCCTTCTGGCTAGATTATAACAGCAGTCGCTACTTTGACCACTCTAGCCTTGCTACTCAGTGGCTGATGAAATAGCCAATGATGGCTGACAAAATAACCAATGGTGTCCGCCACACAACACGATAACCTATGCTAGTTACAACAGCCAACTCTGCACAGCTTTGGTTCTTTGCGTGGGTTATTTCAGACAACTAACCAAACGTTGGTTTAAAAAAATCCCTCCACACAACACGATAACCCACAGTAGGTTAAATAAACAGCCATCAACTATTTAAATCACCATTGGTTACTATGCTGTGTGAACCCAGTGACTTAGTATTAAAAGAGATCTTCGCCGATTGGCCAGTATAGAAATGAAATGAAATGAAATAAATACTTTACACAGACTAAATAGCCATAGGCATGAGATAAAAATACCACAACACCAACCCATTGCCCATCTAATTGCTTTCTGCATTATATGTTCCTGGAATCTTACTAATCATTCATTCTTATAGGTCTGCGTCAGTGTACACGGTGGCATTGCACTGCCCTTGGAGTCGCTTGTGCTGTGATTCTTTTCCTCACTGGAGCTGTAATAATGCTGATTTGGGGTGAGTAACTCCGTGTTTAATATTCGTTTCTCAAAGTGTATGTGTTTTATATGTGCAATGCAATTCTGTTAAGAAGAACTGTATTTTAAATTACAGCTTTGTGATCAACCACATTTTTTGTTTTACCTGAAATGCCTACACCTCCCATCATGCCTTAGCTGGAGCAGCTGTCTAAACTTCAAAAACCATCAGGACACACAACACCCTTTCTACCAGCTAAAAAAGATGCAAACCTAAAAATATCTGGACCCGGCATTGTCCAGATTTCACATATAACAAGCAGATCTCAGTGGACGCAGGAACTGTTGTATGCATATGCCCTGAAGTTATTGTTATGAAAAATAGAAACCAGCCAGAACAGTTTATTGGCATAATTTACTGTATAATATTTACATTTAACAGGTTTTGGCCAAGAGCCAGGATGGTTGACTTGGGCCTTTTATCTGACATAATTTATACTCATGTATAAATTAACCATCTGCACTACAATAAGTGCATACAAAAGGAAGTGAAGCCACATAGAATGATACAGCCGCTGATTACGAATCAAACTGCATGTAACTTGAATTGTACTTAAATAGCATGCTTAAGGTTGACCATACCTCTTCTTAACAAAAAGCAGCTATGGGGACCCGATTGTGATCAGGGCTGTAGCAAGGGAGAATTTAACTCACCCACCCACCCTCCCACACATGCTATTTTCCTGGTTCAAATTTCCCCAAAGCTGCTATTTGACCCAGTTAGTGTCATTAACCGCAAACAGCACATGACCCTGGTTAATGGCCAACCCACCATTATGGTGCTGGTGGCATTATGCCACTGCTATGAAGCCACATAAAGGATAAATCAATTTTCAATATCTCCTGCTGAAGAAATTTTATTTATGGAATGTCCTGAATAAGAATTCCCTCACGCCCAAGGCATGCTGGGAGTTGTAGGCATAAACCTAGGTTCCCTGAATAACGTGTTAGTCTTTGAACACCATCTGAGATGTGGTGGGAGAGCAGGTCTTTTATGTGGAATTGGGTTGACTGCTTGAGACTGTCCTTAGGTGGCACGGAGTGCCTTCTACCAGCTTCGGTTGGTGGCCCAGCTACACCCCTATCTGGACAGGGGTAACCTGGCTTCAGTTGTCTACGCTCTGATAACCTCCAAGTTTTTTTGTGAACATTTTTGTGAACCGCCCAGAGAGCTTCGGCTGTTGGGCGGTATAAAAATCTAATAAATAAATAAATAAATAAATAAATAAACAAGTTAGATTACTGCAATGCACTCTACATGGGGCTACCTTTGAAGACAGTTTGGAAGCTGCAGCTTGTGAAAAACGCAGCGGCCAGATTGATAACCAGAACCAGAAGGTTCGAACATATAAGACCAATTCTGGCATGCTTGCATTGGCTGCCTATACATTTCCGAGCCCAATTCAAGGTGCTGGTTTTAACCTATAAAGCTTTACACGGCCTGGGCCCACAATACCTTATGGAGCACCTCTCCTGACATGAACTTACCCATACACTACGCTCAACATCTAAGGTCCTCCTCTGGATGTCTACTCTGAGGGAGGCTCAGAAGATAGCAACAAGAGAGTGGGCCTTCTCTGCGGTGGCACCCATTTATGGAATGATCTCCCTGATAAGGCTCACCTGCTCAGAAAATTGAAATTCTGTACTGAGAAAAGCTGAATTGTGTAACCTGACTAAATTATGTAAATGTGTTTCACTTACTTTGCACAGTTCTGCCATTTGTAGTGGTTAGCCCTATTTTCCATCACTATTTAAGAAGTAAAATAATGAACATGATGTATCCAGATAGCTATGAGTACGCTGTGATGTCCTGCTTACTTTGCTCCACAGACATTGAATGGTAGGGCTGTCCATCATTTACCAGGTGAAAAGATGCCAAATCTATACGTATCCCATATTACCATATCTATGCTTTTCCAGGGAAAACATAATATATTTTGCTCTCCCTTGATCCCAGTTATCCTTAATATCTTTTAATTCTAGATTTGATATACAGCTTTGAATATTAATTTTCATTTATTAACATTGATGTGGGGTTTTAAAGTTTTACAGACTAATGCAACATCAAAAGTTACTACTGGAACCAGCTGCCTTCCTGTTCCTGAACTCTTGTTGCAGCTGAAGCACTTCCTGTGCAACTCTTCAAACAGCACAGCAGGTAACTCAGGCATAACTCATGTGTTGCTTTGCACACATGTGCACGTGCGCCAAAGCTATCTGGCTCTCAGACATTATATCTGCATGAACTGCTTTCTGGATTTTGCTTTCATAAATCTATAGGGCACAATTCTAAAATTGTGCAATTTTGCTTTTATAAGTCTTTAAGGGCACAATTTAAAATGCAGAATTCACAGGTGCCTTGGCGTCCTCCTCCTTCCAGCAGGGCCAGTCAAGCAATTTTGCTGCCAAGTGAAAAAGTAATTTTGCTATTTTGAGTTGTTGTATATGAAGAGGAGATTGGTTGTGTTTCTTCCTCAAAGGTTTTCTCTATTGCACATACTTCCCTTTGTTCCATACCACTGTGGCCTGGTTCAGACAACACGCTAAACCATGCTGCTTAACCACGAAATGGTTAAGGGAATCCCTTAACCATTTTGTGGTTAAGCAGCATGGTTTAGCGTGTTGTCTGAACCGGGTCTGAGTGTAGTGAAGAGAACATAAGAAACGTGCAGGCTGGAGGGGGAGTAATTCATGGGACCCTGCAGAGGAGGAGGAGGATAGCTGGGTGCCATTGGCAGGTTTCCATAAACCTGACATTCTGAGTAATTATCAGTATACTTCAGGGTGTGCATGCAGACAGCCAACCATTGCCAGAGACAGCTAGCTCCGTTGGCCCCCCACATACCTCCATGATCATGCACTACTGTATGACAGTTTCCAGAGGTTTAGCTGTGTTAGCCTGTTGCAGCAAAAAGAAAAGAAAAAAGGGTCCCATGGCATTTTAGAGACTAACAACTTTATTCTGTCAGAAGCTTTTGTGGACTTGTATCCACTTGTTACAAGGTAGCTTCTGTGAGCAGTACTGACTCCATTTTGAAGCGACCCAAAACCCCACCTACAGACTGAGAGCATTCACAGAAGGCCTAGGTCAAGTAACCATTTCCTGATAGACTTCTTCAAATGCATTCCCGGGAGACAAAGGTAGGGGTAAAACTAAGCAGAATATGAATGCTGGATGGCAAGAGTTTTACCTGGTCATACACATGCTAATGTAGCCCTGTTGCTGAACTCCAGGCTGCATCTAGTATAGCCATCATCCCAAATCACCCTCTTTTGTTCCCATAGCAAGTAGATCTTTAGAGAAGATCACACACAAAAAAAACCCTCAAGTTAGGGGGAAGAAAAAGGCTAGCTCTCGCTCTCTCTTTAGAACCAGAAGCAAAGAATAGACGACAGATTCCAACTTGCGAGAGCAAGCGGCCATGGGTGCGTGCTTTGCCTCGCTGTCTTCTTTTCCTCTTCACCTAAGACTAAGAGTTGCAATGCTCTCCAGTTCTGCTCTACAGGAAAGGGCTGCAACCCAAGGAAAGGTATACTGCCTTTAAAGATTCCTTCTACTCTTTCCCCTGTTGTCTGTGTGTGTGTGTATGCTCTTAAGTCTCAAAATATCTATTTTTCAGTCTTGAAACTGCTTCTAAGCCTCTACTTGCTCAGCTAATTTCCACCAAACTAGCTTGTACCTTTGTATTTGTTTCAACCTCAATAAATGTGCCATTGTGGCGTTATCCCCTTCAATGCTGTAAGTTTCTTAAGTAAGAATCGCCTTACTTAGCCACAGACGCTTTATTGCCAATGTCAAAAGATTCCTTATAAGCGGGTGTAAGTCTCATTAGAACGTGTGCAAGTTTGTACACGGGTCTAATGAGAGCACATCACATAACACACTTCATCTGAAGAAGTGGACAGTATCCATGAAAGCTAATGCCAGAAGAAATGTGTTAGTGTTTAAAGTGATGTAAGACTCTTTGTTGTTTTTACTATGACAGATTATCTCCTTGTAATAGATGGAATGCCCTCATCCCTTGAGAGGTTGAACTTCCACTGTGAATAGAATGGATATTAAAAAAATTAACTCGATGCCTCCACTGTTGTTTCATCTGAAAATAATCCTCTCACCTTGGTTAGCATGTGGATGTGAGACCACCTGGAACTCCACATGCTACTCAGGGCCCCTTGGAAGAGAGGTCGGATATAAATTTATCAAATAAATACAATTCTATGTAGTGGGACATTTTATTTTTCGAAATAAACACCAATTCTCCAATGAGGGAAAGATAAAAACATGTATGTATGTACATTATGACTTTTGGTTTTCATCTCTTCCCCTTTCTTCCTCTAGAATATGCCAAGGACTGTAAATTATGTCCCAATGACTGGATAGTGCATCAGGGCAATTGCTACTGGATATCTCAAGACAAAAGAAACTGGACCCAGAGCCAAGATGACTGCAGAGCAAAGAACTCCACACTGCTTGTGATTCAGAATCAGGAGGAGATGGTAAAGATAAAACTCATAAGAGAAGTCTAGTGGAAGAGGCATCAAACAACAAATAATCACAACTGATTCCTCTCCCCACCACCACCACACACACACACACACAATTTAATCTTGAATTAATCCAAGAGCACTTGATCCTTACTGCGAATTCTGCCTTGGTCCCAGCTCTTCTTTGCCCAACCCCACTAGAACCTAAGGCAGGATCCACACTACTGCTTTAAAACAGTTTATAAAAGTAGTGACAACTTTTGGGGCCCAGGACACACGCTGTATACAGTTTTCAACCCATTTTCAAAGTGTCATAGCCTGCTTGGTGTAAGATGCCTCCTTACTGGTAAACTATATTCATCTCTACAATATTAAAAGCTTAATACTGTATTTTCCGGCGTATAAGACGACCCCCAACTTTTGAGAAGATTTTCCTGGGTTAAAAAGTCATCTTATACTGGGCGTATAAGACGACCCCCAACTTTTGAGAAGATTTTCCTGGGTTAAAAAGTCATCTTATACTGGGCGTATAAGACGACCCCCAACTTTTGAGAAGATTTTCCTGGGTTAAAAAGTAGTCTTATACGCCAGAAAATACAGTAACTATCATCCTCATCAAAACAATCTTTAGTGAAGTAGAAGTAGTGGTATTCCCACCGCCACCATCACATTTGCACATATAAGATAATCTGTGACTAACACTATATCTCTCTTCTGCATTTATACCTCGTAGGACACATCATGACATTTATTGTGGTATTTTGGATAATGTGGAATAAAAATCAGGAAATAACACTATGAACGTAGTATATGGAATGTTTAATGTGCCTCAACAGTAATCCGTGCATTTCTATACTGCTATAAAACAGTAGTGTAGACCTAGCTACATCACCGCCATCATCATCATCCTCTCTAAATTCCACCCATCAGCCTGACTCCCATCATTCTTTCTCCTCAGAAAAAGAGAGCCAACCCCCAGAGACAATGCTTACATCAAGTGGTCATTAGGCTTTGTGAGCTGGGAGGCGGAAAAAAGTGGCATCTGTATTGTACTGGAAGATTTAGTTCAACTGACACTTTCAAAGTGAAGAAGAACAAGTATTAACAGCCAAGGAAAAGTACAAACTGTGTCAACAGTATAATCTTAATGTCACGGAGGCCAAAATAAACCGCCCCACTCTCCATCACTGATTTGGAAATTAAGAGCTGGTTTAAAAATAATAGCTTGTCCAAACACACCAAATTCTTGGATCTGGCAAATCTTGTGGTAATAAATTCCATAAATGTCGGATACAGAGACCACTGTGTTAACTGCTGAGGGCCATTTAGTCTTTGAAGAAGGCAGCATTAATACCAGAAATTCACTGCTGGTCCAGCTAGGAAGTCAGGAGGTAGCCTCCCAGTACATCAGAGCTTGTTGGTCCACATGCAGTTGGGGAGCTATAGCACTGCAACAATGAAGAGTTGCCTCATGGCCTACACTGGCTGTTTTTGTCGGGTGGAAGGGGACACCAAGGGGACGCCAGCAGAAAGTGCAAAACCTCAGTATGATGGGATCTTATAACAATCAGCTGCACTGCTTGGAGGCAGTACAATCGGCAGGGTTACAAGCAAGGCAGAAACGTGGGCTAGCACAAGGCAGGTCTGCTACACGGCCATCAAGTGCACTGGAGAGCTGACTGATGATAGTTGAGGAGCAAGGTGTGGAGCAACGAAGGGTTCCATAGAACCAATGGAATCCAATGGTTCCATTGGAGCCGAGCATTGGCTCATCTCAGAACTGGCAAAACTACAACATCCTTGTTTGTTCAATTCTAGGCCTTCATAAGTAAAGAAATACAAAAGACACACTACTGGTTGGGGCTCATAGCCATGTACTCTGAAAGGTGGACCTGGGTGGATGGATCCCCCTTAACGAAAGAACTGTGAGTACTTCTAAAGGTGCACGTTATCCATGTAATTTCTGTGACGATCACACAGGTCAATTAGTGCCTAAACTATTAGGCCACAATGGTGTGAACTGAACCAACTGCTAGGCTAATAATTCTGGCTAATAAATGCCAGAGGCTGAGGCTGATGCTCCAACTGCTTGAAGCATCTGTGATGTGTGATGCTAGTGGTGGTTCTGTGTTATGTTCAGAGTCATTCCCTTTTTAGTTACTTCAGAAGTTGAAGGGAAGAGCCCAGGAAACGAAAACAGATTTTGGAATTGTGCCTGGGTTCAGATTAAGTGCTGGTCAGCAAATAGAAGTATTTTAAAATTACCATCTGATAAATTAGAGCAAGAGTAGGATTGTTAGCACCAGGGGGCAATCTACAGTGGTGGATTACTGCTGTACTACTGCACCTCTCAGAGTGTCATGACTCATGACACTAACCCTGTGAAGGCGATTACCAGAATAAGAGGATATTGTCCTTCTAAGCTGAGAATCAGTAGCTCACCCCTTTGCATCATGGGATAGGTTGGGTGGTTACTTAGTGACTTTTTTTAAAAAATTGCTCATTAACAGATGAGCCCATGGGCAGGATACAAACATAATAACAACATACAAGATAAACAACAAAAGATGTGAGAATGAAAACAATACCCTGATATAGTCTGTAGGAGAGCCTTGTTTATTTTTAACAAATAATTTCTTTTATTTTGCAGGTTTTCTGTAACAGGCCCTGCTCAAGAGAACAGCTGTGGGCTGAAAAAGAAGGATGTGGTTATTTCGGACTCTTGCAGTTCTCTTGCTCGTTGGGTATGCATGAAGGCTGCTTTCCAAATCTGAGCCCAGCTATTGGGCTACTTTGCACATCACGAATAGCCACTCTGGAAATAAGCCACAGTCAATTCATTGTAAGGGTACTTGCGAATGATGGGTGGGGTGGGGTTTGGAATTAAATGAAAATGAAACCACTTTGGCAGTACGTACATCCATACTCCTGTTGTAATAACACCTGCCCACCCGAATACTTCCATCTCGTGCAGCTGCCGCTTTCAGAGTCTGAGGTCAAGGGAAGCGCTGAATATGATATAGTGTCAGGACCACATTGACAACTGGGATTTCAGCACATATAGAGGGGATATTGTACTGTATTTTGCATTTGTGTTTTTAGACTGTTGGTTGTTTTATTATGGTTTTAATTTTTGTGAACTGCCCAGAGAGCTTCGGCTGTTGGGTAGTATAAAATGTAATTAATTAATTAATTAATTAAATAAATAAATAAATAAATAAATAAATAAATAAAATATTGATCTCCACTACTGATAAAACAAAAAGAAAGTAAATGACTGAACAGGCAAATGTTTGCACTTGTGAACCACTGAGATAATTAGACATATTGATGACATTTCTGTATGGGGGTGGGTGGGTGTTGCAAACAAGTTACAGACATTCCCAAGTGTCATTTCTGTATTGGTGGAAGGGCTGCAGTAGTGACATGGTGAGAAGAGGCCCAGTCCCTGGCATCATTCACCACTGGCTGTGCAGGTTAGGCCTGATGGGGCTTACAGGCCAAACTTCTGGAGGGTCCTAAGTTGCCCACCCCCACATTAATCTATAATACAAAAGTAATATAATGCAATGAATCAAAGCAAGGGAGAGTTTATCAGGTATTAATTTATGTCAAGCTTATTTCTTTTCTTCCTAGTAAGAAAATGTCTTTAGTCTATACTTGATTTCTTCTGTTTTCAGACATAGTTGTATAATAATGTACAAAGGGGGATGATATTCCTCATTCAGAAAGTACAATAAAATGAAATAAACATGATGACAAATGAACAGCTGATGGCAATAAGAAACATGCATTGATTTATTGAATTATAAATATACATGCCTCTTTTCCTCACACACAGAAGTGGAATGCAGACTGCAAATTTTAAATGATCATATTAAATGAACAACAGCAGTCTTAGAAATCTAACCACTCATAAGTAACAAGTGACAAAATGAGTAAACAGCCAAACAAAAAAAAAGGAAAGGTTTACATCCTTTCCTAAAAATTCAAGTAATGCTTTATTTGTGTATGTTCTGTGTTTTAAAATTTAAAATTTTGTATACTTGTTTTTATCTCAATTTTAGAATTTTTGTAAAACCGCCCAGAGAGCTCTGGCTATGGAAGCAGTATATAGGTGTAACAAATAAATAAATAAATAAATAAATAAATAAATAAATAAATAAAATAATACAGAACAAAAGGAAGAATCTAAGAAGTATTGCAACTCTATTAATAGAAAGAAAAGGAGGGGAAACAAAGTGATTTATGGATCTGATGATCCAACATATCCACATCATGTTACAAATGAAAACTAGACTGCCAAGAAACTTTCTGACTTCCTTTGACCCCAAGTTGCCAGTTAATGAATTTGTCTCTCCATTAAAAATCAAATTGCACATTGTTCATAGCTGTTCACTAGGAGGAATGACTAGCAGCTATCAACAAATGTAATATAATGGGGAAGATCTGATGCCTCAAAGATCTGATGCCTTTTTTTTCACATTATGGAACAATTGCAAAAGCTGAGGATTAAGGAGCAGTTAGGGCAAATGGCATGGCTTTCCAAGACATGGCCCAAATATTGATAAAGCTATTTTAGTTTATACTTCACAGCCAGGAAATCAGAAGACGTTTACTTCTTGGAAGGAGAGCAATGGCAAATCTTGATAAAATAGTTAAGAGCAGAGACACCACACTGACAACAAAGGTCCGCATAGTTAAAGCAATGGTATTCCCCGTAGTAACCTATGGCTGCGAGAGCTGGACCATAAGGAAAGCTGAGCGAAGGAAGATAGATGCTTTTGGACTGTGGTGTTGGAGGAAAATTCTGAGAGTGCTGTGGACTGCAAGAAGATCAAACCAGTCCATACTCCAGGAAATAAAGCCAGACTGCTCACTTGAGGGAATGGTATTAAAGGCAAAACTGAAGTACTTTGGCCACATAATGAGAAGACAGGATACCCTGGAGAAGAGGCTGATGCTAGGGAAAGTGGAAGGCAAAAGGAAGAGGGGCCGACCGAGGGCAAGATGGATGGATGATATTCTGGAGGTGACAGACTTGACCTTGGGGGAGCTAGGGGTGGCAACGGCCTACAGAAAGCTCTGGCGTGGGCTGGTCCATGAAGTCACGAAGAGTCGGAAATGACTGAACGAATAAACAAAAAACAAAACAAAAAGGAAAGGAAATGGAAAATTATTTTATTATTATTATTATTATTATTATTATTATTATTATTATTATATAAATGCAAGTCATTGTACAGGCAATCTAAATTGTTTACATAGAAAAGCTGAATTCTGGGCATGAATAAATTACACATTTGTACATTTCTCTTAATTTTCATAATCCTAAAATTTGTACAGTTTAGCTCAATTTTCCATCTACTTAAGAATTAAATGTTTCTAGATAGCGAACAGTACACCGTGTTCCTGGCTTCTTGCTGTCCTACTTATTATGTCCCACAGATACTGTGAATGATAGGACTGTCCATCATTTGCCAGGTTAAAAGGTGCCAAGCCTATATATCACACACTGCCGTTATCTTACCATTAAAAAACAATCCTCACTATGCTTGGTTGACAGGGGAAACATAATGTATTTCATTTATTAACATTGATGTGGGGTTTTAAAGTTTTACAGACCAATGGAACATCAAAGATCACCACTGGAACCAGCTGCCTTCCTATTCTTGAACTCTGGTTGCAGCTGAAACACTTTCTGTGCAGCTCTCCAAACAGCAGCACGGCAGATAGCTCAGGCCTGACTCATGTGTGGCTTTGCACACGTTCATTCATGTACCAACACTCTTTATCAGCAAATTATATCTGCATGAACTGTCTTCTGGGTTTCCTACAAGCCCTTAAGGACAGAATTCTAAAATTGTGCAATTTTGCTTTTATAAGCCTTTAAGGGCACGATTTAAAATGCAGACGTCACAGGTGCCTTGGCGTCCTCCTCCTTCCAGCAGGGCCAGTCAAGCAATTTTACTGCCAAGTGAAAGTAATTTTGCTTCCCCCACTTCCTGTATGCAAGGGGAAGGTCAACTGTGTTCCTTCCTCAAAGGTTTCTCTGTTGCACATACTTCCCAGTGGATTTACCAAAGAGAGCATAAGACATTTTGCAGGCTAGAGCAGGAGTAACTTATAGGAACCTGAGGAGAAGCAAGAGAAGCGGTTTTGGTGAACCAACCAGAGAGCCATTGGGCGGTATAGAAATGTAATAAATAAATAAATAATAAATAGTTCGGTGCCACTGAGACATTCCCATATGCCTCCTATTCTGAGTAATGGCTAGTGTGCATGCAGAGGGCCAGCCAATAGCAGAGACAATGGGCACCACTAGCCACTCTGCAACTTTGGACCCTCCAGATGTTTTGGCCTATAATTCCTATCAGTCCTATCCAGCATAAGCAATAGTGAGGGATTATGGGAGTTTTAGGCCAAAACATCTGGAGGGCCACGAATTGCCCTCTAAATTAAGTGGGAGCCTCCACTGTTGCTTTCATCTGAAAATAATCATCTCAACTTGGATGTGAAACCATCAGGAACTCCACATATGTCACTCCGGGCCCCTGGGAAGAGGGGTGGGATGTAAGTTCTCACAAATAAATACAACTCCTCTTTGCAGTGGGACATTTTATTTTTCATTATAAACACCAACTTGTCAATGAGGGAAAGATAAAAACAAGCATACACTTTGACTTTGGGGGTTCCCCTTTCTTCCTGTAGAGTATGTCAAGTACTGTAAATTATGCCCCAAAGACTGGATAGTGCATCTTGCAGTTCTCTTGCTCATTGGGTATCCATGAAGGCTGCTTTCCAAATCTGAGCCTAGTTATTGGGGTGCTTTGCACATCACGAATAGCCACTCTGGAAATAATCCGTAGTTGTTTGGTTGTATGGGTATTTGTGAATGACAGAAAAATAAAAATTAAACCACTTTGGCAGTAAGTACACCCATACTCCTGTAGTAATAACACCCATATTCCAGCAGGAATGACACCTGCCCACTCGCATAGTTCCATCTTGTTCATCTGCTCCTTTCAGAGTTTGAGGTCATATATAGCCTATATAAGTAGAAGTTGATAAGTAGATAGTAACATGATTTGCACAATGATATTTAAGGGGCTTGATTGATTTATCTCCCAACTTCTGCTTCCCTGTTGTCCAGTAATGGAGAGTTGTATTAGGTTTTTATTTTATTTTTAAAAGTGATATACCCTTGGAATACTAGGTTCAAGCCTTCAAAAGGAGTTGCATTCTGCATTACTAAGGAAGTGCTGATGGATCAGTACCAAGGTGACAAATGGTCTAACATTTAAGCCAGCTCTTATTAGATTTTTTTTTTCATTTGCTATTTGTTTATGTTATTTATTTGCAACATTTATATACTGCTCATATAAACTGCACATATAAACAGATTCTGGAGTGGTAAACAATAAAAGTTAAAAGAATAAAACACCATATTAAACTGATACGCTAATCAGGGCTAACAAACTGATACTCAATCCAGACAAGACGGAGGTACTGTTAGCGGGTGGTTCATCTGTCCGGCGAGGTGATGTTTGCCCTGTCCTGGACGGGGTTGCACTCTCCCTAAAGGATCGGGTCCATAGTTTGGGGGTGCTCTTCGATCCAGAACTGTCACTTGAGGCACAGCTGAACTCAGTGGCAAAGAGCACCTTTTATCAGCTTAGGCTGATATACCAACTGCTCCCTTATCTGGACAGAGATAGCTTAGCTACAGTTCTCCATGCTCTGATAACCTCTCGTTTGGATTACTGCAATGCGTTATTCATGGGGCTGCCTTTGAAAACGGTCCGGAAACTTCAACTGGTACAAAACAGGGCAGCACAGTTACTAACAGGGACTGGCCAATGAGACCACGGGGGGATCTACGCTACTGCTTTTAAAGCGCTTTGAAAACGTTTTGAAACCTGTATATGCAGTGTATCCTGGGCCCCAACAGTTGTCAAAACTGTTATAAAGCGCTTTAAAGCAGTAGTGTAAATCCCCCCCCCCCCATCACGCCAGTCCTTTTCCAGCTTCATTGGCTGCCAGTCCAGGCCCGATTCAAAGTGCTGGTATTAACATTTAAAGCCCTAAACGGCTTGGGGCCAGGCTATCTGAAGGAACGCCTCCTCCCGTATGTACCTGCCTGGACCCTAAGGTCATCCTCAGGGGTCCTTCTCCGCGAGCCCCTGCCAAAGGAAGTGAGGCCTTCTCTGCTATGGAATAAGCTCCCTAAGGAGGTTCGCTTGGCACCTACATTATATGCTTTTAGACGCCAGGTGAAGACCTTTTTATTCTCCCAGCATTTTAACAGTCTATAAATAAATTTTAACTTGGTGTTTTAAATTTGTAATTTTGCATTTCTGCTGTTTTTATCTGGTTGAGCTTTTATATTGTATTTTTGTATTATGGTTTTATACTGTTGTTTTATACTTTGAATGTTTTTAATTTTTGTGAACCGCCCAGAGAGCTCCAGCTATTGGGAGGTATAGAAATGTAATAAATAAATAAATATTAAAAGGTTGTTGTTATTATTATATATATCTGCCCTTTCTCCATTCAGTAAAACAGTGTCCAAGGTGTATGATTTAGTGGAATTCAAATAGAAAATGTATTCACACAGAAACTGGAAAAAAAATGTTTAAACATAAAAGTAGTGAAGTTTGAACTTCACCAGGAAATAAAGGAACAAGAAAGAAAAACCTAGAAAAACCAAGATTTATTCAAAAGCTGTCTATGAGCCAAAAAGCTAGCCTAGGAAAAAGCTAGCTCTGACCAGGTTCACACGATCAGAAGCCACTGAGGTTTCTTTCCCCACCTCCTGTCTTGCTGCTTGCATGCCCAACATTGGCCAAATTGCCTGCAATGTGTCACAGGTTATTGTGTTGTCTGAACGTGGCATGGTGTGCAGTGGGGATGACTTCTGAACTGCCACACAGCATGCCAGGTTCAGACAACATGATAATCCACACCATGTGTTAGGATTGCACCCGAGGAAGCCACCTCAGATGAGGAGGAGGCAAACTTACAAGAAGTAGAGGGTGTTTCCTCCCCAACAGCCGGACCAGAGACCGATGTACAGTTGGAAGGGAGTCGTGCAATGGAAGAGGATGCAGGTCCCGTGGAGGAGCCATGGGCCAGTCAGTCGCTTCCTCTGCCTGTCTCTCCTGAGGCTGAGTCAGAGACGGAGGTGGTTCAACCACCCAGCCCCCGTGAAAGGAGACGAAGGAGAATGGCAGAACAAATGCAGGTGGTCAGGCGAAGTATGCGCCTGCAAAACAGGCAGGGAAAAGACGCCGAGCTGTAGTAGGGGGTTGGGTCAAAGGGTGGAGGAATGAGGCACAGCTGGGATCTGGGTGGGTCATGCTGGCAGGGCTTGAAAAGGGAAAATCTGACCGCTGGTCCGGTGTAGCAAACAACTTTCGTTCCTCCGGTTGCTACTGTGCCCCACACACTGCCTCTTGACCGTGACTTTGGATTCCTGACCTGGACCGGCTTGATTGACTCCGCTTGAACGTTTATCCCTGGCATTTTGGACGACTGACTTGGCTCTTGATATAGGACTGGACTTGACCTTCGCTTGCTCTTGGCTCCTTGACACCAGCACCCTCTGTTTGGTTCTTCGACTTTGGTTTTGGCCGGACACCACAATTAGAGTGTAGGGGATGGATGAACTTTACTTAGGGAGTTCCTTCAGTCTCCAAAAGCATCTTTTCTACTGAGAAAAAATTATAACATCTTTATTATCTGTACAGGAAGTCCAGGCAAAGTTCCACCAGGACTTTAATAACTGTCACCTCACCATCAACAAGAGTTTAGACCTCAATCAATCAACTTACTTTAGGCAACCAAATACAGGTTTTAGCCAATTACATACATGTCTAAGCTTTCACCTTGCCATCAACAAGAGTTTAGACCAGTCCACACAACAGGTTCAATTCTAGACACCACTGTGAAACAATATAATGGAAATATGAGCATCACTTTTTATCAGAAACCTACTGACTGTTACACCTATTTTTATTTATTTATTTATTTAATTATTTTTTTACATTTATATACCGCCCCACAGCCGAAGCTCTCTGGGCGGTTTACAACAATTAAAAATAGTAAACATTAAAAGTATACAAAAATTTAAAAAAACATAAAAACAGTATAAAAACAACAACAGTATCCATTTAAAAGCAACAATTCTGGGGTCCATTAAAAACAAACTTAACGTTGTTAAATGCTGTTAAAATGCCTGGGAGAAGGGAAAAGTCTTGACCTGGCGCCGAAAAGATAACAATGTTTACATGCTATTTACATGCTTCAAGCTTCCACCCAGAACACACCACAAACTCTGTTGTCTACAGCCAAGCTCCACAATAGAACCTTATCCATTCAGACTCAGAAATTGATTCACAACCTGGCCAAATGATCTACTCTACGACAGACCCAGAAGAAGAAACAGAACACCCCTTCTTATCATAGTGCAGCTAAAACCTCTCAAACATTATCATCAATGATTTACAGTCCATCTGGATAATGACATTTCCCTCTCGCAGGCCTTTAATGGTAGGCCAGACCTAGAAACAGTCGCCCAACCTAAAACAGCTATCCACCAACAACAGACCATGGGCTCATCTACACCAAGCAGGTTATTCCACTATGAAAGTGGTATATAAAAGGCAGGAGCCACACTACTGCTTTATGGTGGTACTGAAGTGCACTGACACTGTTGGGGCCCATGACACATACCATATACCGCTTTCATAGTGCTATATCCTGCTTGGTATAGATATGTCATGGGCCCCAATAGTTGTCAGTGTACTCCAGTACCACTTTAAAGCAGCAGTGTAGATCCTTCAGTGAACTTCAATACCCCTATAAAGCAGTAGTGTGGCTCCTGCCTTTTATATAACGCTTTCATGCCACTTTCATAGTGGAATATCCTGCTTGATGTAGATGATCCCCATGTAACAGAGATACAGACATGGGAACCAGACCTCATGTCAAACCCATATATTAACTCTTCCCCCATGCCTACTGTGCTAACTCCATTACAGGACCTAATCATGTCATCCAAAACACCAGGGGTTCTTTTACCTGCCCATTTTCCAATGTGATATATGTCATCATTTGCTGAAATCAGCCTACCGCATTTTACACCCTACTGAGAACCCTCTGATTGTTCTCAGATATGCCCTATGGAATGTGCATCCAGTTCTTAGTGTTTTTTATATGATGTTTTCTGATCCTTTCAGATCAACATCCCTTCAATCTGGCTTCAGGCCTGGTTATGGGACAGAAACAGCTTTGGTCGCCTTGGTGGATGATCTTCGCCGGGAACTGGACAGGGGCAGTGTGTCCCTGCTGGTTCTGCTGGACCTCTCAGCGGCGTTCGATACCATCGACCATGGTATCCTTCTGGGCCGCCTTGCTGGGATGGGTCTTGGAGGCACTGTTTTACAGTGGCTCCATTCCTTCCTGGATGGACGGACCCAGAAGGTGGTACTGGGGGACTCCTGTTCAACTCCTTGGCCATTGGCCTGTGGAGTCCCTCAGGGCTCTGTTTTGTCCCCCATGCTATTTAACATATACATGAAACCGTTGGGAGAGGTTATCCGGAGTTGTGGGGTGCGGTGCCACCAGTACGCTGATGACACCCAACTCTACTACTCCTTTCCACCCAATTCCAAGGAAGCGGTTTCTGTGCTAAACTGGTGTTTGTTGGCAGTAATGGATTGGATGAGGGCGAACAAATTGAAGCTTAATCCAGATGAGACAGAGGTGTTCCTGGTCAGCCGAAAGGCAGATCAGGGAATAGGGATTCAGCTTGTGTTGGATGGGGTTACACTCCCCCTGAAGACGCAGGTCCGCAGCTTGGGTGTACTTCTGGATTCAGCCCTGAGCCTGGATGCCCAGGTTTCGGCGGTGGCCAGGAGTGCATTTGCACAGTTAAAGCTAGTGCGCCAGCTGCGCCCGTTCCTAGAGATGTCGGACCTGGCCACGGTGACACATGCCTTAGTTACATCCCGATTGGATTACTGTAACGCGCTCTACGTGGGGCTGCCTTTGAAGAGTGTTCGGAAACTCCAGCTGGTTCAAAGAGCTGCAGCCAGAGTGTTGACCGGGGCTGGTTACAGGGAGCACACAACTCCCCTGTTAAAACAGCTCCACTGGCTTCCAGTCTGTTTCCGGGCACAATTCAAAGTGCTGGTTATGACCTATAAAGCTCTATATGGCTCGGGTCCAGGTTATTTGAAAGAACGTATTCTCCCTTATGAACCTGCCACCACCGAAACCTGGGCATCCACCAAGGCAACCAAAGCTGTTTCTATCCCATAACCAGGCCTGAAGCCAAACTGAATAAAGAATAATATCAGAAATGGTAATATGCAAAAAATAGTGGTGGAACATTTCATCATCCCAGGACACAGGGTCACTGACCTCAAGGTGGCCATTCTTGATTAAAGGAAGTTCAAAGATCGATCGACATGAAAACAACAAACTACAATTCCTCAAGAATCAAAGGCAGCCATGTTCCCATAAGAACAATTCCAAAATCCATACAGTATAATACCATTATTAGGACAATTCATAAAAATATTCATCAAGAAGCTCAACTCTATCTCCTGTGGCTTAAATTAGGGGTGTGCACGGACCCCCCGCTCCGCTTCACTTGCAGATCCGCCATTTTCCGGATCGGGCCGCTCCGCCCCGCCCCCGCTCCGCCCACTTCCGCTCCGCTCCGCCCGGAGCTCCGTTTCCCCCCCCCCATAGGCTTGCATTGAAAGCTAAAAAATTATACAACTTTTTTTCTGTTCAAGTTAGAAACCTCATGTTTGGCACCATGACACCTCAAGGGGATATACACATGCACGCCAAGTTTCAAAGCAATCCCATCATCCCCTGATTTTTGGCGAATTTTTGAAAATCGGGCACCCCACACACAACATCCCTGCGAGGTGGGCAGGGGAGGAGGGAGGGAAGGCAGGCAGGCATGCAGCTGGCATTTCTGGGGGCATAAGGAAGTGAGCCAAGGATAAGCCAGTAATGCATATAAAATGGAATAAATCAATCAATAAACAAAGGAGGGGTGGAATTAAAAGCAGCAGTGTTGCTCAATAAACAGCAAGAAGAATTTTTTTTAAAAGGCTATATCTGTCTTTTACCAGCAATAGGGGGACGTGCCCGGGGGAGGGGGAAGTAGCTGCCAGTTCAAGACACTGACAGCCACCAACAGCTCTGAGAAGAAGTAAAACGCTCACTTCGACTCATAACAGGCATTGCTCCACCACTGAAAAGTGACCATTCACTTCAACTCATGATAGGCATTGCTCCACCGTTTTACTCTCTTTGGAAGGCTCTAATGGCCTTCCAGTGCAGGAGAGAGTGGGGGCACGTCCACGATGAGATGCCCTAGGGGAGCTCATCCCCTTGCACCACATCGATTCAGTTGTTCCCCAAGGTTAGGGTGGGGAGCAGTGCTGTGTTTCTATCTCTTATTCTTGGCTTAGTATATGATTTCAGGTTGTGTTTGTGCATTTGGTGGGGCTACTGTGTTAAAAAACACGGGGAAAAGCCCGTTCAGATGAAGAAAGAGAAGTTTCCCAGAATCCCAAGTTACCTGTTTTGCCTATGCCCTCCTCCAACTTTGGGATCATCATGACCGGGAGCTGACTCTGCCCCTCAGCCCTTTGAAAAAGGTATTTTTCCCGCTGATTTTTTAAAAACTTCTAGCCCGCGACCCGTACGATGCAGAAAGTTGAGAGTGGTCTCAAAATGACCCCCATCCACGACTCTCTGTGCACAAGAATTTTCAGAATGATAGCTTAAACCCCCCCCAGTTATCCCCGATTCTTTCCCTCAATGCAATCCTATGGACGAAAAGCCGAAAACGCAGTTTGAGCCGCGCGGTTGACCCGATTTTCACAAAAATATAGCACGCGACCCAGACAACGCAGAGAGGTGAGAGTGGTCTCAAAATGACCCCCATCCACGACTCTCTGTGCACAAGAATTTTCAGAATGATAGCTTAAACCCCCCCCAGTTATCCCCGATTCTTTCCCTCAATGCAATCCTATGGGCGAAAAGCCGAAAACGCCGTTTGAGCCGCGCGGTTGACCCGATTTTCACAAAAATATAGCACGCGACCCAGACAACGCAGAGAGGTGAGAGTGGTCTCAAAATGACCCCCATCCACGACTCTCTGTGCACAAGAATTTTCAGAATGATAGCTTCAAAAACAACGTAGTTATGCGCGATTATTTGCCGCAATGCAATCCTATGGCGAAATGTTTTCAAGATGGCGACCGGAGCGCTCCGCCTGAACTCGGAGCTCCGAAAAATGGGCGCTTCTCTTCGCCTTGCTTCTAGGGGGTCCGCGGTCCGCTCCTACTCCGCCTCTGGGTAAGGCGGAGCAGGCCAATCCGCTACTGCTTCTATGCTCCTAATCGGAGCGGAGCACATCCCTAGCTTAAATAGGGACAAAGGTTTATCAAAGGGATGTTTCCAAGCTGGGCGAGTGGGCATCTAAAGACAGATGTGATTCAGTGTAAGCAAGTGTAAGGTAATGCATGTTGGGGCAAAAAAAACCACACCCAAATTCAAGTATAACCTCATGGGATCTGAGCCAGCAATGACCAAACCAAAAAAAAAAGAAATCTTGGGGTTGTGGTGGACAGCTTGATGAAAATGTCCACCCATTGTGCAGCCGCTGTAAAGAAGGCAAACTCCACGTTAGGCATTATAAGAAAAGGAATTGAGACTATAACTGCCAGTATCATACTGCCTTTATACAAATCTATGGTGCGACCACACTTAGAATACTGTGTACAGTTCTGGTCACCACACCTAAAAAAGATAGTGTAGAGCTAGAAAAAGTGCAGGAAAGGGCAACTAAAATGATCAAGAGACTAGAGCATCCCCCTTAGGAGGGAAGGTTACAACAGCTGGGATTGTTTAGCTTGGAAAAAGGCTAAGGGGAGACATGATGGAGGTGTACAAAATTATGCATGGCGTGGAGAATGTGGACAGGGAGACATTTTCCTCCTTCTCCCACAATACTAGAACCCAGGATCATCCCATGAATCTGATTGGTGGGAGGTTCAAGGCAGATAAAAGGAAGTACTTCTCCACATAATGCATAGTTAAATAATGGAATTCACTACCACAAGATGTGGTGATGGACACCAATTTAGATGGCTTTAAAAGGGGTTGGTTAAATTCCTGGAGAAGACTATCAATGGCTATTATTATTATCTATATAAATAAAAATGAAAAAGACCGTTCGTTACTGTCGTTATATCTCCGAAAGTTCTTCACCGATTGCTTTGAAATTTTGACAGAGCGTTGCGTTCGAATACGCAAGCGTTGTTATGTAACTATGTTCTCTATGGGGTCAAAGGTTTGTCTTAAAATCGAAGAAATAGGCCTCCTCAAAACCAGTCCTGCTGATCATTGTGACATCACCAACCAGTAGGCCAATCCACTGCCTCTGCCTCCTCTCCTATTTGCATATTCTCTCACAATTGGCTGAGTGAATATAGATGTCACACCTGTGACAGTTACACATTCTGAAGAAAGGTAACTGCCAGGAGTTTCCACTAACCTCCTCACCATAAAAACATCCTTTTTTAAAAACCAAACAATCTGCTTTATTTCATCCAAATAATGCCTCACAGAAGATCACACTTAGGTTGTCGTACTCGCAGAGTGGAAGCACTGCGACGAGAAATTGCAAATCAGACTGAGGAAGAACGGGCATCAGCAAACGAGAAAAAAAGAAAAAGAATGCCTCAAATACGTGCCAAGGAACCAGGCAAGCAACGTTCAGCCAGACTTGAGGATGCACGGTTGCGAGCACAGCAATCGCATTCTACAGCTTCAGATCTGCTTTGTTCTCAACAGAATGAACGCGACAGGCTGAGAGTGGCTAAAAGACGTCAACGAGAAACAGCACATCAGCGTCAAACACGACTCCGTGGTAAACAATCACACGATTACAATCGCCTTGCATTCCGGTACAACCCAGCTGATGATTATAGTTTGAGGCGGCATGTTCTCATCGGCACTATGACTGAAGTGTGTCCTTATTGCAAGGCTCTTAAATTTAATGGAGAAACAAAAGGAATGTGTTGCGCTGCTGGAAAAATTAAACTGCCTCAACTTGGAGAACCACCAGAGCCATTACAAACTTTGCTTGCCGGATATACCGCAGAATCAAAGCATTTCCTATCTAACATCAGGAAATACAACTCATGCTTCCAAATGATGTCGTTCGGCGCAGAAATCATCACAGCTCCATTTATGCCAACTTTCAAAGTCAAAGGACAAATTTATCATAAAGCCGGCTCCTTCCTTCCGTTTCAAGATAGTCAACATAAATTCCTACAAATGTATTTCATTGGTGATGGCAATGATGAATTGAATGCACGCTGAGGAATTTATACCGGCATAAAAAGGTCCATCGTTTCAAAACTGCAACAGCTACTTCACGAAAAAAACAATTTAGTACATTTGTTCAAAACAGCAATTGACATGATGCCATCTGATACGCACAAGATTGTTATTCATGCTGACAAAACGCCTGCTGGAGAACATGTGCGAAGATTCAATGCTCCAACTATAGACGAAGTGGCAATTGTTATAGGCGGAGATCAATCTTGACAGGACCTTTCAAAGGTGAAGATGTCCTCATTCCTCGCATTCCTTTGATTCCAACAGATATGCCATTTCAATTTAAGAGATTGCAATTCCCAATTCCATTGGCGTTTGCAATCACTATCAACAAAGCTCAGGGCCAATCTTTAGAATTGTGCGGTTTAGATCTAGACACAGATTGCTTCTCACATGGACAATTATATGTTGCGTGTTCTAGAGTCGGCAAACCAGACAATCTCTATATCTACACAGACAATGGAACAACTAAAAATATTGTATACCCACAAGCATTGTGAAATTAAACATATTAGAAACATCCACTTTGTCTTTTTTTTTCTTTTCAATTTAACCAGACTGAGCCACAGCAATGCGTGGCAGGGTACAGCTAGTTATTATTATATTTATTTTTATCCCGCCTTTTGCCCAATGCTGGGCCTCAAGGCGGTCTTACAAAGTTTAAAATATACATGGGGGGGGGGGAGGGAAACAAAACCATAAACAATTAAAAAATACACAACAAAATTATAAGACATTAACATAGATGGAGGGCTGGATTATTCTCCAAAGGCCTGCTTGAACAAAAAAGTTTTAGCCTGCTTCCGAAAACCCATCAAGGAGGGAGCCAGCCTAGCTTCCCTGGGAAGAGAGTTCCAGAGCACCGGAGCAGCCACCGAGAAGGCCCTCTCCCATGTTCCCACCAAGCGTGCCTGTGAAGAAGGTGGGACTGAAAGAAGGGCTTCTCCAGAAGATCTCAAAGCACGGGCAGGCTCATAAGGGAGAATACAGTCTTTCAAATAACCTGGACCCGAACCATATAGAGCTAGCCCTGATGGTTATGTGCTACCTCCAGTATCAGAGGCAGTAAGCCTGTGTGCACCAGTTGCTGGGGAACATGGGTGGGAGGGTGCTATTGCACCATGTCCTGTTTTGTTGGTCCCTGGCCGATGGCTGGTTGGCCACTGTGTGAACAGAGTGCTGGACCCTTGGTCTGATCCAGCATGGCACTTCTTATGTTCGTACTACGGTACCATAATGTCTTTTGGCTTTTCATTGCCTTATTGTAGAGCTCCTGTTCGTTGAATAAGCATCAGGGTGGTTGCAGATCCAATTCCTTGTTATGTAACAGCGAGAGACGATGGCAGTGTCAGTGCTTAGAAAGGCACAGTCTCCTCCTTGTCCTCTCACCTCCACCCTGCAACAGAAGAAGCAAAGGTGGAATAGTCATGCCAAGCTATTCTCTCTTTCGTGGGGAGGGGCAGACATTTCAAACTATGCAGCCACGGAACCAAACCATTAGATACTGGAGTCCATTTCCATAGGATCAGTCTTCCATAACCCTCCACTTCAGACACTTAAGAGTGTGATCCTATACATGTCTACTCAAAAGTAAGCCCAGCTGAGTTCCTTCCCTCCCTCCCTCTTAAGGGTGAAGGCTGCGTGTGTGCTTCCCTCAGTTTCTGAGAAAAGCGGTATCAGGACGGGGTGACTCTGAGCATGTCCAGAGTCTGGCCTCTCAAAATCATGCTGTTGTATCAAAGACACACATGTCAGGTGGGAGGAGGCACCGCAAATGGATGCAGCCCTTTTACGTGGGTTGTTCCCTTTCACGTGGAATTGGGTTGACTGCTTGAGGCTGAGCTTAGGAATCACAATGGGTGCCAAAGGCCAGTAAGTCTGGCATCCCACCCAAGGCACACTGGGAGTTCTGCCCAAGGCATGCTGGGAACTGGTTTTTTATTAAATTCGTTAAAAAATACTTAAATCCCAAAATTCATGTTTTTAGATTTTTTCTGACAGATTCTGACCTGTCTGCATGAACAGCATTAAGGCAGTACCATATGTGGAAGTGGGTTAACATTTCAGGACATATGTGTGTGACACACACATACTTTCCACTCTATAGGTAGAGATAACATAACCTTAAACGTGGTTCAGTATTTAATAGGCAACCACTGCAGTTCTTTTAATACTGGTGCTATGTGCCCCAGTGAGTACCCTAGCTGCTGCATTTTGCACTAGCTGCAGCTTCTGAACCACATGCGAGGGCAGCCCCACATAGAGCGCATTGCAGTAGTCTAATCATGAGGTTACCAGTACATGGGTCACCATGGTTAGGCAAGCCCTATCCAGGAATGGATGTAGTTGGCATACCAAGCCCAAGTAATGGCCACACCTGCTCCTCTGGGTCTCCAGTGACAAAGATGGATCCAGGAGCAACCCCAAACTATGAATCTGCTCCTTCGAAGGGAGTGCAACCCTATCCAGAATAGGCAAACATCCCAATTCCCAAACCAGGAAACCATCAACCCATAGGATCTCTTGTCTTATCGGGATTCAGCTTCAGTTTATTGGTCCCCATCCAAGACATAACTGCATCCAGGGACCAATTCAGAATGTGCACAGCCTCTCCCAATTCAGATGTCACAGAGAAAAAGAGCTGGATTCGTCAGCATATTGAATCCACTGAACCTGCAGTGCAATGGGGCTAGAGCCATGTGCTTCTCTGCCTTTTGTTATCCTGAACCCCCACATGCAGATTAGAACGTATGTGCATATCTGCTGCTTCAATGCATTTACAGCAGTATGAGGCTAACCGGCCCTCAGAATTCGGAAAATTCAGAATAAGAAGCAGAGAGTTTTGTGGATGAGACTTTCGAAGACCTACATAACAGCATCCCAAACCCAGGGTACCAGCTCCACTGCAATTAGAGAGAATGGGGGTCCAGGGAGAGGAAGGCATCCGTCTAAGGAAGAGGGAAATAATCCCTTGAAAGGGACCCACCCTTCGGCAGACAAAATTCTTTTGCATGAAGCATATGCCTCTGGGGAGTTTGCGGTGATGGGAGATTCAATCATTAGACCTAGGGACAGTTGGGTTTGTAACTGGCATGTAGACCGTAAAATTGCCTGCCTGGTGTGAAGGTTGCAGTTATCATACATCTTCAGTGGCTTTCCCATTTTCTTTTCCTCACTTTTCCTTCCTTCATTGAGATTACAAACCTGTAGGCAAACCTATTAATTGCACTGAATTAATTAATGAACTAGACTTAGTGCAGGAGGCACTTTAAAAGTGATAAATTATGATGGGGATAGAACTATGACAGCTAAAGAAATCTATTCAGATGCCAGGAGGAAACTGGAGGGGATGGCCACCTCTACCATGTTTTTCCTTGTGAACTTACTGAGGGCAACTTCTTTCTGGTCGCAAAATGATGACCTAGGCTGATTGATGGTCTGTTATATATCCCCATTCCATTGGTTCTCCCAAACTGTTACCTCTTCTTCATGTTCAGCTCAACCCTCTCAAATCTCATCTTCATCCAATACATTATTTTAGAAACTGGTTACTCTCTATATTAGATCTTTTCACAATCACCATCCTTGATGGGCTCCCAACCAAAATAACATATAAGACTATGGACCCTGTTGGCTTCTTTGGGCAATATCAGGACATTCGGCCTTCTCCTAAAATCTCCCTCAAAGGAATGAATGGTCAAGCTCTTCCTATATTGCAATCCGCCCTCCAAAGCACTGTCATTAAGAGGAACAAAGACTCACGTGTTCCTGAACTCTGTCCCATCTGCCCATCTCCAACCTTGGCCTTGGTCCTTCTGGAGGCCAATCCAGTGATCAGCTTTTCCCTTGTAACGCAGAATGAATGCCTTAAATGCACACAGAAAAAGAATATAGAACAGTGTCTTCAAAGGAACATCCTATACCTGAAATGCCAGTAGTTGTAAAATCTATGTTAGATGGAGGAAGAAGAGGACAAAAGCTGTCAGTTAAGTCCTGAGGAAGGCATAGGGAATTGTCAGTGGGAATGGAAATTGAACGGAGGTGAAGGTAGGATAGTAGAGGAGGACGAGGAAGAATGTTAAAAGATTAGGAAAGTGGCTGGATGAAGATTATAGGGAAGAGATAATCCTGAAGGAAAGCTCTCCTAGGGTAACATTCTAAACATGTTTGTATTTGTAAATGGACCCAGCTTCCACAGGTTGAAATAACCCTTAGCTTGATATTGCGAAGTCCTCAAGCAAACAACCGAATGAATTTGAGACGTTGGCCGTGTTCGAACAACACAACAGTCAACCCTGTGTTAACAGTCCACCCCACGGATGAATATTAACATGTCGCATTTAATCAACCATTGACTATTGTGACGTCCAAACCCAGTCATTGTGCCTACTGTCCTCTCTGAGTGTAGGAATGCCCGCTGGCATCCTTAGGCATGGGCCTTGTCATGGTGCACCCTTGTAGCCCCCTGAGGAGGGGGTTTCTTTGTCCTTTTCTCCTGAGGGGATTTGTCTCAAAACAGTGGGAGGGAGCAGGTGTATAACTCCACAAATTGTTGAAGGTGTAACATAGCTAATGCTTCTCTTAAAAGTATGTTTTGGCAATGCGTAGTAGTTACATCTTTGGGGGAGGATGTTATTATATGGATAAATTTTGTATTGGAACACTCCTTAATATGTACTGATGTGCATGCCCTTTTAAATTATCTGGAAGTTAACACATGGTCAACACAAATGGATTCTCTGTGCCCATCTGACAAATAAAGACTGGTATTACAATACTAGAAAGGTAAATGCTTACTTCCTGTAATGCAATGGTTCCAAGACCTTGCAATACTTGCAACATTTAAACGGTTAGTGTATAGATGCCACCTGTATATGGATACTTCTTGGGATATTTGGTCTGTTTTTGTTGAAGTTAATGTATAGTTGTATATATACATAAAAGCAATACAGGACCAGGACAACATGGGGCATCTTTGCTGCTCCCAGCCTCTGCATCCATTCTGGATTTGGGCCTAAAAGACCAAGGAAAAGTGGGGTTGCATGGAGGGGAAGTTTTGCATGTCTTCGCAGGAGTAAGTCCCAGGGAGCTTGATAGGACTTGCCTCCAGATCAAGTGTGCTTCCATGCTCACCTTAGAAGAAGTGCCATTGAACACAGTGGGGCATACTTCTGAGTAGACATGCACAGGATTGTAGGGAAGGGGAAAGGCAGGGTCCTGGCAATCGGAAATTTGGGGTTGATTGTCACGGCCAACCAAAACTTCAAGATTCCTGGGAGCCATCCTAGATGCAGCTTTGCTGTTGGGCAGTATAGAAATGTAATAAATGAATGAATGAAAATGAAATGAATATATCTGGTGAAATTCTCTCTTCTGAGCAACTAGTGAAAGCACAGGAGCTCTGTCTTTTGGGCAGCCTACTACTATCCCAGCTTGTCTTACACATCACAATTTGCCGAAATCCTGTATTTCAACTCTCTCAATTCTTTTGAAAACTTGTCAACAGGGCCGGATTAAGACATGCTGAGGCCCTAAGCCATGCCAAGATTCAGAGGCCCCATAGCATAAAAAATTAAGAGGAAAAGTGTATTACATTACAATAGGAAGGTAATGAAAGGTTACCAACCAGCATCAGGGGATACTTGTGCTTAAACAGTGTTAGATAACCTTCTGTGTGCATAAAAGCATTAATAAAGTAAGCTGATTTCAACTTAAACTGTCTCTAGCATGCACTTATTGCCTCCAATACTAAATGCTGTGTTGCCATGCTTTCGCTATATAAGGTAACTCTGCTGTAAGTCACACCAGACTTTCCAACATATTTAAGCCAAAGCAATTTCAATTATAATGCAGCTTAGGCCCTTTCTATACCTAAGGATTATCCCAGGCAAATGGAGGGATTGACCCTGCCTGCTCTCGGGATCCCCTGTGTGTCATTTGGATGCCCAAGGATGATCCCTGGACGATTCCGGGATATAGGCATGGTGTAGACATGCCCTAAGTTATCTCCAATATACTTGGAGGCCCCGCATAATATGAGGCCCTAAGCAATGGCTTCTTGGCTTGTTCCTAAATCCAACACTGCCTGTCAAAAAAAAAGTGGTCCAGTAGCTGAGATGGAAAATATATTCATGTCAAGTTATGAAAGTACAAGTTACATCAAGGGTCATCTTTGTGCCTCCATCAGGGTCTGTATAGGTCAGCCTTCCACAACCTGATGCCGTTAAAACACACTGCACTACAACCCACATGATGGCTGGGGGTGATGGGAGTTGTAGTCCAGCACATGCGGAAGGCTGGCTTAGCTCTTTCTTAGCACTGCCGGGAATTGTTCTCACACACACTTAAAAGCTTCTCTCACACACCTATTTTTTGGTCTCACCTTTTCTTGTTCACTCTTAATCGAGGCCAGAGATGAGCCACAGGAAGTACAAAATGTCTGGCTAGACGTCCAGTTTTTCTCCTCTTCTGAGAAAAAGTAGCATTTCCCTTCATAGCCTATCCAGCCACTTGCACAAGGTGGCTCCAAAGGAACAGAGACAGCCGTACCGGAGCACATCTGGTTAGGCGGCTTTCCTGAAACTGTAGGAGGACACAATTCAATCAGCTGTTTAATCTGCTGCTGAAATGGGCCACGTCAATTTGGGAAGGCCATTAAAACAGCCAACGTCTGCCAGGCCAATAAGACCAGGAACGTAACTGGCCCACAGAAGCCATTACTAGTCCAAACAGACTAATGCCAGTGAGCCAGCAATTGAAACAGAAGAATAAAGGCAGACCTGCCTTGCCTCCTTATTTAATCTCTGTGGGGTTGCTTTAGTCCCTTGGGTAGAACTGATCCTGGCTCTTCCCACATTCCTCTTCTGCATCTTTTAAATTTCCAGAAATATTCAACACTTCTTTGGACGGCTGTGAGTGGAGGCAAAGCAGGTGCAGGAGGAGAGAAACAACTCAGGTCACAGAAAAGTTGGAGAGTGGAAAAGGGAAGTCATGGCAATAGAAGCTTATGAAGGGGGAGCCAAGACAGTCATAAGAACACCAGAAAAGCCCTGCTGGATCAGACCGAGGGTCCATCTAGACCTGTATCTCACTCACAGTGGCCAACCAGTTGTCAGTGGGAAACCAACAAGCGGGGCATAAATGCAACAGGACCCTCCAGCTCATGGTCTCCAGCAAGATTACTGCCTCTGATACTGCATGGAGCCATCAGGACTAATAGCCATTGATTACCTTCTCCTCCATAAACATGCCCAACCCCCTTTTAAAGCCATCCCAATTGGGGGCCATCACTACCTCTTGTGATAGCAAATTCCATCGTTTATGCATTGTGTGAGCAAGCCATTTCTTTTACCTGTCCTGAATGTTTCACCAATCCGCTTCATGGGATGAACCTGAGTTCTAGTATTATGTACTGTAAAAGGGCGAAAAAATCTCCCTATCTGCTTTCTCTACACCATGTATAATTTTACAAACTTCTATCATGTCTCCCTTGATGTGGATTATGGGTTAGGTTGTCCAACCGGACACTCACTGAGGTGAGACGACACCAAGGTTTCTTAGTTCTTTGTTTATTATACTAGTATAAGGCTGAGTAATACATGCTAGAGCATCAGCATCAGGAACCCAACAACCCCAATCTCGTGATACACGCATACCCTGTTTCCCCGAAAATAAGACAGTGTCTTATATTAATTTTTGCTCCCAAAGATGCGCTAGGTCTTATTTTCAGGGGATGTCTTATATTATAGCGAGGGGCAAAACTGGAAGTAGGCCTTATTTTCGGGGGAATGCCTTATATTACAGCAAGGGGCAAAACTGGAAGTAGGTCTTATTTTCGGGGGATGTCTTACTTTCGGGGAAACAGGGTATATATGTGGAGGGGGCAAGGTGCCCTTTGGACGACTGCCAGTAGAGCCTTGAAGCAGTTTCAATGACCTTATAAGGTTACACGGGTATTTCAAGCATTTGATTGGGTCCGTCAGCACAGCAGAATAAGGGTACACAGAGAATACACAACACCCTCAGTCTTCTTTCCTTCATTAGGGTGTACACCCAGGGAATTTTATTTCATTTTTTAAAGGCACACCCAGCACACCCTGTGCGCATGCCTATGACATTGTTAGCAATACATTCCCCAAAATAGGGTGTGTGTGTGTGTTTTTTTGGCATCTATTATTGTCTGCTTGGGACTAGAACCGAGCAGCCTAGAACAAAAATTTGCAGAGGGATTTTAAGGCCAGAATTACTAAAAATAAAATAAAATATATCCTTAGGTATAGGGAAATGGCACAAAGTATCCTGCACTGATTGATAATTTATTATCATCCAAGATCAGCAAAATCCTGCACTGATTTAGCTCCTTTCCCCCCCATGGAGTTAGCACAACCATGGAGTAAAACTACAATAACCTGCTCCATATCGCAAGTTCAAACATTCAACTACGTAGCATATAGCGATTGACAGTATTGAACAAGCAGGTCAGATCACCACCACCAAAAGCCCAAGCAGAGACACTCAGAGGACCAAATGACACATTACAGGCAATGCATGTAGCCAAGCCCTGATAGCAACTTCTCCTAATAGCAACCATGGGCATCATCCACTCATAGGGGCAAGGAGGTGCAACTGCCTGCCCACCCAATCCAATTCGTCTCATGCCATCATTCTGAGAGTAGCAACAGAGCCTGTTCATGCTGCATCTCCCCCATTTCTCTCTACTTTCAGTTTCCAGACATATTCGCAAGACTCAGGAAAGGACAGGAGGTCAATAAATTAAAGCAGCACCACAGCCTATTAGGCTTTCGATTTGGTGGCCTGCAGGACTGCCTGCTTCAAAAATCATCCCTTGTGACTATGGAAATCACCGACTTTGCCTCCTGTTCCACCCGGCATGGGCCACTGGATGAGTTCACTTTAATGTAAAGTGAAGCAATGAGTTGGTTTCAGGCACACAGGTTAGATGAGAACCCTGGAAAGTTGCCCATCTGGGAAATGTGTGGGGAGGTACTGCCTGAAAGGACAGTCCCTGCCATTCCCAGAATCATAAGAACGTATTCTCCCTTATGATCCTGCCCGTGCTTTGAGATCTTCTGGAGAGGCCCTTCTTTCAGTCCCACCTTCTTCACAGGCACGCTTGGTGGGAACATGGGAGAGGGCCTTCTCGGTGGCTGCTCCGGTGCTCTGGAACTCTCTTCCCGGGGAAGCTAGGCTGGCTCCCTCCTTGATGGGCTTTCGGAAGCAGGCTAAAACTTTTTTGTTCAAGCAGGCCTTTGGAGAATAATCCAGCCCTCCATCTATGTTAATGTCTTATAATTTTGTTGTGTATTTTTTAATTGTTTATGGTTTTGTTTCCCTCCCCCCCCCCCCCATGTATATTTTAAACTTTGTAAGACCGCCTTGAGGCCCAGCATTGGGCAAAAGGCGGGATACAAATAAATAAATAAATAAATAAATAAATAATAATAATAATAATAATAATGGAAGATGTACACCTTATTATGTACACAGGCTTTTTGTGACTTAAGCCCTCAACCCTGTAAACTTGCATAGGATTGGGCAGTTAATGTTGGCATGTGGAAGTGTTGCAAAAATATCTGCTCGTTACCCTGGTGTACTGCGCTAAGTAGCACACAAAGGAGGAGGTTGAGGTCTGGGTCCAAACCAACTTTATTCTGCAGAATATGGAGACACAGGCGCTCGTGCTGCAAAAAAAAAAGTGTCTCCTCGAGTAAAGAGTTAACAAACTATAGTATTGATATGCCATCTTCTGGTGGATGCTTGCACATGCGCCCCTCTAACAGAAAGTTCTAACTGGGAGACAAAAAGGTTTGGGCCAAACAACCACCACCCTTTGGCACATATTTTCTTGGGCATATCTTCTCCCCGGTTACCTCAGTATGCTCCTGCTTCTTTATCACGGTTATACAGCAAGTAGACATAGCGCTCTCTTTTGTTCCTCAGCAAAGCCAATTTTCTCAACAAAAGCACCATAAACCCCTATACCAGCCTTCCTCAACCTGGGGCGCTCCAGATGTGTTGGACTGCATCTCCCAGAATGCCCCAGCCTGGCTGGGGCATTCTGGGAGATGCAGTCCAACACATCTGGAGCGCCCCAGGCTGAGGAAGGCTGCCCTATACTTTCACCCGTGATGGCTGGAAACGCGTTGGAAGAGAACATTAGCTAGCCGTTCCAAATTTTGTCCATGCTCATGGGCATCCACAGGAATGGGGCAAGGAAGCACAAATGACACTCCTGGGGATAAGCCATGGTCTCCAGATTACCAAGCTCTCATAAAAAAAAAGAAGGTCTCTAACCCGTGTAGAACCTGAGATATGAGGCCAATTGTACAGCCATTATCCTGCCTATTTTTTTTTGTAAAAAAAAACCTAGCCAGCTCCCACCTTTTAGTGTTTTTAGCCAATGAATGAAGTCAAAACAATGGTTAACACATCCACTATCTGGGGCTGTTGATCCTTCAGGGTGTGTTAAGCCTTTTTGGTGGGGGGTCTTCCCTGTTAGGAAGTAACTGCAGTCTCAGGTGGGGGGTTGTTACTTGGGTTTGCTTGTAATCTTTAGCTTGGCCCACTGATGAACCTACGAACATGAGAAGAGCCCTGCTGGATCAGACTGAGGGTTCACCTAGTCCAGCACCCTGTTCACACAGGGGCCAACCAGCTGTTGACCAGGGACCACCCAAGCAGGACACAGTGCAACAGCACCCTCCCACCCATGTTCCCCAGCAACTCGTGCTTACTGCCTCGGATACTGGAGGTAGCACTTGAAGCAGAGAAGAGGGAAGCTGTGGCTTGAGTAAGATCAGACAGAGCAGCAGCAGCAGCCCAGCCAGTGAAGCAACTTAGCAACTAGGACTCCCCACGTTGCCTTTTAGTTCCATTCACACACTCAGGCCCAATAGTGCCATGGGACACACCTCCCCCATGGCTTCAGAAACCATTTGGTGGGGGCAGCCATGCAGTAGCTTCCCATTCCAATCACTGGCTGGGTGTGTGTGTGTGCAATGATTAAGTGCTCCTCTGATGCCATGTTTCTCGCCTGCCCAAGGGCCTCTACTTCCCTTGCTCGGCTTCGTCCATTTTCGTCTGCTGCCCCTTACGCCTGGAACGCTCTTCCAGAACATTTGAGAACTACAAGTTCAACCACAGCTTTTAAAGCTCAACTAAAAACTTTTCTTTTTCCTAAAGCTTTTAAAACTTGATGTTGTGCAGACTTCTACTGTTACTTTCTACTGTTAGTTTTTCCCTACCCTGTGCCTGCTTACCCTTCCCTGTACCTGTTGGCATTCTCTTCCCCTCCTTATTGTTTTACTATGATTTTATTAGATTGTAAGCCTATGCGGCAGAGTCTTGCTATTTACTGTTTTACTCTGTACAGCACCATGTACATTGATGGTGCTATATAAATAAATAATAATAATAATAATAAAGTGGGAAGGAACCAAGCAGCCTTCTTCACCCAGGTGGACCTTGGATTCAGGTGCTTATCAGAGTGAAGTGGGCATGAGCTGACACACCACTACTCCTAAGCGTGAAGTGGGCCTCAGAAGCCAAACTGTTGAAGCCAGAGAGGGATCATCACTGTGACAGACCAAGAAGAAAGCAGGAAGACCAGAGTCAGAAAACTCACCTTGTGACGAAACAATGATGGGGACAATGATGAGGAGTGCTATTAAGATGGCGATGGCAACACACAGGGTTATTACACGGAAATGCCTCTGGAGATTTTCTGAAAGGAAATAAGACACACAAATGCTGCTGACAATGGCCCTTTCCTACACCTAAGGATTATCCCAGGATAAAGGAGGGATCGTCCCTGCCTGCTCCCGGGATCCCCTGTGTGTCATTTGCATGCACAGGGATGATCCCGGGATGATCCCTGGAAAAAAAAGGCAGGTGTAGAAACGGCCAATGCTGCCTCAAGGGAGGAAGAATGTTTATCTCACCTGGAAGGGGTGTTTCTTCTCCAGCCACATGAGTAAGCAAACTAAACTAAAACCTGCATAACAACTGACTGTTAGAGCAGTATGACAATGGAATCAGTTACCCAGGGAGGTTGTGGGCTCTCCCACACTAGAGGCCTTCAAGAGGCAGCTGGACAAGCATCTGTCGGGGATGCTTTAGGGTGGATTCCTGCATTGAGCAGGGGGTTGGACTCGATGGCCTTGTAGGCCCCTTCCAACTCTGCTGTTCTATGATTCTATGAATTATTTTGGCTGAAAATGCCAGAGCTGTGCACTCTCTATTAAGGGAAGACTCTAGATCCCGCAGCTTTGAAACATTATGCAGTTTAAGCAAATGTGAGCATCCTTTATTTTGAACTATGCATTCTGCTTCTCTATGAGGAGGGACAACAAGTTAAGTGTTACACCGAAGTTAAGCTCATGTCTCACTTAGCTTCTGAGATTTTACCAAGCATTGCCCTAAATGCAACAGAGTTAGGGATGTTTCGCCCATTGAAATCAATGGCCTTAAGCATGCCTGTTTATTGGGCTTAAGCAATTACCCATACATTTTCAAGATTTATCTTCACAGCAATAGGGGCTTGAAACAAATTTTGAATAGCAGAGCTAGAATTCTTAGGATGCTGATTTCTGTAACACCCAATGCCAAATGCTTTGCTCATGTGGTTTTACAGCAGAAACAGGGAATACAGACAGCCCAACTGTTAACACACATCCTCTGCAGATACATGTTTGGGGGAGACCCACATGTAGAAAGGCATCTTTTACCCTTGGCAGTGGTGTGGCCTAGCAGATTTATCCCATGTGGGCTGGGTTTACACAGCACGCTAATCCACCCAGTGTGGGTAGTTGCTGAACCTTGGGTTATCGTGTTGTCTGAACGCAGCACGTTTTCGCGGGGTTGCTTCTTAACCATGTAGTGTGGCTTGTTAACCACTCTGAACTGGGCTCCCAAGGTGGCTTGTTCTAGAGAAATAAACCACCCTACATGATTAACAAGCACCCTGCAGAAAATGCACTGCACTCAGATAACATGATTAGGCACCCTGCGAAAAACACACTGCATCAAGACTACATTGTTAACCCGTAGTGGTTTAGCATGTTGTGTGAACCCAGCCATGCATTCAAACTCTATTTCTAAGGAGGTTAATTACAGAAGAATCAGAATGTACACAATGATCACTTCATGAATTGGCCTATTTACAATAGGTATTTAGTCAATGAGTATTTAGTCGCTGATATTGCTGTACAAACTCCAATAACGAATCAAGAAGCTTGTATGCAAAGACAATCCTATGCACACTAAACATGAGGTAGAAGAACAAATGAATACCATGTCACTCCATGCACAGGGCTCAAGGGTGGGGAAGTTGGCTTAAAGAGCATGCTCAGTGTCCAATTTGAGCGCTGTTATGCTTCAGAAATTAGGCCATGATCATGTGTGACTGTCTCAGACTTGGATGGGCTGGGTTGTGGCTTCTGGGGCACTGCCAGGAGTTCGCAACCCATGAGCCAATCACTTGCTTGAACTCCTCAAACATTTCCATGGAAAATGCAAACGTCCCATGCTCGTCCTTCTGCATGGCGCAAGACTGAAGCAACATCTAAGAGTCCACAAGGTGGACTTTGGCACAAAGACTGAGGCATAAGGTGGAAAATCAATCTTCCACCCCTCACCTTGGTTGGAGTGGCTTCACTTGCCCTACGCACTGGGGAGGGGTAAAGCATTTAGCACACCACTACCCATCCCAATTGGGAGATACCCCTCCCCAAATCCCTGGTAGCTTCCAGGTGGTGAGGCTTGGGGAGTGCAGGGGTAAATACTGGATAAAAACTACAATTGCCTTGCAGATTATATAGTGTGTCTAAGTCACAGCCTGTTGCCAAAGCCCTAGACACCCTTTCCAACTTACCTATGAAACGATGAAGTCTTTTACTTTCCTTTGGCTGCCTAATTGTATGCAAAGTGCTGAGTGGTTCAGTTGTCTCCTCACCCAATCTCTGTTCAGTAGGGTCATTTCTGCTTACCATTTCTCCTTTCACATTGCTGTCTAGAGATAAAAGGCACAACGTAAAACGAGGCAGTTCTGCCTCTGTGAACTGGAAACTCTCTGTTTGAGAGACAGTATGCCTCTACATACTAGATGCTGGAGAGGAACATTAGGAGATGGATTGCTCCAGCTTGTGAAGAGGTCATGGTGGCCCTCTAGATGTTTTGGCCTACAACTCCCATCAGCTCTATCCAGCCCAACCAATGGTGAAGGATGATGGCAACTGTAGGCCAAATACCCATGCTGAAGATGCAAACCTGGTATAGGCAAAGCTTTGATGCATAAGAACTAAAAGACCTTCTCCCTCTGTTCTGAAATCCTCATCAACACAGCCTGTAGCCCCTCCACTCAAGGGGAGCTTCCATCAGAACATAGCCACAAACTACGGTGGCCATAGAGGTACTAATCACTCAGAGCCTCCGCAATATCTTAAAATCGCACGCGGCCTGGTTATTTTTACATGTGCTGGAAGCCTGCAGGAGCAAGGCGACAATGATGGCAGCAGGTAAGGACCCCCCAGTGCCCCTCTCAACCGTCCCGAAGCTTTGGAGCTGATCGGCTTCGGGGCGCCTCAGGCTGAGCCAAATCAGCCCGCCTTGCCTCGGATTCAGGGCCTTGGTCCAAGGCAGTGCACAGCCCTAGCTCAAAGTGCTTATTTATCTCTTATGTGACACATAAATAGGGTGACCATGTGAAAAGGAGGACAGGGCTCCTGTATCTTTAACAGTTGCATTGAAAAGGGAATTTCAGCAGGTGTCAATTGTATGCATGTAGCACCTGGTGAAATTCAATCTTCATCACAATAGTTAAAGCTGCCCTCATTTGTGTTTTTAGACTGTTGATTGTCTTATTATGGTTTTAATTTTTGTGAACCGCCCAGAGAGCTTCAGCTATTGGGTGGTATAAAAATGTAATAAATAAAATAAATAAAAATAAAAATAAAATATCTGCCCTCATTTGTATCTGGTCACGCTAGGCAGCTTTATCTGTTGTGTTGAAGAGGGAATTTCACCAGGTATTTCACCATGTATACAAATGATAGGGTGACCATATGGAAAGGATGACAGGGATCCTGTATCTTTAACAGTTGTTTAGAAAAGGGAATTTCAGCAGCTGTCATTTGTATATATGGAGAACCTGGTGAAATCCCCTCTTCATCACAACAGTTAAAGCTGCAGGATCTATACTAGAGTGACCAGATACAAAAGAGGGCAGGGCCTCCATCTTTAACTGATTTGATGAAGAGGGAATTTCACCAGGTGCTGCATGCAGACAAATGACACCCGCAGAAATTCCCTTTTCTGGAAGTGGGAAACCGCCAGCGGAAGAAAGCATGAGATTTTGGAAGCAGGAATAGATCCCGAGGTGGAGGGTGCACTTATATGTTTAGAATGATTATATATGTAATGATAGGATAGGTTATAGTTAATATTATTTTATATATGTATTCAACATTTATTCAAAATGTATGTAGTATGTTGTGTTGTTGTTTCCTTTTTGTAAGATGTTTATTTTGTGTTTTAAAATATATATATATATATATATATATATATATATATATAGAAATTCCCTTTTCTGTACAACTGTTAAAGATACAGGAGCCCTGTCCTCCTTTCCATATGGAGACCCTACACATAAAGGAAGTGTCCCCTCCACCCTGCCTCGACCCCAGCACTGCAGTTAGAAAAAGGTAGCTAATCTTAAAGAAGGGATCAACTGTGAAGAGCAGCATCTACAAATGTGTAGAAGCAGAGGACTCCCTCCTCTTCAAAAAGGTAAAGAAGCGATGTGGCCAAAGCAATTTAGTCAGCAACAGCATACACTCTGGAGTGCCCTTTCTGCTCTGGAAAAGCACAGTTGTCCCCCAGACTAGAAAGCAGCTATAATCCTCAATAACTCAGACTCTTCCAGACCATCATGATCTCCTTCAGCTGGGGTTTTGCCAGCAAGTCTGCACTCACAACTTAGAAGAGAAAAAGTTATTCTCACAACTGGAGCCAAACCAAGACCAAGATAAGGATAAAGAAGGGTTTACCAGACAGCAGACACCACACCCAAATAAAATGTCCTTTCCTGGAAACAGAGACCTTTGTCCAGCAGCTGGCAGGCAGGCAGGCAGGAAGTGTGATGCCAGAAAAGCTGGAACAGAATCCACTGAACCGCCCACTTGCAAATAAAAAAAAAAAATCTATTTTCCTTCCTTCCCAGCCACCCTCTGTTTTACTTATCCAGGGGTGCTTATGCTGTTCTGTGTTTAGTCATTAAGTCAACTGACAATGGTTGAAATCTATTCTCAGTTCCTTATTTAACTCCACTTCCTCCTTTCCTAAAGTAAAATCCACCAGAAATCTCTTCCAACCCGTTAACCTTGAAGAATACTCTTCAAGTCATCATTTATGAAACAGAGGGAACGAGGCTTCATAACATTATTCTTGACTATTTAAACAGTACCACCGTCAGAGGACCCGTCCCAGAGTAACATAACCAAAAAGGCAGCTCTCTGTCCTCAAGGAGCTTACATTGTAGATTTCAATAGTGGAGAGAGCCAATAGAGCAAAGGGAAGAAGACAAAAGTGTTTAAAAGCAGGGGGGGAATCTACTCAAGTAGAGGCACAAGTATTTCAGCTTAGTTTCAGGAGACAGGTGCTAAAGGGTTAAGGCAAAGGCTTTACAGAGGAGAGGGGGTTAGAGGAAGGGTTTAAAGGAGGGAGGGCAGGAAGCTGCTTTTGGGAATGAGTTCCAGGCATAAAAGGGCAACGTTTCCTACTAGAAGCGGTCTCCAACAAAGTACACAATCCTGGGTCCCGCCCACTGTGAAAGGAGGCAGGGTGACGTCTCTGGAAGCACCCTTTGAGAGCCGGGTTTCATACCGTCTAATGCAGGGTGAAGCTCGGATCTCAGTGCTCTAAACACCACTTCTGTTCACCCATCTGAACTATCCATACACACCACAGAGAGGGATGGAAAGCCAAAAGACACCAGCCCAGTAAGAAGGAGGAGCCAGAGAGGGTGACACCTTCTCCATCAAAGCAGGGCTCCTCTTCAGTCTCAGGACAGAATTAGGAGAGGCAGTTATGGACTCTGCAAAGAAGAATCCCCATGAGAAGAAAAAGCAACATCACAAAAGGGAGCAGCTATTTCCCAGGAGGGTAAGACAAGAACAGTGGGGATTTTAACACTAAATATCCTGGAGAAGGGAAATCACTTAATGGGACAGCAGCAGGAGGCCATCACAATGGTAGGGAAATGCAAAAATCCACCTTTCTGACTACGCTCCACACTTAACATGGAGTTTAGCATGCTCTTTTTTTAGAGCAGCTGCACAGTGGGTGGACATTTAGCTTTATCACACCGGCATCATACTGTGCAATCACTGCAAATTGCGTGCAAAGGACTCTGAAGTTTTCCAGCTTATAATCCGCTTTTATTGTGAAGTACTCTCATGCATCCTGCTTTAATTGTGCTTCAAAGGCAAAAGCCTCTTTTCGAGTGCATCATTTGGTGTTTTCCGAGCGCAGGAGCAAGATTTGAAGAAAAATTAAACAAATGCTTACATCTGTGTAAGCTTTAAAGATAAAGACATCAAAATCGGCACAGTAATAGATATTAAGGAGAGCTTTAAGCAGACCTAATTTGAATTGGATTGGGTCATCCGTTGATTTTTTATGATTTTTTTTACATTTCCCCCCTCAAACCCGTTTCCTGGTATGCAAAGGGTCTTGTCGCCTGGTAGCAACAACAACGGCGACAGCTTAGCGCTGTAGGGGATAATTCGAGGGAAACAGGTACGTGGGATGACGCTCATTTTCATCGATCTGCACTTTCTAGCACCAAACGGACGCTGTGTGAAGAAGCCCGGGATTTGACTGGTGCCTGGAAGGGCAGCTGCTCTGCTCAGTGCCAGCCAAGTCTCTTTCACTGTGCTGGGAGAAGCACAGAACTCCATACCTCTCCCAGTAGGGAAACATTGAGCAGGGGGTGGGGAAAAGTCATCACAATGGTAGGGCGACCCTATGAAAAGGAGCACAGAGCTCCTGTGTCTTTAACAGTTGTACAGAAAAGGGAATGACAGCAGGTGTCATTTGTATGCATGCAGCACCTGGTAAAATTCCCTCTTCTGCATCTGGTCAGAGGGCAGGACTCCTGCCGCTTTAACTGTTGTGATATAGAGGGAATTTCACCAGGTGCTGCATGCATGCAAATGACACCTGCTGAAATTCCCTTTTCTATACAACTGTTAAAGATACAGGATCCCTGTTCTCCTTTTCATAGGGTCACCGTACACAGTGGTCTTGGCCACATCCACTGACATCATCCAGCATGCGGTGGGCTTGAGGGAGTAATTCAGGGCTCCAAATTAAAATAGTTCTGTACCCCTTGGATTATATTTGGTGGGGAAACTCCATCTGAGACCCTGGCGAGCCACTGCTAGTCAGAGCAGTCAATACTGGGCTTGACAGGCAAATTGTCTGACCTGGTTCAAAGCAGTTTGCTGTGCTCTCCACCATTTTATGTGTTGTTTCATTCCGAAAAGAAAAGAACACTTTTTACATATTTGTCATATACAACCTGAAAGATGCATAATGAAGAAAAAACAACTGTTGTATGTATAAATTCCTGGCATTTGTTGCCATTATTTGGTACATATAGCAACAGAGGCAAAACAAAACAAACATACAAACTGAAGTCAAATGGACAGATTAATGGATTCCCCCCGCAATTTATTGTCATTTGTGATCACGTAAATGATTTTTTATAACGTTTGTAAACCACCCAGAGAGCTTCAGTTATTAGGTGAATAGAAATGAATTTAATAGTAATAATAATAATAATAATCATAGCATGACTATTTTTGGCCTTCAGAGGTATGAAAACTAAATACCTCAAATTCCCCCCAGGTTATGCAGTGGTATCGTCAGGTTTTCAAATATACCCACTTAGAAGATGTAAAAATAATTATAAAATATTTAGCACTGCAAAATGCCAGGTTGACCTAAAACATAGCATTCCTCCCACTAACTATTTCTTCAGATTCCCCCACCCCCTTTTTACCCAAGGTAAGGCATCCAAATTTTTAGTCAACAAATACTCAAAATGTGTGTTACCTTTGAGAAACAAACCAACATTTAATTCATAAAGTTTATGTTGCTTGATAGAACTACAGACAAGGAAAAGCTAAACCACCCTTTAAAGTGGGGCTTACAAGACTGAAAGTTTAACACAGGTTCTTATCCCAAATAGGATTAAGTAATAGCTTCACCCAGTTAACCTATTAAATACCAGCAGAACCAGGGAAGAAAAAAGGCATTTAGGAAGGACAGCAATTTTTGTCACTACAATCCTAGCGAACCAAGCCAAACTCAGGTGGGACCATCCATCTCTCGATAAAATTCTAGATACACTTACTTCGGAGTAAGCTCCACTGAACACAGTGAGACTTACTCCTGAATACAGACTATAAAGTGAATAATCAAGGTCGCATAATTTAATTTAATAAACGCCTGCAGATTTACTGAAAGCAACGTATCTAAACACTTTTACAGAACGGTTCGTAGCCTTAATTGATTCAAACTCTTCGAGCCATTTAAACTCATTTTTTAATTTCGAATTATCTTTAGTCCACCTGTAAAACAATGGCTATCTCCACATGGCAAGTTATGCCCGCCAGTTGGGTAAGGCGACCTTTCTCCGATCCCCGATCACACACACTCGCCCTCGTGTCCACCCAATTTGGCTATGTCTTTAAAGGGTAAAAGCCGTTGCCCGATCTGTAGGCTACAGGCATACAACACGGAGCCAGATGCGACCAACCATACCTGTCCTGCGATCTAGAAGAAGGAAGGCTTCTTCTTCCACGTGGCAAGAACTCGGGGATTTCCTGCCTTCAGGCCACTCATTCAAACAATCAGACAGACGCTTCGTGTTCGGCTTACAAGGTCCGGGCGGATGTAAAGGGGGCTTTTCCCACTTCTCGCCCCCGCCGTTCTCCTTCCTCGCTCTTGTCTTTCTCTCTCGCCCAGAAAACGATTACTAATTTCAAGCCAAGAGGTAAGGCGTCTGATTTGCAACGTTCACACCCACACACACAGAGAGAAAGCCCGCGCTTTCTCTTCCAATGGGCTCTATCCTCCAATCCTTTATCACACAGACTAAGGTAGGGACGGTGTAAAAGCCGGAATGGAGTAGAAAAGGCGGGAACAGTCCCTTTATATCACACACACATGCCAAAAACAGTGACATATGTTATAGGGTGACCATGTGAAGAGGAGTTCAGGGCTCCTGTATCTTTAACAGTTGTGTAAAAAAAGGGAATTTCAGCAGGTGTCATTTGTATGCATGCAGCACCTGGTGAAATTTCCTCTTCATCACAACAGTTAAAGCTGCAGGTGCCCTGCCCTCTTTTAAATCTCCTGCAGCTTTAACTCTTGTGATGAAAAGGAAATTTCACTTCCTCCCCCTCTGGCTGCCTGTTCCTCCCCACCCGCACCCCCACCCCCCACATACCGTTGTGGTGGGGGGTGGGTGTGTTTTTTACTCTGTGTGTCCCTCTCTTCCTCCCCCTCTGGCTGCCTTGTTCCTTCCCGAGCCCTACTCATGCTCGGCACGGCAGTGGCGGTGGCAACTCTGCACTTGTTCTCCTTCCCATGCAGATGCTGGAAAGAGGCAAATGAGGGAGCTCGACCTCTATTAAAACTCAGGACCGATAGACATCTTAAGAATGTTTTGCTATCTTTCAATCAGATGGCACCAATGTCAATCTAATCCTACTATATATAAACTAGAAACCTGCATTAATATTCCCCTCTCATTCAGTCTGGTTTCAGGCCAGGGCACGGCACTGAAACACAGCCTTGGTGGTTCTGACTGATGACCTACTCCAGGTGAAAGACAGGGGGAGTGCTACCCTGTTGATCATCCTGGATCTCTTGGGGGCTTTTGATCCCATTGATCATGGTATCTTACTGGGTAGGCTCTGCGAGATGGGAGTAGGAGGCACTGTGTTACAGTGGTTCCACTCCTACTTGCAGGACCAATCCCAGAGAGTGGTATTGGGGGATTCCTGCTCCACCCTGTGACAATTAAGCTGTGGGGTGCCACAAGGTTCTATTCAGGGCCGGTGCCAGATTATTTTGCGCCCTAGGCAAGGTGAGCTACTTGCACACACACACCCAAATTGTGCAGAAGTCCAAACGTGTGCGCTGAGTGGAGAGCTGGGATTGGCTCACTTCGATTTGGGACCGAGCCGTCTGGAATTCACCAGGACTTACTTCCGTGCGAACTCAACCCACTATGCATCCTGGCATCCTGATCCCCTCCATATGTTTACTCGGGGGAATAAGGCTTCCGAGTAAGGAGGCATAGGCAGATTGGGCCGCACTGGTGCCTCCCGGTGCAACGCTTTGTCAGATGCAAGTCCCGTTGATCCACGCGCGCAGGATCCGGAAGCAGGAGAGTTTGCCTTACAAGGACTCCACAAGTCCCTAGCTTTCCTGGGGGAAGGGAGAGGGAGTCCCGCTTGCCTGCCTGCCTGGACATCGTGGCCTGGTTATTTTTACATGTCCCGGAAGCAATTATATATTTTCATCGAACAAAAAACCTATGGTTTACAAAATGATGTTAAGGCTCTACAGTTTTCAACCAAGCACCAAAAGCAGGGAAATTGGGAGTTAAGGCTCGCCAGCCTTAACGCCACATCCTCCCTAAGGAGGCAGAAAGTACCAGTGAAATTCTCATTCTGCCAAAGCAGATAAACCATGAGGACAGGATGAAGAATATGATATGCAGAGGTGACTGTGGAGTTGTGGAAAACTGATGACGAACAACTTAGGGCCACCTATTTCTCTCTTTTTGTTTTTGTTTAGAGCAGCCCCTCCCCAACCTGGTGCTGTCCCATGGTCAAGGTTCTAATCTAGCTGATGCAGTAGGAAGGGGGAGGGAGAGGGATGCTACTGATCATGCTCATGGACGAAATGGCCACTGTATGCATTATAATGGGGCAAACAAATATTAGTTAAAAATCAACCAAAGGGTATTTTTTTAAAAAGAAAAGTCATTCCACCAACTACAATGAAGGAGGAAGAAAACACCACCACTAGATTAATTAATAAGGGTCTAATTACTTCAAAAATCATGGACACAAATAATCACCAGTCAAAATTATCAGAACCATTTTGATTCAGAGGTTTTTTTATTTTCTACTTTAAACTGCCCTCCTTCCGTCACTCTTTCACCAATTTTCTTGAAACTTTCAGGTTATGTAAAACCAACCTTTCTTTCTGGCACATGTAAATTTCAGGAACGTTGGTGAAACCTTTTCAATTTTATGAATGTTAGAATGACCACCCCCAATTACCCCTTTATCATGGTAGAATGCTTTTTTTCTGGTTGGGCCTTAACTAAAGAGGCACAGCTTTGCCTTCTTATATGTTCAGGCATATTTAAAAGGCAAACCCACCCACCCACCCACCATCCACACACACTGCCCACGTTCGGACGACATATTAGGCAATGGAGGGTGGAATAGCACACTTAGCATCCATTATTTTGCTGGTAGTCCCCAAATGACATGTTGCTCCTCCCCCGTCTTGTGCCTGAAAGTCCCGGCATCCTTCTGGATGTCTGGTGCTCCACCCTCCCTCCTCCCTCAGTCCTCCCGGCCCTATCCCATCAACCATTGTGAGTTCTGCCAGCTGTACAGGAGCAGCCTAGGTGTTTTCAGCCGCTCCTGCCAGACAACTCTATCAACTATGGAATAGTGCACTCGACAGGGGGAAATTATACAATGGAGCCCTCCACACAACATTTTACTCAATTGAGTATTTGATAAGCAATGGAGCAGCCCATTATTTTTCCATGTCGTTTAAATGAACAAAATAACATATTGTTAGTTGTGTGTCCCCCACAACACGGCACAGTAATCAACTCAACGGATAGTTGCCTCTTCCCCCACCCCTTGTTGATTATTGTGTCCTCCAAACCAGGCCTGTAATTTCTAAATGGGCAACCTTTTGTCCTACAAGGCCTGAGTGGGTAGGAGGAAATGAATCTGGGGAAGGCTGAACCTGACACAAAAAGAGAACGGCTTTTGTCTTGCAAAGAGATCTGCTGGGCAGCTGAGGAGGAAGCAGGGTTTGCTTGGAGGTAATTTAGACTGACCCCCAAACACACAATGATACAGACCACTGGAGACTGACTGAGGAATCTGCCAGCCAGACTGTGAGCATCCTGATGTTATCTGGTTGGGCATTGCCCCCCCCCCCGGGAAATCCCGGTGGGGCCTTGAGCCCCCCTCCCATGGCTTACACCCCTGGAATGAACTCAACTAAACAAACATGCAGAATACTTAGCTCTAAACAAACACACAATAAAGTTCACATGACTTGAGCAAATACAAGCATGCAGGCAGGGGACACAAATGAAGAAGGCTGGCTAGTCACTTGCTGTGCATCTTACCTTGGAATGTTCCTTAGGATGCTATAGTGTCAAGGGGGGATTTAATACCCCCATGCCTGAAATTCAGTGGGATAATTTTTTTTGTCAAGTTAAATCAGAATCATAGAATAGCAGAGTTCGAAGGGGCCTACAAGGCCATCGAGTCCAACCCCCTGCTCAATGCAGGAATCCACCCTAAAACATCCCTGACAGATGGTTGTCCAGCTGCCTCTTGAAGGCCTCTAGTGTGGGAGAGCCCACAACCTCCCTAGGTAACTGATTCCATTGTCATACTGCTCTAACAGTCAGGAAGTTTTTCCTGATGTCCAGCTGGACAAATCATGGCTGTCCCACATGCCAAGTAGTTGCACTCTCAGTGTGCATCAAAACATCCCTGGATATAATCTTGCTTCCGCCAGGGATTTGCTAAGGTTGACTTAAGCAAACCATTCTCTCTTGTCTATAACAGCATCCCTATCCCAAAATATGCAATATGGGGATAACAGCAGTGGTCTACTTTGTAGGGTTGTTCCAAGGATTACAATGAAGTGTGTGAAGTCCTATCAACACTAAAGGTATTAAGAATTCATTAAGTCAAGAACCACTTGTGCTGTAGAGTATTTTAGTTGGATCGAGGGGATCTGGGTTCCTTCCCTCCCCCCCACAATCCCCAATCAGCCATAAAGCCTTCTGGGTAAATTTAGCCCAATCACTTTCTCTCAGCCTAACTTCCCTGACAAGGTTGTTGTGAGGAGGAGGAAACCTGACAAATGCTACCTTGAACTCCTTGGAAGAAGGATACGATATAAATGTGAGAAGTAAATAATACTAAATGTCCATCTTGAAAAGAAAGGGAGAGAAAGAAAGCAATCCTATGAATATAGATACCTCCCTGGCTGCTCATGTGCTCATGGAAATGTTGCAGAAGGAGAGGGTATCATGAGAGACCAAAGATAGTCTAGGGAGGGAAGCAGGATTATCTCAGAAGAACTCACATGTAACTGAGGCCTTAGGCCATAGCTAGACCTAAGGTTTATCCCAGGATCATCCCAGGGTCGTCCCTGCCTGCTCCTGGGATCCCCTGTGTGTCATTGAACAGGGATGACCCCGGGACGATCCCGGGATAAACCTTAGGTCTAGCTAAGGCCTGAGATGCTACTGAAGTCTGGCTGATCAAAGATGTGATGTTGAGGTAGATATATACTGGGTAGGGCTGAGTGAATTCACATAGAGTTGGGAAGATCTGTGGAGTGCTTGGAGGGGAAGAGATCATTGTTATGGCTGAATGTGCCTGAGTATGGTGTTAAAAGAAGTCCTAAATAACTACCATTCAACACCATACTTGCAAATCACTAAAAAGTGAACATTTATATTGTATTTTATATTATGGTTTTATACTGTTGTTTTATACTTGAATTGTCTTAATTTTGTAAACTGCCCAGAGAGCTTTGGCTATTGGGTGGTATAGAAATGCAATAAATAAAATAAAATAAATCTACATTTTTCTTTAACGTGTGGGTGTACCTCTTTTATAACATGCACCCACATCTATACAACCACTAACCACAGGGGAGGGGAGGGGAAACTTCAGAGTTTCTTCAGGTTCTGCAACAATAAAAGTTTACCCCAACAGGACTAGAGCCTCTACAGCACTTACTGGCACACATATTGCAGCTGTCAAAGCGGGAGGAGTGAGTCCTCTTTACATAGATGATGGCAACATTTTCCACAGTTCAAGCTGTTTAGATGCAGTGATGCATACGGATTGGGCAACTTTTCTCAGAACTCTGTAGGGTTATTTCTGTAGACTTGCAGTGCTGGGGTTGGGGTGGGAAAGCTGTTACCCAACGTATTTGTTAAGCTGCTCAAGTTCTTTTATTTTCAATTTAAATCAGCCTCCATCTGTGCATGAACAACCCAAACAGGAAGAGTTGTTCATGGAAACTGGTGTCAGGGTTAGACCTCAGTAATGGTCGGATCTAACTGCACCTGCATGCATCCCTCTTGAATCTATAAAGATTTTGCAGACAGGACATAAAAATCACAAATTGCATCATGGACGGCATGATAAAACTCATTGCTTCAGCGCTTTACGATGTCACTGTGGCATTAAAAAACTTAAACTTAGGCATAGTCCGTATGGATCCCATTGATTTATATACAGAGACCACAACAACTCCAGGGCCAAATCACAATTCACATCTGTGCCAACAGACTGCACTACAAAAATAATTGGTTCACGGTGCTGCTTTAGTGAAAAAATGTGGATCGAAGACATGGGTCCTCATGATGTTTAGAAGCAGGCATCAAACTCCATTACCTAATCAGAGCTCACATGTATGCCCAGGAATGGTCATGGATATACCCATGATTTGCTTTCTCCCACATTGTTTTTTTAAAAAAATAAATTTTAAAGAACCTCAAGTGCTTTCCATCTCATTTAGAAAGTAATTTGGGAATATTGTTTATTTATTTATTTATGATGTTTCTTCTGCCTGCTCCTGTCCCTTTGCACTTTCTTCTTCCTCACAGGGCCAAGATGACAGTTTGCCCTGTGGGGGTGGGGGAAGAGTCCAACAGGAGCAGGCCATGATGTTTCTTCTGCCTGCTCTTGTCCCCTTGTTTTTTCTTCTTCTTAATATTGTTAAGTCCTTATTAAAAGCACACATACACACGTTATATGATTATTATTTTTTGTAAAAAAAAAACACCATCTCCACTAACCAAAATTTTCAGGCACAGTTATTCCCAACATACCAACGGCCGGGTCGGAGAGCTCAGCGGAAGAAGGCGGGGCTCTCTGACCCGGCCGCCGAGGAGGTAGGTGGGTGGCGGCGGCGGCGGCAAGGAACCTCTTCCTTGTCTCTTCGAACAGGCAAGCTATACGATCGCTTTGGGGGGCACTGGGGCGCATGGAAGTGCCCTCAGTACGACGTGTGGAATCCCCCCTGGAGAGGAGAAGATTGAGGGGAGACATGATAGCACTCTTCAAATACTTAAACGGTTGTCACACAGAGGAGGACCAGGATCTCTTCTCGATCCTCCCAGAGCGCAGGACATGGAATAATGGGCTCAAGTTACAGCAAGCCAGATTCTAGCTGGACATTAGGAAAAACTTCCTGACTGTTAGAGCAGTACGACAATGGAACCAGTTACCTAGGGAGGTTGTGGCTCTCCCACACTAGAGGCATTCAAGAGGCAGCTGGACAACCATCTGTCAGGGATGCTTTAGGGTGGATTCCTGCATTGAGCAGGGGGTTGGACTGGATGGCCTTGTAGGCCCCTTCCAAGTCTACTATTCTATGATTCTATGATTCTATGAACATTCAATGCCCTTCTGCCTAGCTGGACATAATGTGTCCATTTTGCTTTCTCGCACCTTTAAATCTTTTAAATCTCAAGTACTTTCCCTCCCAATTATGAAGAAATGTTGGTAAGTTCTTATCAAAATCCGAACCAAACAAGATTCTCACTCATCCCTAGATGCAACCATTTGTAGCACTGCCATAGCACTAAATCTGAGGTACTATTCTTTATTTAACAGACACTTTTTTTTTCATCCCACCCTTTCTCCAAGAAGATCAGGGTGAAATACATGGTATTCCACCGCCGTTTCATCTTCTCAAAAACCCTGGGATGTATGCACTTGCGGCCCAGACTTCCTGCTGGAACCACGGGCTCAATTGAAGATGGCGACGGACCCGCGGACGGAGGCAGGTAAGGCCTCCCCTCCCCGTTGGTCCCTTGGGCGGCGATGGGGGCAGGGCCCGGTAACCCCCCTGCCCTCCTCTCCCTTACCTGCCTCCGTCCTCGGTCCGGAGCTCCGATCCAGATCCGGAGCTGCGGGCGGAGTGGAGTGGGCACAGGCGGAGTGGGGGCAGGGCGGAGCGGCCCGATCCGAAAATGGCGGATCTCTAAATGAAGCAGAGCGGGGGGGTCTGTGCACACCCCTAGTAGGAAACACTCCCAAAAGTCTTTAAAGAAACTGGGTGTGGATTGACTAAAGTTGAATCCAGATTAGAAGTTATGAGCGCTCTAGTGCCGAGTCTTCAGTACACCCACTATAGACTTCTATTACCCCCTCCTGTAATCTCTCAGACATTTCAGGAGGCTTGGGAAAAGAGCAGAAGAGGGAAGCAATGGAAAAGTTGCCGCACCAGTTGCCAAACAAAGCTCTTCTCTTTGGGCTTTTATAAATAACTGCACCTATGATGGCCATTTGGCTGCTGCCCGGAGAACAATCGGCAACCACACCTCCCTCTCTTCCTTTACTTTGACCTCTCACTGATAGCTAACTATTTCTGCAAGTCAGCTGGGCTGCTCGGGTTGACACTGATGAAATATTAACTCTAGAATAATAGCCACCCCAGGCTCCTTGCGAGGAAGGGCAGGATATAAGTCAAATAGTCATCATAATGCAATAATGGCAAAAGTGGAGGCGCAGAGCTGATTGTGAGCGCATCATGGTGATCAGCAGCAGGAACAGAGTCATAAGCAACAAGAATGGTTCAAGCCCAAAGACTGTTCTGCTGATCCACACAACAAAGTCTTGTTCAAAAGCCTATGGTGGACATGTATACCCTTTAGTTAGGAATGGACATTTTACATGTCAATACAAGTGGTATGGAGCAGCTGCATTTAGTGGCCAGGTAGGTTGCCTCACAATGAGTGCCATCAGATGGGGGGATTTTCACATTTCCCTACCGTCGCTATGGCCTCCTGCTGCTGTCCCACAATAGTGATGATCTCTTTACATGAGGAGAGGAAGAGGAAGCAGCAACGACCACGTGACCCATGCAGTGGGCATTTTTATTGCGCTGCTTTTCCTGCACACAGCAGGAAATGGTGGCAAGTTTCATTAAAAAAAAAAAAAGTCGGATACAAGGAAAAATAACAAACCCAGATGTACTTTTGAGCGTGATCCAAATAAGCATTGAGAGAACTGTTTCGTTCACATCTGCATGAGCTGCCACTTAAATAAGGGCAGTTCTACATGATAGATTGTAGGCTGGAAAGGAAGATGGCGGCACAGTAAGACACACGTCTTAGTTGCTCTGCTCTGCTTTGCTGATTTTATCTTTAATTTAGTACCTTGTTTGGATTCTGCCTTCCTTTCAGCTCTCTCATCTGCTTGTTGCCTTCCCTTTCATATTGGGCTTTTGTGCGAGAGTTGTTTTTGCTTGATTGCCAAACAACCTAGGAGCGGCTGAGGGAATCCATGTTACAACCTTGAAGGCCGCGTTTAGGATACAGAAGACAAGTCGTTTGCCTCCCACACGAGGATAAGCTACTACTGTATTAATTACTTTGAAACAAGGCTAGAAAGAACGCAAGAAGTTTCAAGCCTACAGCTAACAGCATACAGAGAGAAAGCTGATTACGAGAAAGACGCCGCCGAGGTCTGAGTGTAGTCTCCCTGCCATGAGATTTTGCCGTGTACTGTTTCAAGCTCTTAGAACCTGATTTTGTCCAAGGACTTGGGAGCCAGGAGGAGAGGAAAGTCCAGGAAGGAAAGGGAAAGAAGGGAAAGAAAGGAATCTGATAATCCCTCTGGAGGAGCGGCTCATTTCTGGTTGTGTCTGAGTGTTTGGGTGTGGAGCATTAACTCTGGGGGTGATAACAATAGGACAACAAATCTTCATTTGCAAGGAGCCGGACAGATGTTCTATATCCTAGCGTGATGATCCTATGCTAAAAGATTCTCTGCGAAGGTTCTGTGGACTGCTGATAAGCCAGCTTCGAGGAAGGAAGGGAAACGAAAACAAAATTTTAACGAATTACAGCTGTTTAGATCTTTGGAATTTATCTGATGTTTTCAGAAAGCATACATCTCAACTTTCTGGGACTATAAGCAGAGTTGATTTGTACAAGTAGAGTTAATTTGTAACTGTTTTTTTATTTTTAGGGTCTGTCTGTATGTATGTTGCTAGATTTGGGGGTGTGGGTGTAATTAAGTTGCTCGTTCTATTAGTCAGTGTATTTTAGTAATTTAATCTGATTTATTTTATTATTGTCTGATTGACGAGGAACCGTTAACTACAATGGGTCTGAGAAAGCATGCTCGTAGTAACTCCAGTTCAATCTATCCTTGAGTTTTATAAATTAGATACTTGCAAGCCTACTATCCCTACCTCTAACAGATTTAGTGTGTTGGAGGTGGAGAGTTTTGAGCCCCAACCTTTACATGCTGGAAACAATGTCACACAAATCAGAATAGTATAATAGGAAATACAGATGTAGTTAATGATAATGCTGATGAAGCTAAGGGAAAGTCTGCTTCCTTTTGTAATGATAGGCTTCTTTTGGAAGAGCAATAGAACTTGGTGGCCCTAACGGTTAAAAATATATATAAGGAACTTAGAGATATCTCAGATAGGGTCGATAGTCTTGTAACAGTCATGAAGGGGCAAAATTCTGTTCCTTTATTTAAGTCGCCTATTAAAGATAGATGATACCAGGGCTCCTAATAGGATGGTACCTGATTACTTTTCTCAGTCACCTGCTTCCTGACTGTTAGAGCAGTACGACAATGGAATCAGTTACCTAGGGAGGTTGTGGGCTCTCCCACACTAGAGGCATTCAAGAGGCAGCTGTCAGGGATGCTTTAGGGTGGATTCCTGCATTGAGCAGGGGGTTGGACTCGATGGCCTTGTAGGCCCCTTCCAACTCTGCTATTCTATGATTCTATGCAGTCGTGAGCTCTCAGTTTGCTTCAAATCTTCTTCTGCAGCCTAACAGGATAGCTTTAACTGTATACCCTAACAGAAATTGTATTATCCAATGGAACACCTTGTCTTCTATACAGAGAGACCTTAGTTATCTACTACAACTACCACTGAAGGAAATTGATTTAATGTCTATGGATAAGCTGTATGCTCCTCCACTAGTGCAAAAACGTATTTTACTGTTTAGATCTGATAAAATACCAGTAATGATTATGAAGGAGAAGGCTCTTTTAGCTAGGTTTGATGTCATCTCTACCTGAGTTTTTTTAGATGCAGTAAGGCTACCTCTTCTACCCTTTTTGAGACTAGAAAATCCCCAGCCCTCAAGAGACTTCCCTGGCCCATCTTCTCTACCAGAAAAGGCTATTTTACATGCTTCTTCATCTAATGCCTCTAGGATTCTGGAAGAAGAGCAGTTAATTAGTTCTTACAAATGCCTACCTCTGAATGAAAAAAAGGCCATAATCGATAGATTAGATACATTAAGGTCAAGGTTAGCAGCATCAGGTAGTGTGGTGATGAATCCAGACCAAGAGCCAATATCCCAGGAGGATTTAATATCCTTTGTGACTCCTTCTAAAAACAGGAATGTTATCTCTGATTACGCATGCCAAATAACGGCAAATTGGCTAGCTATGAGGAAACTAGAGCTACATGAAATGGAAGAACCCAAGAAGGGGAAACAAGTCACCTTTACTGCTGATATAAATCAATTAAATGGTAACCCTTCTCTGACAGAGAATCGATGAATAGCAGTGGAAGAAACTGTCACTGAAACACAGGTTCCAAACTATAATTGACTATTAATTCAACCGAAGACAGATTTTCTTTGCCTTTCTCGGAACATAGCAGGATGGAAAAATAAGCTAGAGGATGCTGATTTCCTATCTTATATTAACCAATTTCAAATTTTATTGTTCCAAGAAACTTGGTTAAATCAAGATATTTGGCTGCCAGGTTATGTGTCATACTCAAGTTCTGCATCCCCTTCTCTAACAAAGGGTAGGTCTAGTGGTGGGCTTGCTATATTGATATTGATGATAGATTGTACTGGTCTAATATTAGATCACTTACAGCCTAGACTCACCTGGAATGGAGTTTGAAGATGACAAACTTCATCTTTCCTCCAAATGTTCCACTCTCAACTGCTGCTCCTCTGGGCTTTCCCAACCTACCTCCCCAGCAGCAAAATGAAACGATGATTTTGGGGGATCTCCCTTGAGCCAGGGAATATCCAGCCTCAGAGGCCAAATACAACGCCTCCCTTAAGTTACTGCTTTACTTCAAGGACTTGCAATGCTCACAGCTACATGAGTAGCCACTTAAATAATGACAGTTCTGCATGAGATTTGTACCGGTCTAATATTAGATCTTGTAGCGCTTAGACTCCCCGGCAAGGGAGCTTGAAGACAACACACATCGGCTTTTCTCAAAGGAATTCACTGCTGGTTTTCTGGGTCTTCACAAAATCCCTCCCCTGCAGCACAATGAAAGCATGATAGCTTTTGCGTTGGTGCCTTGAACGTTATTTATGGTGCACAAAGGTTGGCTTCAGTTCTTACCCAGTGGACCTCTTATGTAGCAGGTCTCTTATATGAAATGAGAGCCCGAGATATCATAATGGCCTCTGAAATGGCCTCTCATTGTGCTGCAGGGAGAGGACAATGGGAAGGATGCTTACATGTAGCACTGGCCAGGGAAAGGGAGTTCCACTCTCAGCCTTCCTTCCTTTGTTTACTTTTTTATCTCACACCTAATGGCCAGTTACTTTAAGGGAAAAGGTTTCTATTAAATAAAGGGATATAAATCAATGGTGGCAGTGGAAAGGCAGGGATTAGCCAGGGGTAAGTGGTGATTCTCCACATTTGGGGATGGGGTGGGTTTGTCCCAGTGTATAGGCCTCCACCCCAAGACCAGGTTTGCCACATCTGGTGGTAACTGTGGGATACGGATTTATCAAACAGAGATTTATTTATAGGAGAATACAAAACAACAGATTCAAATTGGAAAGATTTTTATAGTGTTAACATCACAAGGCTAGAAAGGGGGGAAATGGCTGAGTCTGCGCTAAAATAAATGGGCAGTTACCTGGATATAGAAGAGCTGATTAAAGCCTGTCAAGAAAGGAACTCTCCTATGACAGTAAACCCTCAAATTAAGAATATTGTGAATATAAAATGAGCCTTTATTCCAGAGTCTGTGGGAGAGAAAACATCTACATTGGAGGCTAGGAAAAGGCAGCAGGAGGCTGAATGACAAGAATCCCTGAAGCAGGGATCAAAGACCCAGGCCTTGGCTAGACCTACCTGTTAGTGCGCCACGGAGGAGTGAAGATCTCGTGACAGTTTTATCACGAGATCCCCTCTCTCTTTACATGTGACACGCGACGACCTCAGAGGGAGAGGCGTCACGCCCACCATTTTAAAAAAAATCTTAAAGGGGAAGATGCGCACAAGCGCTTGTGCACAAAAGGTGAGTGTTTTTTTTAAAAAAAATAATTATTTCCCCCGCTCCCCCACCCCAGATTGGCGCAGTGCTCCTGAAGAGCTTTGTGCCCCTTGTGTGGGTCCCGGCTCCTCATGAGGAGCCGGGACAAACCGCAGCACCCGGCCACACGTTCCATGGTCTGGGGCTCAGCCCAAGACTGCGGAAAAACCGGGTCTAAAGGGTAGGGTGAGATCCTGGGGCAAGGGAGGGATCATCCCTCCCTGATCCTGGGATCCCCTGTGCATCATGTGGACACACAGGGACGATCCTGGGGATCATCCCGGGATTTCGCCCCATTTAGCTATGGCCCCAGTTTTGCCACAGGCCTGTTTTTCCAACATTCCAAATATTCCCCAGATCAGGTTTCTACTTCCTACTTGTATCACCATGTGAGGAATATTGCCCCAACAAGTTTGCCACTTTGAAAAACAGCATAGTGGGCATTCTTTCTTATCAACTCACAATAAATGCTCCAGTCAAGTTGTGGCAACTTGACTGGAGCTCCAACACTGAGTTTGATTAGACAAGAAGCTATCTGCTTGCCAAGAAGGGTTCCAGCCTGCCCCGTTAAGAAGCAGGCTGTAGCTCTGAAATCTAGTGGAAGTACCTGCATCACTAGGCTGGATTGTACTGGTCTAGACACATTAGGCAGCGTTATGAAGAATGAAATAGGTGCCTCAAAGGCAAAGATTAGTGTAACCCTTGGAATAGATGGTTTAGTCCCTTGGGCAGGGCTCTCACTCAGAGGGAGGGCTGGAGAAGAATCAGCAGAAAGAAAGAGAACCAGTTCTGCTGAAAGCTGAATATTAGAAGAATTTGTTTAATTATAAGCTCTTATCACCTTGTATAAGGCAAATTGAACTGTTAATTGTGTACAGTAGCATTTTAAGGGGGTGGAATCTTTTTCTTTTTTCTTGCATTTTTTATATTTTTTGCATTTTTTATAATATATATATATATATATATATATATATATATATATAATCAGCTAATACTCTGAACTGTTTTGTTACTGCTTGGTGATTGCCCTGTGAAATAAAAGTTGAGAAAGAGACTACAAAAGGGACTTCCAGAGTACACAGTGCCTGGAGATGCAGAACCACGCGGGATTGAGCTGCAAGCAAGAGATCTATGTTTTGTTGTTGTTTATACATAGAAAGACAGATTGTGGCATATTTCTGTAATTGAATGTTTACTAAAGACATGTTTTGTATTCTTTGCAAGTTTATTCTAATTATAATTAGCACTATCCAAATGTATGATCAGGCATCCACAGGAGCAGAGTCTTCCCCTCTATGTGCTTGCCTTGCCGCCCTCGACCAATAGGACCCTGCCAAAGGCAGCCCTTCATCATGCCCAGGGGCCCTCGGGGAGTATATGAGTTCCTTCCTTGGAGCCATTACCACCATTGTGAAGCCATGGAATCTCGTAGAGATACTACACCTTTGACTGAGATGGACCTTTTTGATGAGCCACTGCCAGTAAGAAATAGGCCTTTGGAAGGAGCTAATTGAAAGTACATCTTAGGACATTTTAGGACAATATTAGCACTTCAAAGGGAACACAGTACACTGTATTCCCTTTGAAATGCTAATGATGTCCTCAGATGCAGTTCCGCTCCTTCGAATACACATTTTTTTTCTGAGGATATTGTGGTTAAGGTTTAACTTTAAAAAAATCGCTAAAAGTCAGGGCATGATCCGATTTGCTTCAAAGTTGGCTTGCATATGGTCCTATGTGGAAGCTATCATGGTACCCAGTTACATGTGTGTATCTTGAAAAATGACAGAGACAAATGCATTTTTGTAAATCTTTTAAAGGCTCAATATGGCTCTAGCTGTTATCAAGCTTATGGCTTGGATAAGCCCTCCTGTCCCAACTGGTGGGGTAGTTTTTAAATGGCAAGACCAGTTGGGACAGGAGGGCTTATCCAAGCCATGAGCTTGATAACAGCTAGAGCCATATTGAGCCTTTAAAAGACAAACAGACTAGAGTGTAAAGTGGTAAGTAGGATCAAAGACAAAAGTTAAATAATTCCATATTGAATTATATTTTTTTAAACATGTGGATCTAGCACTAATATGAATGTACCTAACATAATGTGATATTCTCTTGACTTTTAGGCTATGACGATTCAAAAATAACTCTCAGTACTTTATATACATGTATATTTTATTAGACCACTGAAGAAGACCCTGCATGGTCGAAACGCGTTTGGTTTTTCATTGTTTCTTTGTTCTTCATTGTTCCTATTTATGTTTTTATGTAATGCCATATAGTTTTTTATATATACTTGAACTATTTATTTATTTATTTCATTTCTATACTGCCCAATAGCCGAAGCTCTCTGGGTGGTTCACAAAAATTAAAACCATGAAGAGCATAATAAAACAACCAACAATTTAAAAACACAAATACAAAATACAACATAAAAAGCAAAACCAGGATAAAACCACACAGCAAAAATTGATATAGGTTAAAATATGAGATTAAAACAGCAGAGTTTAAATTTAAGTTAAATTAGGTGTTAAAATGCTGAGAAAATAAAAAGGTCTTCAGCTGGTGACGAAAGGAAAACAATGTAGGCACCAAGTGAACCTCTCTGAGGAGCTCATTCCACAGCTGGGGTGCCACAGCAGAGAAGGGCCTCCTCCAAGTAGCCACCTGCCTCACTTCCTTTGGCAGGGGCTCACGGAGAAGGACCCCTGAGGATGATCTTAAGGTCTGGGCAGGCACATATGGGAGGAGGTGTTCCTTCAAATAACCTGGCCCCAAACCGTTTAGGGCTTTGAATGTTAATACCAGCACTTTGAATCAGGCCCAGACCTGGACTGGCAGCCAATGAAGTTGTAGAAGGACTATACAGAGTAGCTATATTGCTCAGTATATTAAAGATTTTTAAATACTTCAGTTATCTTCATATTACATGTTATTATTGACACTGATACGGTCACCAATACATCCACCCCTTTCTCCCATCTCACTATATTTAGAAGCTATCATGGTGCCCATTTTCATGCTTCTATCTTAAAAACTAAAAAGGTTATAGGCATTTTTCTTTTCCAATGTAGGTCTATGGGAGAAAATCCGAACCTCCGGATCTCGCTTCGGATCTGGATCGGTTTGGAAGAGGTCCGGGTTGATCAGGAGTGGTTCAGTCCCAATCAGGAAGGTCCAGATTGGGATTGGTATCCAAAGCGGATCGTGTGTGTGTGTGTCCCTGCACAGCTGTAATATTAATCAATGGGTTTGGAAGCAGCCAATTTCTGCTCTGGAAGATTGAATGCTCCACGGATGTTTGCAGTTACTAGACAATTCCAGGGCGGAGTGCACACCCCTAACAATCACCATCCAAATTTCAACTTTAGACAACTTTCTTATCCTCCAGCAACCTCCCACCTGGGATCAGTAGAGAGAGACTTTTTGTAATAGTGAATAAACGTCCTTCTTCTGCAGGTGTACAGATCAAGAAAAATGCATTTCACAAGGAAAGGGGGGCATGGATAAGAGGCAGAGAAAGAAAACATATTTATTTTGTGTTTTAAATCTCATTTTTACATAAAAAAAGCTCAAGCCTGTATGCTTCTATCCGCAGAACAACCATTTGAGATAAGCCCAAAGTCACCTAGGGAACTTATGGCTGAGTAGAGATTTGAACCTAGTTTCCCCCACCCCTAGTCTTACTCTCCCACCACTACTCCAGGGACATATTTCAGTTCTGGCACAATCTTGGGAGGGGGGCTGCGTTCCAGCCTTGGGTGGGGCTAAGAGCATGAGGAAGAGCCAAGGACAGAGAGCGAAGAGGGCAGGGTCAGGTGTAATGCAAAATACAAAACAGTTCAATCCGAAGCAAGACTATTCAGGTGTAGACGTGATTGGAACCCTCCCCACCCCCAGAGGCATATCGTATCCCAGCACTTCACCATGCTGCCTCAATCACAAGAGGTAAGCCTATGTACCGTCTGTGTTTCATTTCAATTTTTTGATGGGTCAGTTTTGCTGCAGAGCCAGTGATGTTCTATGTCGCACTTAGAGCTGCTGGCTTTGGCTTCATCATTTAAATATGCACAATCACCTCCATTTCCAAGAACCTCCAACCTGAAACACAAGCTGGAGTCAAGCAAGGTTCAAATGTTTCCCCCAACAGCAACGAACAGGTATCTCGACATCTTGGGGGGAAATACAATTCAGCAATTTAGAAACTGGAAACACATACAGTACATACTATGAAATCCCATCTCTGTCTTTTGTGGATGGGATTTGAACCCTTGGGCATAATTCTGTTTTCCCGCCATATCCTGTTCACCAATTTGTTCTAGAAATATTTAAGTTAAGAGTTAAGCCTCACTTCTATTAATTAAAACAGAAACTTTAAAATGCTGTAACTTCGGAACTAGATTTTCACTAGTTTTGGGGGCCCATAAATTAAATTGAATTAAAGGGAATTTAAATGGAATTAAATTAAATAAATCAATGTTAAACATCCTATATCCAGGCTTGAATATGTGTGTGTGTGTGTGTGTGTGTGTGTGTGTGTGTGTGTGTGTGTGTATGTAATTTGTATTGACTCCGAATGTACATATGTGATGTATTATTTATTTATTTATTACATTTATATACCACCCCATAGCAGAAGCTCTCTGGGTGGTTTACAAAAGTTAAAAACAGTAAACATTAAAAAAGTATACAAAATTTTAAACCATCAAAAACATAAAAAGACAGTATAAAAACAACAGTATCCATTTAAAAACAAAAGTTCTTGAGTCAGTTAATAAACAAACTTAGCGTTGTTAAATGCTGTTAAATGCCTGGGAGAAGAGAAAAGTCTTGACCTGGCAGCTGAAAGATAACAATGTTGGCGCCAGGTGAGCCTCATCAGGGAGATCATTCCACAGTCCGGGGGGGGGGGGGGGCACCACCGAAAAGGCCCTCTCCCTTGTTGCCATCCTCCGAGCTTCCCTCGGAGTAGGCACTCGGAGGAGGACCGTGTTATATGTTCAAACCTCCTTGTTCCAGTTATCAATCTGGCTGCAGCTTCCAAACCATCTTCAAAGGCTGCCCCACATAGAGTGTATTGCAGTAATCTAATTTGGAGGTTACCAGAGTATGGACAATTGAAGCTAGGTTATCCCTGTCCAGATAGGGGTGTAGCTGGGCCACCAACCGGAATTTGTAGAAAGCACTCTGTGCCACTAAGGCTACCTGAGTCTCAAGTGACAGAGATGGTTCTAGAAGAACCCCCAAGCTGTGATCCTGCTCCTTCAGGGGGAGTGCAACCCCATCCAGAACAGGTTGAACACCACCGTCTGGTCAGAAGAACCACCCACCAGCAGCATCTCAGTCTTGTCTGGATTGAGTTTCAGTTTATTTGCACTCATCCAGACCATTGACTCAGCCAGGCACCAGTTCAGCACATCCACAGCCTCACCTGATGAAGATGAAAAGGAGAAGTAGAGCTGCGTGTCATCAGCGTACTGATGACAACACACTCCAAAACTCCAGATGACCACACCCAACAGTTTCATGTACATGTTAAACAGCTTGGGGGACAAGACTGACCCCTGCAGAACCCCATACTGGAGAATCCACGGGGCCGAGCAATGTCTCCCAAGCACCACCTTCTGAAACCGACCTGCCAAGTAGGAGTGGAATCACTGCAATGCAGTGTCTCCTACTCCCAACTCAGCCAGACGTTCCAGAAGGACACCATGGTCGATGGTATCGAAAGCCGCTGAGAGATCAAGGAGAATCAACAGAGTCAAACTCCCCCTGTCTTTCTCCCGACATAGGTCATCATACAGGGCGACCAAGGCCGTTTCTGTGCCAAAACTAGGCCTGAAACCCGACTGAAATGGATCCAGATAATCAGTCTCATCCAAGAGTGTCTGGAGCTGGCCTGCAACCACCTGCTCAAGGACCTTGCCCAGGAATGGAACATTTGCCACCGGCCTGTAGTTACTAAGATTTTCCGGGTCCAAGGAAGTTTTCTTCAGGAGTGGTCTCACTACCGCCTCTTTCAGACGGCCTGGGACCACTCTCTTTCACAGAGAGGCATTAATCACTTCCTTGGCCCAGCCAGCTGTTCCATCCCTGCTAGCTTTTATTAGCCAAGAGGGGCAAGGATCCAGTACAGAGGTGGTTGCGTGGACCTGACCAAGCACCTTGTCAACATCCTTGAGCTGTACCAAGTGAAACTGATCCAAGAAAACTGGACAAGGCTGTGCTCTGGATACCTCACTAGACTCACCTGCTGTAACACTGGAGTCCTGGCAGATGCAAAAGATTTTATTCTGGAAGTGCCTTGCAAATTCATTACAGCGGGCCTCAGATGGTTCTACCATGTCCTTGGGGCTGGTGTGCGATAGCCCCCGGACAACTCTGAAAAGCTCCACTGGGCGGCAGATTGAAGATTTAATAGTGGCAGCAAAGTGTTGTTTTTTTGCTGCCCTCACTGCCCCTGAATATGCCTTACTATAGGCACTTACCAGTATTTGGTTGCATCCACTAGGAGTTTGTCTCCATCTGCCCTCAAGCCGTCTCCTATTTTGTTTCATCGCTCCCAGCTCTGGGGTATACCATGGAGCTGTACGAGCTCTGCTCAGGAGAGGGCGCTCAGGAGCAATCGTGTCAACCGTCCAGGTCATTTCTGCATTCCACAGATCAACCAGGGTTTTGACAGGAGAGCCAGCCCTATCAGCCAGAAAACTCCCCAGAGCCCTTTGGAATCCATCCGGATCCATTAGTCTCCGGGGGTGGACCATCTTAATAGGTCCCCCACCCTTGCAGAGGGGAAAAGCTGCTGTAAATTAGGCATGTGCTCCGCTCCGATTAGAAGCTCAGAAGCAGGAGCGAATTGGCCTGCTCCGCCTTGCCCAGAGGCAGAGTAGAAGCGGACCACAGACCCTTAGAAGCAAGGCGAAGAGAAGCGCCCATTTTTGGAGCGCTCCGGTTTCCGCGTTCCGCTTCTATCGCCATCTTGAAACATTTCGCCCATAGGATTGCATTGCGGAAAAGAAAGGGGGATAACTGTGTTGTTTTTGAAGCTATCTTTCTAAAAATTCTTGTGCTTGGAGAGTCGTGGATGGGGGTCATTTTGAGACTACTCTCAGCTCTCTGCATGGTGCGGGTCGCGCGCCAGAACACTTGAGAAATACAAACTCAATCACTGCCTTTAAAACTCAGCTAAAAACTTTTCTTTTCCCTATAGCCTTCAAATATTGAGTTTGTTCTGACTCTATACTGTTAGCTTCACCCTACCCGGTGCCTGTTTACACTTCCCTGTGCCTGTTTGCATTCTCCTTCCCTCTTTATTGTTTACTACAACTTATTAGATTGTAAGCCTATGCGGCAGGGTCTTGCTAGTTACTGTGTTATCTGTACAGCACCATGTACATTGATGGTGCTATATAAATAAATAATAATAATAATAATAATAATCTGTCCTGCTGACCCAACATGAGGTGCAAACACTCCAGACCAGTAGTCACATGGACAGGGAGCCTGCAGAGGGAGATGGAATTCCTATAGACCACAGCAACCCCCCCTCCCCGGCCCTCAGGTCTACCTTGATGCTGAACCAAGTACCCTGGTGGGCATAGCTGGGAGAGACTGGCTCCTCCCTGCACACCCACCCAGGTCTTGGTTATACATGCCAGATCGTCTGCCTCATCCACAATTAAGTCGTGGATGAGGGAGGTCTTATTATGCACCAATCTGGCGTTTAAAAGCAGAATCCGGAGGCCTGAAGGCTGGCTGATAGAGCAACCAACAAACCTGTGGATGTGAGGAGGACCGGAACATTGCACAGCCATTAACTGTCTGGGCTGCGTTCCCCTTACCTGGCAGGTTGTCCTCACAACACCGTATCTCCCTCTACCCATCACTACACTAATTGGGGGGCCCTCCAATCCCCCCTCCTGGCTCTGTATCCCCCCCTCCCAGGCACATAGTTGAGACCTTCAGAAAAAGAAAAAGAAAAGAGCAGCAACAGGCTGACAGGGCTCAGCAGCGTAGCTGGCTCTCCCCCTGCCCTGGGTGATGGCAGAAGTTCCCGCTTTTCCTGCAGGCACTGGCTCTCCCAGGACCCCTCAGCCAGCCGGCTTATATATCCCCTCCAGGGAGGGGACAGATGGGGAGTGTTAGCAGCAGCTGGCCGAGTCCCTGGGGGCCTGCAGTCCCTTCAGGGTGCAGCAGTAGCAGCAGCAGCTGGAGTACAACCGGAAGAGGGAGGCGGTGGCAACACTGCAGGCAGGCAGCAGCAGCACAGGTGATGACTCTCCCCCTGCCCTGGGCGATGGCAGAAGTTCCCCCTTCCCCTGCAGGCACTGGCTTATTTGACACCTGTAACCAGAACTACAAAACAACAACAACAACAAAAAGGGGGAAAAGGAACTAGACTTTCACCAAAGGGAAAGGACCACGACTCAGTGGTAAAGCCCATGCTTTGCATGCAGGAAGTCCCAGGTGCCACCACGTAGCAGGTGAAGTCCCAGGTGCCACCACGTAGCAGGTGAAGTGGTGTCTGCTTGAAACTCTGGAGAGCCATTGCCAGCCACAGCAAACAACAGTGGGCAAGCTGGATTAATAGTCTGAACTGGTTTAGGGTGACCATATGGAAAGGAGGACTGGGCTCCTACATCTTTAAAAGGGGATTTCAGCAGGTGTCATTTGTATGCAGGCAGCACCTGGTGGAATTCCTTCTTCATCACAACAGCGAAAGCTGCAAGAGCTATACTAGAGTGACCAGATACAAAAGAGGGCAGGGCTCCTGCAACTTTAATTGCTGTGATGGAGAGGGAATTTCAGCAGGTGTTGCTGCATGCATACAAATAACACCCGCTGAAGTTCCCTTTTCTATGCAACGGTTAAAGATGCAGGAGTCCTGTCCTCCTTTCCATATGGTCACCCTAATTCATCTTAACCCTCAACTTCAGATGAAGTACTTTGGTTTGTTCAAATTCACGCCTCTGGGGGATAAGAGATTCAGTATTGAAGACTAAAAGGGAAAGAGGAGAAGAACTCACGTTGCATTTTCTCCGTGTGGCCCTTTCCAGGGCTGATTGGGCTCTCTCATAAGACCAATCCAAAGAGGTTCCTTGCCTCTGAGAAGCATTACAAAACGCATTAAAGCCTAGAAGAGATGGATGATGTTAGAGCCCTTGAAATGGCAGAGACACATGCCAAAATCAGATCATATATGCACTTACTCAACAACTACCTCCATAAAAATAGAATGTAATTTTAAAAAAAATTAAAATGAAAGAAATATATTTGCTGTGCTAAAGGTTTGCCGCTAGAACCCTATTTATTTGTATTAATTTTAGAAACACCTTCACAATGATGTGTTAATTTTCACACCCACAAACATGTGATTTCCTTTGCATCCATTCAGAAGACACCTTAAACCATGGCTTTAATCACCATGGTTAAAGCCATGGTTTGAGGTGTCTTCTGAATGGGGCCAATATTATTTTCATGTTGTCTGCTGAGGCTTGATGCATCACTACTACAGCCTTCATGCTGCATAATGGCTGAACATGGCCAATAAAGCAACAGTTCCTCTACTACACAAAAGGACCAGCAGCCTATGACGGACAAAATATTTGCTCTTCTCACCTTATCCTCATTTCCAATCCTAGCCAGGGAAGCATTATGGGACGAGCAAAAGTCTTGACTACTCGTCCAATTCTTTTCTTCATTTGAACGGTAGAAACAGGTATCTCGATGCAAAATCCAATTACTCGGACACCATACAACACCAGGTTGCGGGGAAACACCATCAGAGCTCTTTGCTAGAACCAAGAAAGGTACAAAGAATTAGATTTTATTACACACACACACACCACATCCAACAAGAAGCATGAACAGAAACTGGGGTCTTCAGGCTGAGAGCTTTATCACACCAGCGTTATATTGTGCAATCACTGCGAATTGCATGCAAAGGACTCCGACGTTTTCCAGCTTATAACCTGCTTTTATTGTGAAGTATTCCCATACATCCTGCTTTAATTGCGCTTCAAAGGCAAAAGCCTCGCTGTATTTTGCTACTAGTTTTCGAGCGTATCATTTGTTGTTTTCTGAGCGGCCACTGGGGTGCATGAGCAGGATTTGAAGAAAAATTAAACAACTGCTTACATCTGTGTAAGCTTTAAAGATAAAGATATCAAAATTGGCACATTAATAGATATTAAGGAGAGCTTTAAGGATACCAAATTTGAATCAGATTGGGTAATCCGTTGTTTTTTAATGATTTTTTTACATTTCCCCCCTTAAATCCATTTCCTGGTATGTAAAGGATCTAGCCACCCGGTAGCAACAACAACAACTACTACGGCAACAGCTTAGCGCTGTAGGGGATAATTCGAGGAAACAGGTATGTGGGATGAAACTATGAATCAGAGTAGGGCTTGGCTTAGGGTGACCCTATGAAAAGGAGGACAGGGCTCCTGTATCTTTAACAGTTGCATAGAAAAGGGAATTTCAGCAGGTGTCATTGTATATATGGGGAACCTGGAGAAATTCCCTCTTCATCACTACAGTTAAAGCTGCAGGAGCTATACTAGAGTGAACAGATTTAAAAGAGCGCGGGGCACCTGCAGCTTTAACTGTTGTGATGAAGAGAAATTTCACCAGGTTCTCCATATATACTGACTTGTGGGGTGTAACGCCACAGTGCCAGGTGGGCCTGAGTGGGGAGCTAACTCCAATGTTGGTGGTCACCTGCCCTGCAGAACCCTCCCCTTGCCCCCCCCAGCCTCTCCTGGAGGTGGCACTTGGGCGGGAGGGGGCATATTTTGATTGTAGTATCCAGGTATGTTCAGGTCGGGAGAGACGTTCTGTCAGGTATTGCGGTCCCAGACTCTGTAAGGCTTTATAAGTGAAAACCAGCACCTTGAATCTTGCTCAGAAGTATACAGGCAGCCAATGCAAGCAGGCCAGAATTGATCTTATGTGCTCAGAACTTCTAGCCCTAGTTATTAATCTGGATGCTGCATTTTGCACATGCTGCAGCTTCTGAACAGTATTCAAGGGTAGCCTCATTACTCATTGCAGTAATCTAAACTGGAGCATGGATTACTGAAACTAGCTTATCCCTGGGGTGTTCGGCATGGGCGACCAATGTGCTCCCCCAAGCTCCCTGCCTCTCCTGATTTCTAGTTTATATGTATACTGTGAGCTGGCATGTTGCAAAGCACAGTGATGCCCTCCAGCACCATCTTCCCTTGGATTCAAAAGAGTGGTTTTATGAAACTTGGAGGCCTTAGCTAGACCTAAGGTTTATCCCGGGATCGTCCCGGAGTCATCCCTGTTCATGTAAATTAGAATGTTTTTATTAGAATGTAAGCCTATGTGGCAGGGTTTTGCTATTTTATTGTTTTGCTCTGTACAGCACCATGTACATTGATGGTGCTAAATAAATAAATATAATAATAACAACAACAACAATAATAATAGCTAAGGCCTTAGTCTCACCAGTTTGCCTTATGGTAAATTAGAATTTTGTGACCATCCCTGCCCTGCCCTGTCATTTTATGAATTTATTTATTCATTTATTACATTAATACACAGCCCCATAGCTGAAGCTCTCTGGGCAGTTTACAAAAGTTAGAAACAGTGAACATTAAAAACAAATATACAAAATTTAAAATCCTTATAAAAACAGCTATTCTGGGGTCTGTTAAAAACAAGCAAACTCAGCACATGTTGTTAACTGCCTGGGAGAAAAGGAAATTCTTGACCTGGCGCCGAAAAGATAACCATGTTGGCGCCAGGCGAGCCTCGTCGGGGAGATCATCCAGAATTGGGGGGCCACCACTGAAAAGGCCCTCTCCCTTGTTGCCATGCTCTGATGGCAACTTCCCCACCCCCATCCCCATGGCAGCCACTTTCTGAGAGTGTTCATGACATTCTCACAATTCCAAATATGCCCACTGACCCAAAAAGGTTGGGGATCCCTGGTTTAAAGACTGATTTGCCCAAATCGCGTAGAAAGAGTGGGAGTACGATTTTAAAAGCAAGGTGAGGAGAGCATAATCTTCCTGCAGAGCCTTCCCCTGAGTACATTTTACCCAGCTGGTCACACTTCCAGGTTTGGAGTTCAGCTGAGGAGAAAAGCACTCCAGACAAGCTATGAGAAGGTCAGACATCTCAGCTGCACACTGCTTAACTATTAAAATTGGACACCTGCTCTTTCAGCAGAGCTGGGGCAGCTCTGTGGATTTGAATTATTGGGGTACGGAAAGATCTAGTTATAAAGAAAAGCAAAACAGCAGGTAGGGAAAGGGTTACATGTGCCCTGCCCTGAATTGTCTCTACCTCAGAACCACTCCTTCCAGAGCTGCTTTTCTTAACAAAAAACTGCTCCTGTGCTATCATTAGACTTCTTTTGTATAGATTCCCATTTAAGAAAAGGCAGACGTACAGGCAAGCTCCTTCTTTTGAACTTCTTTAAAATAAAATGAAATGAAATAAAATAAAATAAAATAGGGGCCTTGTTCAAATGACTAAACTTCAATCTGCCTATTTTGCATTAGATTCAAGGCCAAAGCACTTAGAGTCAAACTAGGTTGGGTTTTTTTTTTACTTCTATGTTGAGTCCCATAAAACTCAGAAACTCTGCCACTGTCTTGAAGGTGCTGCTTTGGTGCTGGGCTCCCGCACTTGCATTCCTTCCTGGCACCTGCATGGGAAGGAACGCAAGTTCGGACTTTCCCCATGGAGCTGAGCACCAGGAGGGATGGGGCAGGAACAAGGCAGCCAGAGGGGGACGCTGAGAGGGTTGCCGGGCTCCCGAACTACCTCTCCCCCTCTGACCTCCCTCTGGCTGCCCATTCCTACCCCCCCCATTTTTTAAAATCGTCATCATCATCATCACCATCTGTATCTGTGCAGATACAGCTAATAAAAAAAGGAGGGAGGAACAGGCCCTGTTCCTCTCCACCCCCGTTTTTGATTTTTAAAGAGGTGCAGGCCCCATTCCTCTCCTCCCCTCCCCCCGTTTTTATTATTATTATTTACCATGGGGCACAGAGCTCTCCTGAGCTCCTGGAGGTCCACCCCCTTCCCTGTCCAGCCCATGGTGACCAATCAGGGGTCAAGCCTCCACTGCCAAAAAAAAGTCGGGATAAGTACCAGACTTTTTGGGAGTGTCCAGGGTTTGCCCCTGGATGGCTTTGCAATGGTGGATGCATCTGGAAGCCATATTCCAGAGCTCAATCGGTGACGGCGGGGTGCTAGTACTGATGCACTTCTCAGGTTCTTGAGCTGTTACAGCCTCTGCTGCTGGCTCCTGGAAATTTAAGGGGAAAATGTAATTTTCTGTAACTCTTACAAGTTGTTTTTGCACATAAATCGGATGCCAGAAAAAAAGTTTTACCTGCATTATAGAGTTTGGTATCGAGATAGATTCCAACAAGCTTTGCCATATTTGTGAGATCTCCTCATCTTCCTCCTGTGGGGTCTTTGTCGGTGGGAACTGTTCATCGTCAGAGCTGGTGCTGAGATAACGCTTTCTGGGGTTAGGCCTGTCTGGTGCCAGCGGGGTAGATACCTCTATAGGCCTCATCAGGGTGCTGGGGGTTTCCATGTTGTCTCCTGCTTAAAATCAGCAACTGTTCCCGACGGCTTGAAAGTCTGAAAAGCATTGCACACCCTGGTGAATCCTTTAGGGGTTCTGAAAACTCTTCCTATTGGCTGCGGGGCAGGCCATGTGATATTCCTTAGCCAACCGCTGAGAGGCTGTGGGGAGACATGCCTGGACATGTTCCACCGGTCGCCTGCAAAAAGCATAATTTCCGGTCGCCGCAGAAAAAAAGTCACTTCCGGCCACGTGGCCTTTCTTTTGACAGGTAGTGCCAGCATTTCTGGGCACATGGTGTTTTGTTTTGACAGCTCGTGACGTCAGTTCCGGTCACGTGCTGTCTTGACAGCTGGTGACGTCACTTCCGGCCACGCGGTGTTTTATTTTGACAGATGGTGACGTCACGTCCGGTCACGTGGTGTTTATTTTGATAGATGGTGACGTCACTTCCGGTCACGTGGTGTTTGTTTTGGTCACGTGACCAAAACAAAGCCACGTGGCTCATTTGCATAAATTTGACAGCAAGTAGGGCCATATACTACTATCACTCTTCATATTGTGAGTGTTTTTATTAACCTCCCTATTTGGATGATCTTTGGCAGAGAGCCCGCTGGCATATGTGGCATTGGAAGTTGGTGTCGATTTTTTTTCAGAAGTCTTCATTTCAGTTTCACTTGACTTGCCCTGGATTCCTTCTTTAAATCTGCCAAGCGCAAAAACTGTTAAAGTAGTCAGAAGCTCCTTGCATTCTGATAGAAACTTCTTTATCAAAGATAGATCGTCAGCCCAATTCAGAAACAGTTTCTTGGTCAGCTCATGTTGGCTGTTAAGCAAATTGACTACTGCGTGGAGGTCTTTGTCTTCAGAAGAGATAGAGTGAGTGTTTCGATATGAAGGTAAAGAATCGAGTTTCTTGTCTGAGAATGCATCCTGGCCGATCAGTATGACAGGACTTGTAGAACTGCCTTGAGGAGTTTTAGATGCATGAGACGTATGTCTAGTCTCTGCAAGGGGAGCCCCCACAGATGCAAATTCTGCAGTTAAACTGCATCTACGTTCCTCTGGGTTTTCCCACTCCATGACCCTCATTATACTCTGAGGACCCAGGGACCAGTCTAAAACATCCAAATAAGGAGTCTTTGTCTCAGGTGTTGGACTGGGATTTTCCTCAGAGTTGATGGCAAAAAAGTTAGTAATTTTTAATTGTTTATGGGCCTTAGTATAGGAGATCACATCTTCATTTACTGGAACCAGACCTAGTTGTTTTTATCTGTCCCTGGTGAGGACCATTGTGCTCCTTATCATGTTGCACACAGTCAGGGAGCTGGAAAGAGCCCAGTGAGGCACGAGAAGTGATATCCAGTAACTGATGGCCGATGTCTTTTCGGTGATTCCTTTTTGCTATGTCTGAGTGGCGGTAGCTCTAAGGGCAGCAGGAAAAAACAGTCCAAGTTGCAGATAAACTGGCTTACTAACAGACAAAGCAGTCTCCCTGTAAGCAGATGAGGGCAGTTAACTAACTTTAAGAGTTAGTGATTAGATGATGATTAACAACTTTAATGCTTCAGAAGCTCCCAGTACTGAGCTCCTAATTGGACTTGGTGTCCTGCCATTAAACACACCTGGGGGAATCAGCATGTAGAGAGTGGGATCACTTACGACAAGGATTTATGCATAGCGTAGTTCCTGGTAATTTTGTTTTGTTTGTTTTGCTTCTGCCTTTTTATCCGTTTCCTTCCTTCTTCTTTGTTTCTTAATTTCTTAATTCTCTGGTTCTTTGATGTCTTACTTCTTTTAATTCCAAGTTCCTGGCTCTCTTATTTCATGTTTAATTATTTAATTCTTGTTTGCTTCTTCTACCTCCTCGATACAACCTGAGAGGTTTGGTATGTGGGGGAGCTTCTCTAGAGCTATCCAAAGGAGTCAAAACAGCCAGGGAACCCTCTACTTGCCGCTCCTTACTTGTTAGAGAATAGCCCAGCTTCAGGTACAGAAGATTAAAATTCCACAGCTCCACAGCAGCAAATAAAACATTAAAAAGTTAAAAACAACAACTCTGCACTATAGAAGCAGAGGAGGTCAAAATACCGCACAGCCTTCCTCCTCCTGAGAGGCTGCCAATTATTTTTTTAAAAAAAAAATACAAAATGTTCAAGGCTTGTAAGAAAAAAGAGAGCTAAAATCGGTCGAGTTAAAAAAAAAGAATACTATAATAATTGTTGATAGTTCCAAGAGAGCTCGGAGCAAGGTGTCCTCCCTCCTCAGACCGGAACCAATAAATAACAATCTAGTATCTTTAGTGGTTTTGTAACACTCCCTCTTTTTTATCCCTACTTCGTACTGTTTTATATAATGGTGTATCTTCTTGTTTTATATTGGTCTGTTGACTGTAAATAAAGAAATACAAATACATCCAAGGCATATGAAAAAGAATTTGCCATATTCATAGAATCATAGAATAGTAGAGTTGGAAGGGGCCTAGAAGGCCATCGAGTCCAACCCCCACACTCAGTGCAGGAATCCACCCTAAAGCATCCCTGACAGATGGTTGTTCACAAATGGTCAGGAGGAATTGTAGCAATACACATACTTTTATGAGACAGGCCAGAATTTTGATGCTTTTTTTAAAAAAAGAAGGAGCGCATAAGCACTTGTGCGCAAATAGTGAGCATTTTTTTTAAAAAAAATAACTAAATTTCCCCATTCCCCCCACGCCACCCCTGATATCTCATTTCTTAACCTTGAGTCCATGCGCACAGCAAACCTCTATCTCATTACGACTACATCATATAGTATAATTAGGCACGGCATTACGTATGGGTTTGTGACATTTTTCAATGGAGAATTTGGTAGCAGTATCTGCTATTCATTGTGGGAGTAATTTTCCAATGTGAGTATCTTAAATTCATTTTGGTAAGTTATGAATAATATATATATATTAAAAAAGGTCAGTCTGAAAATGGCAAATTTAATTATAATATATAGATTTAAAAAAATAAAAAATAAATCTTTTCTTTGCTGGTTCTCAGAGAATGACCAAGCAAAAAATAACAATACCCACCCTCCATTTAAATCAAGGCTTAAACAAAAAGGGTAAGTTTTAAATGGTCAAAACAGATGTGATAACATAACAAAAGATATACATATATTGTGTCACTTTCTTTCTTTGTCTTTTCATTGTGTCTGTGTAGGTCACTGACTAAGACAAAATTGTCAAAATGTGTTTGGCCTCCTTGTGATTTGTTTTTAATTCTTTTAATGTAAAAAATATTTTTATACACATATTTGTCAACATAGTAATTAGGTTGCAACTGCTGGTGCCATTTATGTTGTTCTCCTTAACTCTATTGCAGTCATTTCATGTTTTGTGTTAAGAAAAAGTGTGGTTTTTCACTTGTGGTTGTTATGCATGTTGTACACTCATATCTGAGTGATAAGATTTAGGGGTTCCAGTGCTTACCTGGGGTTCAGTTTCCTTAGCAGGAGGTCCCTGGAGACCTCTGTGCTTTGTTTACACTGATATACAGGTTAAGCATAAGAGGGGGGTTCACTGCATTAACACTCCCAACAGTTTACTGCTTCTTATTAGACTTGTGTGTGTGGGCGGAGGGGACTAGAGGTTCAGGCCATGGCTAGACCAGGCCTATATCCCGGGATTGTCCTGGGATCATCCCTGTGCATCCAAATGACACACAGGGGATGCCAGGAACAGGCAGGGACAACCCCTCCATTTGCCTGGGATAATCCTTAGGTCTATCTAAGGCCTCAAAAGAACTGTATAATGTTGATGCAAGAGAGCGAAGCAGAACAAAAGAAATATGTTAACATTGTCCTACCAACTCAAATGTGGCTGTGATTTGAGCCACAGAATCGGAGGCAATAACTATATATAAACCAGTTGCTGGGGAACATGGGCAGGAGGGTGCTGCTGCACCTGGGTCCTGCTTATGGGTCCCTGGTTGAAAGCTGGCTGGCCACTGCGTGAACAGAGTGCTGGACTAGGTAGACCATAAGGTTATGGGTTACTGTGTTTTGTCAGTTCTTATTAAGGCAGTTTGTAGGACATGATTGTATGGAAGCTCATCAATGAGCCATGGTGCCTGCAGGTGCCATCCTGAATATTCCATTCCCAACCATGGGTGGTTGTGTTGTGCAAGCCCAGCAGGCAGGGGTTATGCCTGGGATAAACAAGGCTCACATAACCCTAGAACAGGCAATGGTATGAACCCAGTCATTGCCTCAGGGTACCCACTCTCCTTACAGATTCAAGAATTACAGAGCTGGAAGGGATGTTTTAGGGTCATTGTGACCAGCCCTCATCCCAGAATGATGCGTAATAAATGAACTGAATTATCTGTATGTAGATTTTTGCTGTTTCAGATTTCCCTATGCTGCCTCTTCCCACAACGTAACAGCTCTGTTCAGAAGACACCTTAAACCATGGCTCTAACCATGGTGCTTAAGGTGTTTTGGCTTAAGCACCATGGTTCAAGCCGCGGTTTAAGGTGTCTTCTGAACAGTGCCAGTGCAACCTTCCACCACCACCACAAAATGTCTGGCTGCAAACCATTTAGTGCTTGTAGTTGCTCAATGCCCACTGGATTGCATGATTCCTGCAAGGTGGTCTTTCTGGGCTGCCAGTTCTTAAAGATTGTATGGAACTAGCTCCATCTGTCAAGACAGCAGCACCGTCTCCTCACATGGGTTTGCATAATCAAGGCTTCTCTAGAGCAATACTCCGGCACCTGATCTGGCTTATTCTGTTCTAGTGTTCCTGACATGTCTGGCAAGGTATTAAAAAGGAGCTGTTGTATGGCGTACCACAAGGTGCCATCCTATCCTCAATGCTGTTTAACATCTACATGAAACCGCTGGGAGAGATCATCCGGAGGCATGGGGCGGGGTGCTATCAGTATGCTGAAGACACCCAGATATATTTCTCTATGCCTTCAATAACAGCATCAGCTAAGGATAGTGTGTCTCCTCTGAATGAATGCTTGGAGGCAGTAATGGGCTGGATGAGGAAAAACAAAATGAAGCTGAATCCAGACAAAACAGAGGTGCTTGCTGTCAAGGGCTCTGACCTAGGTTTGGAGGTGTGTCTGCCAGTTCTGGATGGGGTTACACTCCCCCTGAAAGACTGTGTTCGCAGTTTGGGGGTGCTCCTGGATCCGTCGCTCCAAATGACAGCCCAGATAGATGCGACGGCCAGGAGTGCCTACTATCAGCTTCGGCTGATACACCAGCTGCGCCCCTTCTTAGAGTCAGAAGACCTAAAGACAGTAGTGCACGCGCTGGTAACCTCAAGGCTTGACTTCTGCAATGCGCTCTACATGGGGCTATCTCTGTGCCTAGTCTGGAAACTTCAATTAGTCCAAAATATGGCAGCCAGGCTAGTCTCTGGTACACCTAGGGGTGACGACATTACACCAACATTAAAATCACTCCACTGGCTGCCAATTAGTTTCTGGGCAAAGTACAAAGTGTTGGTCATCACCTTTAAAGCCCTAAATGGTTTGGGTCCAGGTTACCTGCGGGATCGCCTTCTCCCATACAGTCACTCAGGTCCTCTGGGGTGAACTTACTTCAGTCAGCTAAAACTAGGCTGACATCAGTTTCCCAGAGGACCTTTTCTTCTGTCGCCTCCAGATTGTGGAATGGCCTGCCGGAGGAGATTTGTAAAATTAACACTATGTGTGATTTTAAGGCAGCTTTAAAGACTAGCCTTTTCCGGCAGGCCTATCCAGATCAATGTAAAATCATGATTTTTTAAGATGTATTGATTCCTGTTCTAATGTTGTTCCCCGCCTCGATCCAAAGGGAGAGGCGGGTAAGAAATAATTTATTATTATTATTATTATTATTATTATTATTATTATTATTATTATTATTGAGGCTGAGTGAGAAAAACCATGCATGAAACACTGCTGCCTGCACACAATGTCTCTGAGTCATCTTCCATTCATGTAGCCCTCAAAGGCATGCCCAGGCAAGATCTGGCCAAGCATGTCCCTTGGGGGAAGGGGGCAGAGGCCTCCCATTCAAATACCTACTTAGAGATTGTCAAGGCAGACTTGTCCCACAGGTTAGAATCAGTTCAGCAGCCCTCTCTTGTTACAGTCATCGAATCACAAGGTTGGAAGGGATCTCCAGGAGGTTATCCAGACCAAATTCCAAATGTCATTATAGTACAATCGATGGGTTTCTGTCATTCACTGGTAAGAGGAATTTACGGTTCTGTAGAGCAGAGGTGAGCAGAACATAGATCCAGATCTACTAGTAGATCTCCCAAGTGATTTGTAATTCATCAGCAAGACTGATTCTCAATGGCTTAACAATAGTGACAATAAAAGCACTCTCCCCTGCCCCCTCCTAAATTACGATGCTGAAATCAAGAGCACTTCTTTCATGAGGGAGGGGGTGGTTACTTCCAAGTCCAAGGATGTTTTCAGAAGAGGCTTTTTTATGGTGTGATCACCCTGCCACATTCGAAAAGAAAAGCTCCAGACCACAGCCTCCCATGGTGATCAAGCAGGTGCCTTCAGGGAAACCACATGAATGCAAGAATCCTCTGAACTTGTTGGCACTCACTGCATCTAAAAAGGGGATATTGTAAAGATGTGAAAAGTGCAGGAAAGCGCAATTGCAATGATCAAGGGGCTGGACTAACTCCCTTAGGAGGAAAAGTTACGTCTGTGATTGTCTAGCTTAGAAAAAAGGCAAGTAAGGGAAGACACGTTAGAGACGTACAAAATTGTGCATGGTAGGGAGACTTTCTTCTCTCTCCCTCTAGCCAGAGTCATCCCATGAAGCTGATGGGTGGGAGATTCAGGACAGATAAAAGGCAGGACTTTTTTCACACAGTGCATAAAAACTATGGAATTCACAACTACAGGATGTAGCGATGACCACCAAAAGGGATGGCTTTAAAAGGGGATTGGACAAATTCGTGGAGGGCATGGTTATCAATGGCTACTAGTTATAGTGACTATGTATTATCTTCAGTATCAGAGACAGTACGCCTACAGACACCAGTTGCTGGGGAACATGGATGGGAGGGTGCTGTTGCACTCATGTTCTACTTGTGGGTTTCCCATGGGCAACTGTGTGAACAGAATACTGGACTAGATGGACCGTGGTCTGATCCTCTATGACTCCTCTTATGTTCATATCTAGTATTTTGTAGTATACTGCCTACATAGGCCTTTTTATCTGATTCAGCAGGGCTCTTAGAACTTCTTTTGTCTATATACTATGCTCTGATACTTGCCCCCAGTTTCCTTGTGTGAATATGTGCCTGTATGCACACACTCACACTCCTCTCCTTTCAGCTGAGTTTCACACCCACACCCACACCCACACACCCCTGTGGAGGCCAAACGGTGTAGGAGAAGACTTCATAATTCTTCAGAAAACCAGTGAACAAGGGTGGCTACATTACCACATTACCACAGAGTCCCTTATAAGTCAATGACTCACTTCCACACAGTCAGACTCACTTCTGCACCCCATCTGTCCCTCCAAAAGGGAGAAAAAACCCCAGTGAAGTTGTCTTCCTGTCACAATCGACCCAAGGTGGTCTAAAACTAGCTGTTTCTATAAATAGCAGCCTGTTGCCAAGTAGAACTGCTGCTGGTACTCTGACAAAGCCCTGCTAAAAAAAAAGAATTGTGTGGGGTAACGATGTTGCTGCCAAAAATGAAAGAAATCTTGGGGGCAACGAACAGCACAGGAGAAAATTGATTAAAGGCACAATCTTATGCATGATTAGACAGAAACAAGTCTGACAATACCCAGCATTCTCCAGCCAGTCATGCTGGCTAGGGAATGCTGGGAGTTGTAGGTCTTTTTTCTGTCTAAACATTCATATGTTTGCACCCTAAAATCTGTAAGTGTGTGGAAGATGACATTTTGCACACTGTTCCCGACTGTGTACTTATGCTGGTCCAGTGATTGCTCCTTTGCTGGTCTAAAGAGTGGGTCTTGTATCTTGGCTGCATGCTGGTTAAGTCATGCTGCTTTTCAGCAGCAGATGGTAGGGAGGCCAGTGAAGCATTCCATGTAGGTTTTAGGCTATCAGGTTGTTGAAATTCCTCCCACCCAAACAAATCAGAATTAAAATGCCTTTTCAACCTTTCTCCTGCCATTTCTTCATGTCCATGAGGTTCATCAGATGAGCTACTGTCCATTTACAGGTGTGCACGTGTCCTTTAGATGAAGTCATCCGCCTCCCGCATGCCTCCCGCTCCTTCTGCTCATTTTCCCGTCGCAATATAGACCCCTTTTTAATCCAACTTTTAAAAACAACAACACGGAATGTGCCGCGATCTCCTGCAGGAAAACCGCCGCAATGAAAACAGCCCCTGAATGGGCCACGTGGTCTTTGTTCAATTCCACTTTCCTCTCCAGGAGAAAGAGGAAGTACCGTATTTCTTCGATTCGAAGACACACTCCCCCCCCCCATATAAACATCTCTAAAAACGGGGTGCGTCTTAGAATCACGGGTGGGTTTATTATTTCTTAGAATCAAAGCTTTTCTTCTGTTAGTGGTACTGAAATTAGTGTGCGTCTTACAATCGATGGCGTTTTAGAATCGAAGATAATGAGGGACAAAAGTAGAGACAGAGAAACGACAGTAAGGTAAGGAATTGCAATGTCCCCCCATGTGATGATGCTCTTTTATCTGATCATTTGTAATGTGTCAGAAAGAAACAGGGGAGAACAGGAATTTGCAATGGTGGCAAGTATCCACATAAGTGTTTTATGCAGTTCAGAACCAACTGAAGTAAGAGCTAGGGTTGACGCTTCTTACCCCAGACACTATCCAGTAAAAGCAAGTTACAAAGCCTACCTAGTGCATCACCTCCCTGTGAGAAGGATCCTGAGCGTGCCCCCACAGCAATTGAGGGTTGGGGAACAGGCAAGACTGCAAAGAAATAGGGGGTCCTCACCAGATGTTACTGAGCAGTCACTAGAAGAGCTACTGTAAACCTCGTGGGTGATAATGATCTAAGATTTCACAGTCAGAGACTGAACCTTATGAAACTGGAGGAAGAATCTGGCTGAGCCACCATCTGCAAGCTGACTTTGTGATGAGGTGTTGTTGCTGTTTTTTAAATGATGCTTCTATGCCTTTAACTGCAGCCTGATACAGGTTTTTGCAACACTGAAATAAATGGATGGTGGATACATCTCATCTTTAATGCAAGTGCTGACAACACCCTCCTTCCCTGAAAGTCCTGTAGCAGGTGTGCGGGGTGGGCAATGTTGCATCCAGCTCCAAGAAAAGTGTGGAGCTAACTAGGGCTGTGCAGCCACCCCTCCCCCCGATCCACCTCGGAGGCTCATCCAGAGCCCCTGAAGCAGCCCCGATCCTCCTCGGGGGTGCTTGACCTGCTTCGGCACCTAAGCTGAGGTGAGATTTGGGCCCTCCGAGGTGACTTCGGAGTTTTCTGGGTGCCGGCTCCCACCCCCACCCCCAGTTTCCTTACCTGCTGCCTCCGCCACCATCTTTCTTCTGGTGGTGCCACTGCCGGAAATGAACAGAAGTACGCCATCATAGTTTGTGACCATAGAGGTACTAATCACAGCCGAGGCCGCGCAACATCTTAAAATCGCATGGCCTATTCCTTTTCGTTTCCTGCAGCGGCACCGGAAGCCACTAGAACCAAGATAGCGGCGGTGACGGAGGCAGCAGGTAAGGAGACTGGTTGGGGGGGTTGGCTCCGAGGTGGCCCAAAGCCTCGGAGCCAATTGGCTTCAGGCCACCTTGGCCTTCACCCAAACCGCCTCAGATCCGGTTCAAAAGCATCCGAATCACCCCGATTCGGGGTTTGGATCTGAGGTGGTGCACAGCCCTAGAACTAACACTGTGCAAAAATCTGTCCTCCAATTTCCTGAAAGTTCTCTTCCTCCATGAAAGAGACTTCCATTTTTCTGCCTCATTCTCAGGGCATTTTATTATTTATTTTGAATGTGTGTTGGTAGTGTCTTGACCTTACTTAATTTTGGCGAGGTGGCTGAGGGTACTGTCTGCATTTTTATTCCTATTACACATCTCACCATTGCTCTATAGTCTCCCAGGCTGCCTAAACTTCTTAATCTGAAAAGGACCCATGGGAGGAATAAATTCATGATGTCTTCCTCTTGGTGGGAAGTGAGGTAAACCAAGGAGGCTATAGGCTCTCAGAAAGATGTCAGGACACACACACACACACCTACCTCAGCCATCTCATAAGTAAGGTAAGCACAAGAACTCTTAACCAAACCCATGAGAATTTCTCTGAAATTTCATCTCCTTTGAATTTCTTTTCAAAAGCAGTTTCTTTTCTATCAATCTGAATGAGAATGGTTGAAAAATACGGAGTAGACGCCTGACAGACAGTTTCATATTTGTAGCTGGAATCAATCAACCACTCTCTTTTTAAATGTTGAGTTCTTCTGCATTTTTTCCCTTCATCACCCCGCACCCACCCACTGCCAACCCTCTCAGGAAGGCAAAATTCTGTAGAGCTTTGCCTCTTCAGCAATAAGATCTTTGTTCACATTTCCTGAAGGGCAAGAAGAGAAAGGGAGGGACAACTGGTGTGTTGACTTCCCAAAGTGAGATTTTAGCAGGAACAATAAAAGGATTATTGAAAGTATGGTATTTCAGAAAAAAGAAATTTATTTATTTATTTATTTATTTTATTACATTTTTATACCGCCCAATAGCCGAAGCTCTCTGGGCGGTTCACATTTATGTGAGTAATCTCACCATTAAAACCAATTCAGGCACATCCAGACATAAAAGGGAAAACAGTAGGTAAAAATAAGCTGAAAGAAATCAGATTGATCCAAATGAGATTTTTTTTATGAACAGCAGCACCCTATAACTCAAGAAATATGGAATAACCGTACACAAAATATGGGAATGTCATGGTTAGTATGGATGCAAATTAGCAAATTTATAAGAACTAGAAAGATAATAAGGCAAAATACAAGAGATTTAACAGAATGGGGAAAATTCATAGATAATTATGAATTAGGAGATAAGGGTACAATAACACAAATAAATAGAATCTTAATAAAGCAAGAGGGAATGTAACAATAAACTTTGGTTTAAAAAAATACTTCGGAGTTTTCTGGTTTTTCTTGCGGTGCAAAGAAGATCAGAAGGGGTGGAAAGCGCGCAAGAGGCAGGTGACATCATGTGAGCTACCTCCAAGGAATCCGTGAGTGCCCAGTCATGAGTGTGCAATAAAATACTCGTCGGATGGAGCTTTAAGAGATGTGCCTTTGGAACTGGGTGTTGCTGCAGACATACCACTAGGTGCTAAGGCTGCAATCCTATGCACTCCTGGGACTAAGTTGCAATGAACTCAATGAGGCTTACTTTTGAGTAGTCATGCATAGGATTGCACTATGAATGAATTTATTGAATGAGCATTGGCGTGCAGACAATGGGTTTAGGGGGTTCAGCTGAACCCCCTAATACGCTGCCGCCGCCATGTTTGCCCCGTCCCTGCCGAGCAACTTCAGGGAGAGAGGACAAGCAAGGAGCCGCCGCTCTAGCCCAAGCTCCTCTATGGCCTGCACACTCCGAGTCCCCCCCCCCATACATGGTCAGCTCCCGCCTGCTGCTGCTAGGGTAACAAAACCCAGAAAAACCCAGTTCGACCAATCTGGAGGAAGGAGGGAGGGAGAGAAGAGAAGAAAAAAGCAACAGCAGCACCAGTACCCATTGATGGCAATTGAGAGTGGAGGAGAGCTCGCAGCAGCAACGAGGAGGACGAGATGAGCACCATGTGCGAAGGAGGTGAGGGGGAGAAGGCCGGCCAGTGGTGGGGCTTACAATCAGGGGCCTTGCTTGTCCCTGCCTGGGCCAGTCCTTTTTCCAGCCTTGGCGCGTCTTAGGCAATTTGGCTGCCCAGGCACACACACTCTTTTTCCAGCCAGGGTGCGTACTGAATGCAGCTTCCCTGGGGGTTGCTCCCTCGGGCTCAGTTGAAGCAGCCGCGGGACCGCGTACGGACGCAGGTAAGGGAGAAGAGGGAGGGTTACCTGGCCTTGCCGCTGCCGCCGCCTGTGCGGCGACAGCAGCAGAGCCAGGTAAGGGACCAAGGGGAGGGGGGTCTTACCTGAGTCCCTCCACGGTCCCGTGGCTGCTTCAATTGAGCCCGAGGACTCAACCAGGAAGACTAGGCCGCAATCGGGGCCTACAGTTCCTGGTTGAGCTGAGGGCTCCAGTGAAGCTGGCATGGGCCGCAACGGACACAGGTAAGGGGGAGGAGGGAGGGGGGCCTTACCTGACGCCACTCCCTGCCACTGCGGAGCTCCGATTCGGAGCCGGAGCGGAGTAGCCCCCAGGCGGATCAAGGCGGGGCGGAGCGGGCATGATCCGCAATTTGTGAATCGGTCGCGAAGAGGATCGAGGGGTCTGTGCACACCCCTAATTTTAACTTTGCTGTTTTAAATTTGTATTTTAAATTTGTATTTCTGCACTACTGCTGATTTTATCCTGGTTGTGCTTTTATATTGTATTTAATATCATGTTTTTATACTGTTTGTTTTATATTTTGAATGGTTTTAATTTTTGTGAACTGCCCAGAGAGCTTCGGCTCCTGGGTGGTATAAAAATGCAATAAATAAATAAATAAGAATCACACACCTCCAAACGAAGAGAATGGTTGGAGGAGCTTGATTTGGCAGAGGGGATGGAGAAATGCTACAAAGTATGGCAGGGCACTGATGTTTCATGACGCTCCTGATGTTTCCCTCTTACTCCATGACTTTCTGGTTCAAGTCAGACAAATATAAGGACAGTAATTTCACATCCTCTCAGAGCAATTCTGTAAGAGCAGTACGACAATGGAACCATTGACCTAGGGAGGTCGTGGGCTCTCCCACATTAGAGGCATCTGGGCAACCATTATTATTATTATTATTATTATTATTATTATTATTATTTATTTATTTATTTATATAGCACCATCAATGTACATGGTGCTGTACAGAGTAAAACAGTAAATAGCAAGAACCTGCCGCATAGGCTTACAATCTAATAAAATCATAGTAAAACAATAAGGAGGGGAAGAGAATGCCAACAGGCACAGGGTAGGGTAAGCAGGCACAGGGTAGGGTAAAACTAACAGTATAAAGTCCGCACAACATCAAGTTTTAAAAGCTTTAGGAAAAAGAAAAGTTTTTAGTTGAGCTTTAAAAGCTGCGATTGAAGTTGTAGTTCTCAAATGTTCTGGAAGAGCGTTCCAGGCGTAAGGGGCAGCAGAAGAAAATGGACGAAGCCGAGCAAGGGAAGTAGAGGCCCTTGGGCAGGCGAGAAATATGGCATCAGAGGAGCGAAGAGCACGAGCGGGGCAATAGTGTGAGATGAGAGAGGAGAGAGAGGAAGGAGCTAGACCGTGAAAAGCTTTGAAGGTTAACAGGAGAAGTTTATATTGGATTCTGAAGTGAATTGGAAGCCAATGAAGAGATTTCAGAAGCGGAGTAACATGGTCAGAGCGGCGAGCCAAGAAGATGATCTTTGCGGCAGAGTGGTGAACAGAAACCAACGGACTGATGTGAGAAGAAGGAAGGCCAGAGAGAAGAAGGTTGCAGTAGTCCAACCGAGAAATAACCAGTGCATGAACAAGCGTCTTGGCAGAAGAGACAGACAAAAATGATCGAATCCTGGCAATATTATACAGGAAAAAACGACAAGATTTAGCTATTGCCTCAATATGAGGAATAAAGGAGAGCGAGGAGTCAAATATAAAGCCAAGGCTACGAGCTTCCTTGACCGGAGTAAGCGTAACATCATTGACAGTAAGAGAGAATGAGAGATGAGGAGAAGGTTTAGGAGGAAAAACAAGCAATTCAGTCTTTGCCATATTAAGTTTCAAACGACGATGAAGCAGCCAAGCTGAGATATCTGAAAGACATGCCGAGATACGATCGTGAACATCAGGAGAAAGTTCCGGAGATGACAGATATAGTTGTGTATCATCGGCGTACAGATGATATTGGAGGCCATGAGATTGAATAAGCTTGCCCAAGGGCAACATGTATAAGGAAAACAACAACGGGCCAAGCACCGAGCCTTGCGGAACCCCTACTGAAAGGGGAAAGGAGGAAGACGAGCTGCCATTAGCCAACACGCTGAAAGAGCGACCCGCTAGATAGGAGGCAAACCAGTTATAGACAGAGCCACAAAATCCAAGGTCATGAAGGGAATCTAAAAGAATCTAACCATCTGTCAGGGATGCTTTAAGGTGGATTCTTGCACTTGAGCAGGGGGTTGGACTCGATGGCCTTGTAGGCCCCTTCTACTATTCTATGATTCTATGATTCTTGGGCAAATTTTAACTCCATCTCTTTCATATATTTCCCTGTGGTTTGCAGCAGATAAAATTGTGCAGATTGCTGCATCGTGAGGCGCTGGCTGACTTGCCATCGCTTATATAAGCACAATCTCCTCCTTCTCCGTCGACGCGCAAGCTGCAACACAAACAAGAGTTAAGCAAAAGTTAGGTATTTTCCTGCCAGCAGTAAATGGACATCTTGACATCCTGGAAAAATGCAGTTCAATAATTTGCAAAGTGGAAACATACAGCAATGATAAAGCTTCATCCAGATTCGTTAGCCATGTATATTTTTGGACTGTTAAACCCTTGAGCAGGGTTCTAATTGCCATCATGATAGCCATCAACATTAGTAGCCATTAATAGCCTTATCCGCCATGATTTTTAATAATCCCCTTGTAAAGATTACAAACATCACTGCATCATGTGGTAGCAAATTCCACATTTTACTACGCATTGTGATAAAGTATTTATTTTATCTTGAATCTCCCACTACTCAACTTAATTGGATGTCTCAAATTTCTATGAGAATGTTTTTCTCCCTCTCCACTTAATTTTATATGAAGCGGCAAGGACGATGACTGGAGCGCTGATGGCGGGAAACTCGACTTATATCCGACAAGACATGACCTAGGCCTTAGCTAAACCTAAGGTTTATCCCGGGATCATCCCGGGGTCATCCCTGCCTGCTCCCGGGATCCCCTGTGTGTCATCTAGATGCACAGGGATGACCCCGGGATGATCCTGGGATAAACCTTAGGTCTAGCTAAGTCCATAGAGAACATCTTTGTTCCGTGCAGGAAGAAAGCTTTCTCCTCTACATGCATTGCGTCTGCGAATTCATGTCCAGCAGAACTGTTCAGGGTGGTAAGAGGTCTAACGCAGACACCTTCCCCCCTGAATCCAACTTTAGAGCCTACGGTAGTTCGCTGTGATGCTTTTAATTATCATTTCATAGATAAAATCTCTTGGATAAGAGCCGACTTAGAGACACTCATTATAGCAGAAGCTGACAATGAAGTGTCCGGCAACTCCACAAGTAGGATTACACTGGATTAGTTTCAGTTGTTGAGTAACGAGGACGTACTCACCAACTGAATGATGAGTGAGGAAGACGACTTGCCCTTTCGATCTTCGTCCTTCTTGGTTGTTCGCAGTTAGATTACAACTACAATGTATTATTAATGCATTTCTCAGGGAGGGAGTTTTCCATCATGTTTAAAAGCGGTGGTACCGCCGCTTCTAAAAAAAGCCCTTCCTGGACCCTCTGGATCTTAATAACTATCGACCAATATCAAATCTTCCGTTTCTGGGCAAGGTGATTGAGAGGGCGGTTGCCCACCAACTCTAAGCAGTTTTGGATGACACAGATTTTCTAGACTGTCAAGTCTAGACTGACTTCACTGTCAAATTGGCTTTAGAGCAGGATACAGAGTTGAGACAGCTATGGTCGCCTTAGCGGATGATCTATGCCTGAGTATTGAAAGGGGGAGTGTGTCCCTGCTGGTACTCTTGGACCTCTCAGCGGCTTTCGATACCATTGACCATGGTATCCTTCTGAAATGCCTGAGGGGATTGGGAATCGGGGGCACTGTCCTTTGGTGGTTCCGGTCCTACCTCTTGGGCAGGTTCCAGATGGTGATGCTTGGGGATAGCTGCTCCTCATTTATTTATTTATTTTTTACATTTCTATACTGCCTAATAGCCGGAGCTCTCTGGGCGGTTCACAAAAATTAAAAACATTCAAAGTATAAAAAACAATAGTATAAAATCATAATTAGGGTGACCATATTTTGGAAACCAAAAAGGAGGACAACATGGCTGCCCCATGGGGGTGTGCCCACCAACATGTCCAGCCCCCAAGGGGGTGTGCTCACCAGCATGCCCAGCCCCCAAAGGGGCGTGCCCACCCAAACATGGCCTTGGTCACAGGTCTAATTTCACAGCACACAATAAAGACAGACCTGTTCTACATTACATCTTAATGTTAAAATCATAGAATCATAGAATAGCAGAGTTGGAAGGGGCCTACAAGGCCATCGAATCCAACCCCCTGCTCAATGCAGGAATCCACCCTAAAGCATCCCTGACAGATGGTTGTGCAGCTGCCTCTTGAAGGCCTCTAGTGTGAGAGAGCCCACAACCTCACCAGGCAACTGATTCCATTGTCGTACTGATCTAACAGTCAGAAAGTTTTTCCTGATGTCCAGATGGAATCTAGCTTCCTTTAACTTGAGCCCGTTATTCTGTGTCCTGCACTCTGGGAGGATCGAGAAGAGATCCTGGCCCTCCACTGTGTGACAACCTTTTAAGTATTTGAAGGGTGCTATCATGTCTCCCCTCAATCTTCTCTTCTCCAGGTTAAACATGCCCAGTTCTTTCAGTCTCTCTTCATAGGGCTTTGTTTCCAGACCCCTGATCATCCTAGTTGCCCTCCTCTGAACACGCTCCAGCTTGTCTGCATCCTTCTTGAATTGTGGAGCCCAGAACTGGACACAATACTTTAGATGAGGCCTAACCAGGGCTGAATGGAGAGGAACCAGTACCTCACGTGATTTGGAAGCTATACTTCTATTAATGCAGCCCAAAATAATATTTGCCTTTCTTGCAGCTATATCGCACTGTTGGCTCATATTCAGCTTGCGATCTACAACAATTTCAAGATCCTTCTCGTTTGTAGTATTGCTGAGCCAAGTATCCCCCATTTTGTAACTGTGCCTGGAATAAATCACTGGAGTAAAGTATAAGTGAGACATTCAATGTATCTGAAATTAAGTTCACTCATTCCTACTTCTGTAGCTTTTGCTGTACGTTGAAGCTTTTGCTATACTGTGTGCTCAGCTACACCAAGAAGGGTATTCCACTATGAAAGCGGTATATAAAAGTCAGGAGCCACACTATTACTTTATAGAGGTATTCAACTGCACTGCATGAGCTACACTACTGCTTTATAGTGGTACTGAAGAGCACTGACAACTGTTGGGGCCCATGACACATCTACACCAAGCAGGATATAACACTATGAAAGTGTTATGAAAGTGGTATATGGTATGTGTCATGGGCCCCAACAGATGTCAGTACACTTCAATACTGCTATAAAGCAGTAGTGTGGCGCCTGGATTTTCTATACCGCTTTCAGAGTGGAATATCCTGCTTGGTGTAGATGAGCCCTATGTGTGATACAGTCTCCCCTTCCCTCAAATATCTTTTCTGACTGCAAATCCTTCACTGGATGACCATAGTCTAACCTTTCCTAACATTTAACACTGTTTCCCCATCACCTTACTGCATACTGCTACCACTGAACAAATGAAGCAGTTGACAAGTATACAACAACCAAACATTCTTGATAGGCTGGAGTGCTGGGCTGAAAACAACAGAATGAAATTTAATAGGGATAAATGCCAAGTTCTACATTTAGGGAATAGAAACCAAATGCACAGTTACAAGATGGGGGACACTTGGCTCAGCAATACTACAAACGAGAAGGATCTTGGAATTGTTGTAGATCACAAGCTGAATATGAGCCAACAGTGCGATATGGCTGCAAGAAAGGCCAATGCTATTTTGGGCTGCATTAATAGAAGTATAGCTTCCAAATCACGTGAGGTACTGGTTCCTCTCTATTCGGCCCTGGTTAGGCCTCATCTAGAGTATTGTGTCCAGTTCTGGGCTCCACAATTCAAGAAGGACGCAGACAAGCTGGAGCGTGTTCAGAAGAGGGCAACCAGGATGATCAGAGGTCTAGAAACAAAGCCCTATGAAGAGAGACTGAAAGAACTGGGCATGTTTAGCCTGGAGAAGAGAAGATGGAGGGGAGACATGATAGCACTCTTCAAATACTTAAAAGGTTGTCACACAGAGGAGGGCCAGGATCTCTTCTCGATCGTCCCAGAGTGCAGGACACGGAATAACGGGCTCAAGTTAAAGGAAGCCAGATTCCGGCTGGACATCAGGAAAAACTTCCTGACAGTTAGACCAGTGTGACGGTGGAATCCTCTACCTAGGGAGGTTGTGGGCTCTCCCACACTAGAGGCTTTCAAGAGGCAGCTGGACAACCATCTGTCAGGGATGCTTTAGGGTGGATTCCTGCATTGAGCAGGGGGTTGGACTCGATGGCCTTGTAGGCCCCTTCCAACTCTGCTATTCTATGATTCTATGATTCAGAAAGAGCATAAACTACAATTAGCCTTGTTACAAGGTAGCTTCTGTGAGCAGTACTGACTCCATTTTGAAGTGACCTAAAACCTGACCTATAGACTGCGAGCAGTAACCGTTTCCTGATAGATGTCTTCAAATGCCTTCCCCAGAGACAAAGCTGGGGGGAAACCAAGCAGAATATGACTGCTGGATGGCAAGAGTTTTACCTGGTCATACACATGCTAATGTAGCCCTGTTGCTGAACTCCAAGCTGCATCAAGTACAGCCATCATCCCAAATCACCCTCTTTTGTTCCCATAGCAAGTAGATCTTTAAACAAGATAATACCAAGACCCCCTAAAGGGGGAGGGGAAGAGAGGCTAGTTTCTTCTTTTTGAGTTTACTACAGATTTCAGCTTGGGAGAGCGAGCTGCCATGCTTTCCCTCGCTAATTCCTTTCCTCTTCACCGAAGTCCAAGAGTTGCAATGCTCCACAGTTCTGCTCTACAAGAAAGGGCTGCAGCCCAAGGAGAGGTATATTATTATTATTATTAGATTCCCTCTACTCGTTCCCCTGCTGTCTCTGTGTGTATGCTCTTAAGTCTCAAAAGGTCTATTTTTCAATCTTGAAACTGCTTCTAAGCCTTTCCCCAAAACTAGCTTGTGCCTTTGTATTTGTTTCAACCTCAATAAATGTGCCATTGTGGCGTTATCCCCTTCAGTGCTGTAAGTTTCTTGAGTTAGAATCGCCTTACTTCGCCACAGACGCTCTATTGCCAATGTCAAAAGATTCCTTAGAAGTGGGTGTAAGTCTCATTAGAACGTGTGCAAGTTTGTACACGGGTCTAATGAGAGCACATCACGTAACAGATCTGGTGGAGAATGTGGGCAGACACGTGTCTGTTCATACAGAAGTTAGCATAGAGGTTCACTGTATGAATGCTTTGTTTCCTGTTTCCTGTGCTGGGTAACACCAATGTGTTTGAAGTAATATTGCATGCAAAATGTTTTGCTTAGCCTAAATGTTTGCTAGAACTGTGATTTTAGAAACTGCTTTTTAGAACTGCAAAAATTAGAATTGCTAGAATTGTTTTGCAAGGCCTTGGTGTCTTGAAGGGGCTCTCTTTGTGCCTTACAAGGGACTACCCAATGCGTGTAATTTTTGTCTACTCTCTGGTGGCTGCACTTTGAGACTATTTGGAATCATAGAATAGCAGAGTTGGAAGGGGCCTACAAGGCCATCTAGTCCAACCCCCTGCTCAATGCAGGAATCCACCCTAAAGCATCCCTGACAGATGGTTGTCCAGCTGCCTCTTGAATGCCTCTCTTAATAGATTAGAGAGAAAACTAGGTTAATTTTTAAATTTAATTCAGGTTTGAGGTAGACTCTTCTTGCCGTTGGAGGCTCTATTTTTGAAGTTTTTCTGGTATGAACAGGATGCTTATCAGGAAGCAACAGCTGGTTTGCAAACACAATGTTTTCTTTATTAGACTTTGCTACTAGTTATTTACTGTGTACTCTGTACAGCACCATGTACAGTGATGGTGCTATATAAATAATAGTAATAATAATAATAATAGTTCAGATTTATGTTGTTTTATGTAGCATTCTTTAACATGCTTTATATTTTTAATTTCTGTTTCTGAGCATGCCATAGGAGTTTCTTTACAAATTGGCATGGCAGAAACATTAAATTGGGTTTTCTCTTGAACTTGAGATTGAATTGGGGGAGCTTTTAAAACTGGTTGTTCTATGGGCTTACTTGGCTCTTTAAGTGAAGCTTCAGTTTCTCTAGCAGTGCACTAGACACAGCAAGAGATTGCTTAGGAGAGTTTTTGGGGGCAGTTACAGTATTGCTTCTTTCTGTAGCTAAGGTTTTAGGGAGAGTCTGCATTTATTTTATTTATTTATTTATTTAGAGTATTTTTATCCCGCCCTTCAGCCAAAAGGCTCTCAGAGCGGCTTACAATGTATCAATAAAGAAGACAGTCCCTACCCTCAGGCTTACATTCTAAAAAAAGACATGACACACAAGGAAAAGTGTATGGGGAGGGAAGAGGGAGAAAATAAAAAAAAATTAAGGAGACTGCTTAGGCTGGTGGGAAGGCCCTGCTCCGTCCTCTCATCTCCCAATGGAGGGGCAAACCTTCTTCCCCACATGGTGAAGATGTTAGCCCTGTGGGGGGGGGTTACCCTGTTTTAAAAGCTCCCCCAATTCAATCTCAAGTTCAAGAGAAAACCCAATTTAATGTTTCTGCCATGCCAAGTTGTAAAGAAACTCCTATGGCATGCTCAGAAATAGAAATTAAAAATATAAAGCATGTTAAAGAATGCTACATAAAACAACATAAATCTGAACTACTATTATTATTATTACTATTATTTATATAGCACCATCACTGTACATGATGCTGTACAGAGTACACAGTAAATAACTAGTAGCAAAGTCTAATAAAGAAAACATTGTGTTTGCAAACCAGCTGTTGCTTCCTGATAAGCAACCTGTTCATACCAGAAAAACTTCAAAAATAGAGCCTCCAACGGCAAGAAGAGTCTACCTCAAACCTGAATTAAATTTAAAATTAACCTAGTTTTCTCTCTAATCTATTAAATAGTCTCAAAGTGCAGCCACCAGAGAGTAGACAAAAATTACACGCATTGGGTAGACCCTTGTAAGGCACAAGGAGAGCCCCTCCAAGACAGAGCATAGCATTTGCCTAACTAAAGCTGAGAGTGTCCTTTGCTTGCAGTCCAAAGAATGGACTGTAAAGCTCCCTGACTATTAGCCTTTTTCAATTGCAATTACTCAGTCAAGCTTTGCACAAAGAGCACCAGTAACTTTCAGAGTAATTGCTTTAGTTTTCTTTATTCTAGCCAGCCATGCAAGTATGTTTACTTGCCCCAAAGCCCCGATTGAAAGTTTCACTCAGCTTTAACTAGCCCTTGGCAGCCTAGCCGGACTTTATACTGTTAGTTTTACCCTACCTTGTGCCTGTTTGCATTCTCTTCCCCTCCTTATTCATAGAATCATAGAATCATAGAATAGCAGAGTTGGAAGGGGCCTACAAGGCCATCGAGTCCAACCCCCTGCTCAATGCAGGAATCCACCCTAAAGCATCCCTGACAGATGGTTGTCCAGCTGCCTCTTGAAGGCCTCTAGTGTGGGAGAGCCCACAACCTCCCTAGGTAGCTGATTCCACCGTCGCACTGCTCTAACAGTCAGGAAGTTTTTCCTGATGTCCAGCCGGAATCTGGCTTCCTTTAACTTGAGCCCGTTATTCCGTGTCCTGCACTCTGGGAGGATCGAGAAGAGATCCTGGCCCTCCTCTGTGTGACAACCTTTTAAGTATTTGAAGAGTGCTATCATGTCTCCCCTCCATCTTCTCTTCTCCAGGCTAAACATGCCCAGTTCTTTCAGTCTCTCTTCATAGGGCTTTGTTTCTAGACCTCTGATCATCCTGGTTGCCCTCTTCTGAACACGCTCCAGCTTGTCTGCGTCCTTCTTGAATTGTGGAGCCCAGAACTGGACGCAATGCTCTAGATGAGGCCTAACCAGGGCCGAATAGAGAGGAACCAGTACCTCATGTGATTTGGAAGCTATACTTCTATTAATGCAGCCCAAAATAGCATTTGCCTTTCTTGCAGCCATATTGCACTGTTGGCTCATATTCAGCTTGTTATCTACAACAATTCCAAGATCTTTCTCGTTTGTAGTATTGCTGAGCCAAGTGTCCCCCATCTTGTAACTGTGCATTTGGTTTCTATTCCCTAAATGTAGAACTTGGCATTTATCCCTATTAAATTTCATTCTGTTGTTTTCAGCCCAGCACTCCAGCCTATCAAGATCACTTTGAAGTTTGTTTCTGTCTTCCAGGGTATTAGCTATCCCACCCAATTTTGTGTCATCTGCAAATTTGATCAGCGTTCCCTGCACCTCCTCGTCCAAATCATTGTTTTACTATGATTTTATTAGAATATAAGCCTATGCGGCAGGGTCTTGCTATTTACTGTTTTACTCTGTACAGCACCATGTACATTGATGGTGCTTTATAAAATAATAATAATAATAATAATAATAATAATAATAATAATAATAATGAACATGTGCAGAGTAAAAATTTAGCCTCTAAATCTTAAGGAGGAAAAAAAAAGATGCAGATTCATATACATAGTTATTGTTTTGCTATTGCTCTTCATCCAGCGATCCACGCCTCTTTGTAGTTAATTTCCTATGCAGGTTTTTGCAAACACCATCATAACCCTAAAGAGATGCAAGAAGTCTTCTCAGAAAAGTAATAATGAAAGATGGAACCCAGATGAACTGCAGTACAGAAGACCAGAGTCCAGATGACACCAGTTGCAAGAAAACTTGCTTTTGAAGAAGCTCTAGAAATTTCAGTCCCATCAAGAACTGATATCTCAGCTGAATAAAAATAGAACTTTGAGTGAAATTGTTTTACTCCTGTATAAAGAAAGATGTGCTCTCTTCCAATTGTTGTTTTCCCAAAACATTTATAGTGTTAATATTGTGAAGTTTACCCCATGCTTCCCTCCTTAATAGCAAGTTTCTTTGTCTATCCTAGTACATTCAACTCTTCTTCCATTCCCTCCACCAGCTAATCACCATACATACGCAGTCACACATAATCAATAAGCAAGAATGAAAGAATCATAAAATGTGTTCCCCCACCTCAGAAAGAATATGTTTAAGTGCCACAGTTTTTATACTCAGTAGTATTGTGTATTGCCAGATTATCACTTTTGTGTTTTCAGCATGAACACGTTTTTGCAATACTGTATCCTGTTTTAAGGATAAATTCTAATTGGCTATAAAGTCTAATTAGAAAGAGTAGTGACTATGATTCTAGGCCAGTGAAATAAGTCTCCAGTTCCAACCTGTATAATTGTTGTGAAGATGCCACCAATAAGATTGGTTTGTCATCAATGGGGGGAGTGGTTACAAGGCAGCTCCTGTGAGCAGGACGGACTTAATGAGAACGCATCACGTAACAGCCTGCAAATGTTAGCCATGGAACAAAATGGATTAAAGCTTGTCTTAGCTTGTTTCAACTTCAACCAGACATAACAGCCAAAAACATCCAAGAAAAACACACCTACATTGAAATTGCAATACCTATTCTGAATCAGTAAAAGACAACATGACTTGGCAAAGCCCATCATGTTCATCTAGAAAAACCACCACAAGCAAGAAAGGAGAGATAGATTGATGATGATGATGATGATGATGATGGTGATGATGATAATAGCAACCCTGTTAATTTTTTAAAAGTTTCTTTAAGAAGGATGAACAATTGTCAGCCACTGTTACAAAATATACGTCATGCCAATTATAGTAAACAAATTGGAAAGGAAGGTCTATGGGTCTAAAATGCATTATTTAATGGGAACTTCACCTCCAAATCATCCCCCCACCTTACAGAAAACTACAGCCACCCCCACTGCAAATATGCACATGCATTCATTCAGTCAAACAACCAGGCATCCCATTCAGACATCAATACACTCACACTGCCAGCACACACGTGCATGCACACACACACTCAGCATCACTCACTCAAAAAACATGCATACATGCATTCACTCAAAGACCCCATGCACTCACACAAACACCCAAACTTCAGTCTCTTACCTCCTGTTGCTGCTCCTGCTTGCTGCTGCTTCTGCACCGGGGGGGGGGGGCTGGAGGCTGCGTTGCTGGAAGTTCCTGCACGCAGCCCCCAAGCACTCACTACCCACCCCACGCGGCGGCCATCTTGAATCTCGCCCAAACTCAAGCGAGATCTCGGCTGCTGGCTGGGTCTCGCTGAGTTCCCAGCCAGCTGCCGAGATCTCGCGTGATTTCAGGCGAGATTCAAGATGGCCGCCGCCACCACTCACTAGGGAAATTTAGGCCTGGTAAGTTAGATTTTATTAAGGCTCCCCTGGCTTCCGTTGGGGCCGGACAAAAGTGGGGGGGAAGGTATTTCCAGCCGGACGCAGATCCCCCCCCCCGTTTCCCGGGCGTGTCCGGACGAATCCGGACGTTTAGTCACCGTAACCATAATATAAAATACAATATAAAAGCTCAACCAGATAAGAACAGCAGCAATGCAAAATTACAAATTTAAAACACCAAGTTAAAATTTATTTATAGACTGTTAAAATGCTGGGAGAATAAAAAGGTCTTCACCTGGCGTCTAAAAGCATATAATGTAGGTGCCAAGTGAACCTCCTTAGGGAGCTTATTCCACAGCCGGGGTGCCACAGCAGAGAAGGCCCTCCTCCTGGTAGCCACCTGCCTCACCTCCTTTGGCAGGGGCTTGCGGAGAAGGACCCCTGAGGATGACCTTAGGGTCCGGGCAGGTACATATGCCTTCCTTCAGATAGCCTGGCTCCAAACCATTTAGGACTTTAAATGTTAATATCAGCACTTTGAATTGGGCCCGGACCTGGACTGGCAGCCAATGAAGCTGGAAAAGGACTGGTGTAATGTGGTCTCGTCGGCCAGTCCCTGTTAGTAGGCGGGCTGCCCTGCTTTGTACCAGTTGAAGTTTCCGGACCGTTTTCAAAGGCAGCCCCACATATAACACATTGCAGTAATCCAAACGAGAGGTTATCAGACCATAGATAACTGTAGCTAGGCTATCTCTGTCCAGATAAGGGCGCAGCTGGTATATCAGCCTAAGCTGATAAAAGGTGCTTTTTGCCACTGAGTTCACCTGTGCCTCAAGTGACAGTTCTGGATCCAAGAGCACCCCCAAACTATGGACCCGATCCTTCAGGGGGAGTGCAATCCCGTCCAGGACAGGGCAAACATCACCTCGCCGGACAGATGAACCACCTGCTAACAGTACCTTCGTCTTGTCTGGACTGAGTTTCAGTTTATTAGCCCTCATCCAGTCCATTACCGTGCCCAGGCACTGGTTCAGAACAGCCACTGCCTCACCTGGGTTTGATGAAAAGGAAAGGTAGAGCTGGGTATCATCCACATATTGATGACACCTCAGTCCACATCTCCGGATAACTTCCCCCAGCGGCTTCATGTATATGTTAAACAGCATAGGGGATAAGATAGAGCCCTGTGGAACCCCATAGCTTAGGAGCCACGGCACAGAGCAATAATCCCCCAGCACCACCTTCTGGAATCGGCCATCCAAGTAGGAGCGGAACCACTGCAAAGCAGTACCTCCAACTCCCAGCTCAGACAACCTATCCAGAAGGATACCATGGTCGATGGTATCGAAGGCTGCTGAGAGGTCCAGGAGAACCAACAGGGTCGCACTCCCCCGTCTCTCTCCTGGCAGAGGCCATCCCACAGGGTGACCAAGGCAGTTTCCGTTCCAAAACCAGGCCTGAAACCCGATTGAAATGGATCTAGATAATCCGTTTCATTCAAGAGCGCCTGGAGTTGTCCTGCAATCACCCGCTCAAGCACCTTGCCCAGGAAGGGGATATTAGCCACCGCCCTGTAGTTGTTAACGTCCTCCGGGTCCAGATTAGGCTTCTTCAAAAAAGGAGCTGCTGTGTGGCATACTGAAAAGTGCCATCCTCTCCGCAATACCATTTAATATTTACATGAAACTGCTGGGAGAGATCATCTGGAGGCATGGGGCAAAGTGCTATCTATGCTCATGACACACAAACATATTTCTCTATGTCTTTGACAACAGCGTCAGCTAAGGATAGTGTGCCTCCTCTAATGAATGCTTGGAGGCGGTAATGGGCTGGATGAGGAAAAACAAAATGAAGCTGAATCCAGGCAAGATGAAGGTGCTCACTATCAAAGGCCACAACCTGGTTTTGGAGGTGTGTCAACTGGTTCTGGATGGCGTTACACTCCCCCTGAAAGACTGTGTTCACAGCTTGGGGGTGTTTATGGATCCGTTGCTCCAAATGACAGCACAGACAGATGCAACGGCCAAGAGTGCCTACTATCAGCTTCAGCTGATATGCCAGCTGCGCCCCTTCCTAGAGCCGGAAGACCTAAAGACAGTAGTGCACGCGCTGGTAACTTCGAGGCTCTGCTTCTGCAATGCGCTCTACATAGGGCTACCTTTGTCCGGAAACTCCAATTAGTCCAAAATATGGCAGCCAGGCTGGTCACCGGTACACCTAGGGGTGACCACATTACACCACTGGTTGCTTCACTGGTTGCCAATTAGTTTCAGAGCAAAGTATAAAGTGTTGGTTATTACCGCTTTGAGCCTCGTGTGGCGCAGAGCAGTAAAGCAGGAGTTTCTGCAGCTGAAACTCTCCCCACGGCCTGAGTTTGATCCCAGCGGAAGCTGGTTTCAGGCAGCCGGCTCGGGTCGACTCAGCCTTCCATCCTCCCGAGGTCAGTAAAATGAGTATCCAGTTAGCTGGGGGAAAGGTAATAATGGCCGGGGAAGGCAACAGCAAACCACCCCGCTATAAGGCCTGCCAAGAAAACGTCAGCGAAAGCTGGCGTCCCTCCAAGAGTCAGTAATGACTAAGTGCTTGCACGAGAGGTTCCTTTCCTTTCCTATTACCTTTAAAGCCCTACATGGTTTGGGTCCAGGCTACCTGCGGGATTGCCTTCTCCTGTACAATCCGCCCCCGACACTCAGGTCTTCTGGGAAAAATCTACTTCAGTCAGCCAAAAGTAGGCTGATGGGTATTACCCAGAGGACCTTCTCTTCTGCTGCTCCCAGACTGTGGAATGGCCTGCCAGAGGAGACTCGCCAACTTAACAGTCTCATAGCATTCAATAAAGCTATAAAGACTGATCTATTACAGCAGGCCTATCCAGTGGAATTTTAGAATGTTTTGAGAATGTTTTAATCATGTATACTACATTTTTAATCAGTTTTTATGTGTTTTATATTCGCTGTTGCTCCCCGCCTCGATCTAAGTGGAGAGGCGGGTAAGAAATAAATTATTATTATTATTATTATTATTATTATTATTATTATTATTATTCACTTCTATAATGTGTCCCCTTACTTGCTCATCTTTTCTAAGCTAAAGAGTCCCAGATATTTCCTCCTAAGGGAGTTTCTCCATCCCCTTGATCATTTTGGTTGCCCTTAATTTGCACGTATGAACATATAAATCAGCCTTATACTGAGTTGGACCAATTGTCCATCTAGCTCAGGGATAAGTAACCTTTTTGGACCAGTACGCACATTTGGCAATTTGAGATACTGTCCCAGGTACTACAAAATGGCTGCCAAGGGAGACATAGCTACTGACAAAGGACAAGTAACCTGTCCTAAAGACTGAATGCAAGGCATAGGTGTGGGCTGAGCCCCAAAACATGAAACAACTCCTTTGAACCCACAGTTTTCAATGACAACAGAAACCTATTTTACAGAAGACAAACTCTTTATCTCTCCCTGCACCACTTCCTCTGCCAGTCAACTCATAAACTCATATCCTGAATAAGTTTCTCCCCATCCTGACTTAAGAATCCTGACAGTATAACTGTTTTCATGTGAACTCTGCTTCCTGGGACACAACTTCAAGTGAAACTCTATTTTTGTATCACACCTTGATTAAAATTCAATAGGGCCATCAGGGCCTGATAAAGGTGTTTTGGGAACCTGATCCAGCCCATGGCTCTTTCTGTCAAGGGACACATTTCATTTTTTGAGGTGTCACTGCTGAATAGATGGTGCTATATAAATAAATAAATAATAATAATAATAATAATAATAATAATAATAATAATAGGAGAAAAAGACTCACGATTTTCCTTTATTTATCGAATCCCAAGTCTGACTTGAATTTTTCTTGTTGGCAATCCAGCTGGCTTTTTTCCCTGTGTTACGCATTAAAAAATCCTGTGAAGACCAGAAGAGACGGCTGTTAGAAGCCTGCAGTGCTAGATTTGCAGGCAAACAATGCAGCAATGGGACATTTGCACATGTTCAACTGATTGAATAGAATTCATTGTCTTAGGTTTTCTACTAAATGTGATTTTCAGCACCTCAGCATATATGGGGCTAGGTATCATAGAGTCATAGAAAAGTAGAGTTGGAAGGGGCCCACAAAGCTTTTGACAAAGTGCTCATGATATTCTGATTAACAAAGCTAAAAGTGGGCTGGATGGAACAACTATTAGGTGGATTCACAGTTGGTTACAGAATTGGATTCAAAGAGTGCTTATCAATGGAAGCTTCTCAAACTGGGAGGAGGTAACGAGTGGGGTACTGCAATCCTGGGCCCAGTACTCTAAAACATTTTTATTAATGATTTGGACAAAGAGGTGCAGGGAACGCGTATAAGATTTGCAAATGACACAAAATTGGGTGGGATAGCTAATACCCTGAAAGGCAGAAACAAACTTCAAAGTGATCTTGATAGGCTGGAGTGCTGGGCTGAAAACAACAGAATGAAATTTAATAGGAATAAATGTCAAGTTCTACATCTAGGAAATAGAAACCAAATGCAGAGTTATAAGATGGGGGATACTTGGCTCAACAATACTACAAACGAGAAGAATCTTGGAATTGTTGTAGATCACAAGCTGAATATGAGCCAACAGTGTGATATGGCTGCAAAAAAGGCAAATGCTATTTTGGGCTGCATTAATAGAAGTATGGCTTCCAAATTGCATGAGGCACTGATTCCTCTCTATTTGGCCCTGGTTAGGCCTCATCTTGAGTATGGCATCTAGTTCTGTGCCCCACACTTCAAGATGGATGCAGACAAGATGGAGGGGATTCAGAGGAGGGCAATGAAGATGATTAGGGGTCTGGAAACACCCTACGAGGAGAGACTGAAAGAACTGGGCATGTTTAGCCTGGAGAAGAGAAGACTGAGGGGATACATGACAGCACTCTTCAAGTACTTAAAAAGGTTGTCACACAGAGGAGGGCCAGGATCTCTTCTTGATCCTCCCAGAGTGCAGGACACAGAATAACAGGCTCAAGTTACAGGAAGCCAGATTCCGGCTGGACATCAGGAAAAACTTCCTGACTGTTAGAGCAGTACAACAATGGAACCAGTTACCTAGGGAGGTTGTGGTCTCTCCCACACTAGAGGCCTTCAAGAGGCAGCTGGACAACCGTCTGTCAGGTATGCTTTAGGGTGGATTCCTGCAGTGGGTTGGACTTGATGGCCTTATAGGCCTCTTCTAACTCTAATATTCTATGATTCTATGATTCCAACCCTCTGCTCAGTGTAGGAATCCACCTTAAAAGCATACCTGAGAGATGGCTGCTCAGCTGCCTCTTGAATGCTTCTAGTGTGGAATATACATTCAAGAAAAAGTAAAATGAAGCTCCTTTGATGTACTAAAGCAGGTATGTTGGATCTCTTTCAGACCAAGGGGCAAATTCTCGGGGACCACATTCCATTGGTGGGCAGGGCTGAAGGCAAAAGGGGAGGGCCAAAAATCCCAACATGTTTTAGCTGAAAGCTCTTATGCCAGTACCTAAGCCTGAGGGGAGGCTTTTCAGCCTGTTTAAATGGGGTTGTGTGGGGGAATTTCACAAAGGATGGGAAACCACCAAAGCTGGGGGAAAGAGGGTGAGTTTAGAGTAAGGGGGCATGGGCTTTTGGGGAACCATGGTGTGATGTATTGGAAGCCTGGAGTATCAGATTTGACTCCTGGGCCTGAGATTCTATACCCCTGTGCTAAAGATTTGCAGGTCAGAACCAAAGAGGTTTTGTATCTGAGCTCCATCACACTTCCTTTCTTTTCCTGGTATGCACCTGGGATTTTGACCTCCGTTTCATTAGCGCAGCAAGCACCGGTCCCTTTCACGATTGCCGCTGTTGTTTGCTCTCCTGCTATTGCGCCTGCCCCGCTCCTTCTCTTTCCCCCTCCAGTTCATTGGTTCTTGTTTGTTGATTGATGTGGTTGCCTTCCATCCCTCACTTTGGTTTTATTGTCTAGGGTTTTACCAATTCAGCATTTAATCGGCTGGGTGCCGTTTCTGCGAGCAATGAGAGTGGGGGTGGAGCAGCAAAAGTCCATTCAACCAGCTCAGCACGTCCGTTTGTTTGACCGACAGACTAAGCAAGCTGGAGACCTGCCCCACCCTCCTCTTTTGTCATCAAGACCACCCCCAACAAAAGCAACATACCAGGAGGACGGCGATACATGGGGAGGGAAGGACGCTTTTATTTTGAGTGGAGAAAATAAACCAAACTTTCCCCACTCTAGAGAAAGACAGAAAAGGGAGAGGAAGAGGCGAGACAACTGCAGGACAGGGACGTCATATGAGTCTCACAGGGCCAAACGATAAACAAGGCAGAACGACAGTATGATAAAATGCTGGTGTGATGGAGCTCTTTAAGTCCAGCAGCAACCCCCTTCCTTTCAGCTTTCTCAGGCTGCCTAAATGTCTAGCACCATCAACATTATAATGTAATATAGGACTGGCTTATGGCAGCCAAAATCTTCACATCTCTCACCATCTCGGGCCCTTTAATTTCAACCAGGGAAGCACCATGTAAAGTGCAGATTTTCTGGCTGGAGTTCCGGTCCTTTTCCTCCTCTGAGAAGTAGTAGCAGTTTCCCTGGTATCCAATCCAATCTGATGGGCAGCTTGCAGGAACACAACTAGGGCAGCTAGGAGATCTTGACTGCCCATATAATATTCCTAGAACTGAGAAAGATACAGAGAATTAGACACAGTATCTTATCCAAAATAGATGGGCAAAAACTGGGGTCATCAGGCTGAATTAAAGTGCTCCCTTACTTTCCATTAGTGGGCTCAGAAACCCCCCAGAATGGATAACAACACAGGCTTAGCTGACCTAATGGCATTACTTCTGCAATCCATTGGTTAGTGGAAGGCACAGATACCTTGGAAGGCATTTATTCCTTTGATTTTTAATCACTTGCTTCTACTGTTGGAAGAACAGGGGAGGAACACACCCCCTCCCCATAGATTTACTGTGCTAAAATTAATTTTCCAGCCATGTCCATCCCAACAACATTCTCCACAAGGGAACCATCACCTAGAAGGCCATCCCATTGCTGTTTTGGGGTGTTTCCTCCCTCTTGGGTTATAAGAAGCTACAGACACACTTTCATTGATGCTGTGATTCCGGAGAACAGTGCTTAGCTGTGCTCTGGGATAACTGGCAACGGCGTGGCCCAGCATTGGGACTGCTCCCTATCACAGGGTCTAGAGCTGCAGCAAGGTTCTGTCAAGTATGTTACAATGACTGGACACCAAGGTCAAATCTGTGACTGACCAGCTAGTGGAGGACATACAGCTACATAAACTCAAAAGCGTGAAGAGAAATTTCAAGAAAACAACATCAAATTTAAGGGTACTTACCAACTACAACAATAACCAGAATGATATTCACTACAGCTGAAATATTTTTTCCTTTCTTATACCAGCTTCTTCTCTTGTTCCCTAGGGCAACATTAGTTTGGTACCAGTTAGAATGCAGGCCTGTCATTTGGGAGAATCAGGTTTAAATCCCTATCCAGCAAGAAAACTCACTCAGTACCTTGGCCCAGTCACTAGGTTTCTCTACATGAGTAATTTATTTCACACTCATGATTGGCTACTTAAGGAAGTTTGTGGGTCCTTTTCATGATGCTGTCAACCTCCAGGATGTCTCCCGTACCCTCTCCTGGTAATCCCAGTTTAAAAAAGATTAGAGATAATGCGCTATTTAAAATTGTTGTGGGATATCGCAAAGTGGGTCTTCTCTGCCTTGAAATTCGATCTGGAGCCCATAGAGGTGATTCTCTGCCTTGATTTCAGAGTGGCTCCCCTCTCTCCCCCTCGTCAAATTACCCCTCGAAGAACCTTTTAGTATTCAGGTAACAGTATTCAGGTAAGCATTAACAGAAATGCTTACAGCTCCCTCAATTTTAAAGATAAAGAGATAAAACTTAGCACAGTGATAGTTCTTAAGTACAGCTTTAGCCATACCAAGTTTGAATCCGATCCATTCATGCCTTGATTTTTTAAATGATTTTTAAAATAAATTTCCCCACTCCAGCCTTCTCCAACCTGGTGCCCTCCAGATCTATTGGACGGAGCCCCACCCACCCCTGCACTGGAAACACAGCCAGCCAACAGGAGTAATAGTTTAACTGAAATAAAGAACCTGCCTGTGCCTGATTCTGGTGTAGAAGCTATCTCACTCATGATGCATTGCCAGCCCAGCAGCACTTTTACAATGTGGAAATGTGAATGATTGAGGGCTGGGCATGTTGGTGGGCATGCCCCCTTGGGAGCGGCCATGTTGTCCTCCTTTTGGTTTCCAAAATATGGTCACCCAAAATAAGCTTATATATACCAGTTGCTGGGGAACATAGACAGAAGGGTGCTATTGCATCATGTCCTGCCTGTGGATTCCTGGTCAACAGCTGGTTGGCCACAGAATGCTGGATTAAAAGGACCGTTGGTCTGATCCACCAGAGCTGTTCTCATGTTCTTAATTCATGGATTAAGGTCTTCCTGCAGTGGAAAACACTAGTGAAATGTGGCTTCACTGATGGCACCTGAGTGAAATGAGCCAGCCGAGGCCTTGCCTGTCTTCCTAACCTCTGCCAAGTTCCAGTCAACTTCCGCAATTAAGATCTCCCATTCCTACAGCCTTTGGGCTTCTTCAGCCCCTGAGGATTCTTTGTCCAGTCACTGAATGGGCCTTTGTGGTACTTGTACAGAAAGGCAACTGCACCTGGTGGGGTTGTCCTCTATTGTGGTCTTACAATGTCTGGGAATTTCTGAAGGGATTTTCCTTTCCAGGCATCATCTAAGTACAGGAGTCCTCTGGGTGCAGGCCTGCCCCTGCCCTGCATAGGATAACTACCTACGCATGACAAAAAGTGCATTGAATATGTTATATTTTGTGACTTCTTGGAACCACAAGATTTTTTATTGAAAATAAAAATGGGAGTGGGGCAAGGAACTGGCCCTTTTGAGCATTTGACAAAAAAGTTTTATTTTGCCTTCACCCCACACATGCACACACAAGCCCCATCATAATTAAAGTGTGGTTTTCCAAGATACCTGGAGCCCTGAACAAAATTGTTACTCTTAACGGCTGGGTATACACACTGCCCAGACTCGATGGCCTTGTAGGCCCCTTCCAACTCTGCTGTTCTATGATTCTATGAGTCACAGTCCCCCGTCTTTCTCCCGACATGGGTCATCATCAACACCAAGGCTGTTTCCCATGCCAAAACCAGGGCTGAAACCCGACTGAATATGGTGAAATGTATTGTATTTTTATTGAAATTATAACAATTATGTCCAATTTTGCATCTCTATGTATAGATTTGCACATGCAAATTTCATGCAAACGAAGTTTTTCTTCTGTGGTGATGCTTTCCCTCTTTTTTGGCATTGCACATTCTTTTTTTTTGCAACTGACAACGTTTTGTGCTGCCATGAATTCTCACTCCCCAGAGGGCTGTTGTTGTTTTGTTGCCCTGTTATGGAAAACCAGGCTTTTGCTTGTTTTGTTTTTGGTACTTCTATAAACCTTGAGCTTCCCCCAAGTATTTTAATGCTTTCTTCTTTTTCTTAGTGGGCCCATTCTGACTCCCAATTCTGCCAGAGCTCACCATCATTACAGAAAGTGATAACCGTAGGTTCTGTATTCTGCTGTTACAACGTAGTCACTTTGTTAAAGTGTGAAGCTCTTGTTTCTAAATGAACAGAGCTTCCAGACCCAGATTTCCCTCCCTGCAACCTTTTAAACTCAACAACTACAAAATAACTGGACCTTCATTTTGAAGCGGATGCAATTTATTTTCTTTTTCTAGTCTCTTTCTCTTTGGGCCTGTTCAGATGTCACGCTAAGCCATGGTTAGGGCGCTAACCCATTTGCAGCAAATAGTTAGTGAGCATGTTTAAACTGTGGTTATGTAGCCACCATGTTTAGGAATGCTTCACACGTCACACTAAGTCAGGGTGACCAAACGTCCGGATTCGGCCGGACAAGACAGGAAATCCCGCCCCCAAATGGCGTCCGGCGGGAGATTTCAAATTCCCCCCAAATGCCCGGGAAAATCGGGGCCCTGGCCCAGCCCTGCATCCCCCAGGGACGCTCTCCCCTTCTGCTCTATGGTGGGACAAGCGCACCAGCACAGAGCAGAAGGGCGGCGGCGCTGGGAGGAAGGAACTGGGAAGCCCGTCCCTTCCCCTCCACACCTGCCCGGTAACCCTTTGTTCTCCTTCAATCAACCCCCATCTGAGATTAAGGCAGCAAAGGCTTCCAGGTTAAAGAGGGCGTGGTGGTGGTGGATTCCAAGGAGTGGGGCTCTCACACACGCGTGCACGCACACACACACACACACAAGCGCTCTCTCTCCCTCGCTCTCTTTCAACGAGGTGCAGCAGGGATGTTCAGATCTCCATCCAGCGCCCAAAGAGTTAAAGGCATACAGCAGGAGAGTAACGCGCGCACACACACACTCGCTCACTCACTCTCACACACACACACATTCACCATACGTTGGGGGTGTGCAGCCAACAGCCACCCTCCACTACAGCCGGCCTCTGTGTGTATGTGTGTTTGTGTGAAAGCGGGAGGCGCGCGCGCACGCACTCCTGGGAGAGAAGGACGACCCGTCAGGGGCTGGACGCGAGGAGGTAAACAAACAATAAGAGCGCCCCACGCGTGCAGCAAGGGCTTCCAGGTTAAAGAGGGCGTGGTGGTGGTGGTGGATTCCAAGGAGTGGGGCTCTCACACTCTCTCTCTCACACGTGCGCGCGCACACACACACACAGGCGCTCTCTCTCCCTCGCTCTCTTTCAAGGAGGTGCAGCAGGGATGTTCAGATCTCCATCCAGCGCCCGTTAAAGGCATACAGCAGGAGAGTAACGCGCGCGCACACACTCTCTCACACACACATTCACCATACATTGGGGGTGTGCAGCCTACAGCCACCCTCCACTACAGCCAGCGTGTATGTGTGTTTGTGTGAAAGCACGAGGCGTGCGCGCACGCACTCCTGGGAGAGAAGGACTGCTGGACGTGAGGAGGTAAACAAACAATAAGAGCGCCCCGTGTGCGCAGCTCTCCTGCCTGTGTCCTGGGCTCGCCCCCCCCCCCCACGCTATATCATCCACCTGTTCAAAATCTTGGAAAGGGTGAATTTCCAGCTCCTTCCCCGCAGCCCAGGGACGCTCTCCCTTTCTGCTCTATGGTGAAGAGATTCCCACCCCCCACTCCCCAAAAACAAATATTAGCTTCAGAAGAGGGATTTTCTTCAGGCCCACATAAGGGAGGAACGGGCTAAATAACCCCACCACACCAGCTCTGATACTGATAATTACCAGTCTCCTCTCTCCATCTGGTATTATTTCCATTTAAAAAAATTTCACTTTAAATGCAAAGCCACATTTAGTCACGTCTGGTTTGGCTCATAAAAGAAAATGCAAGGTGAGATTGTTTCTGGAAGCACTTAGGGCTCTTTTGTTCTGTTTGATTTCTATATAGCTCCTTCAATACAAAGATTACCAGGGTGTTTACTGTAAAACATATGTTATATTAATTATTATTACTAATATTATTATTGGCCATCTTTCAGGGCAGAAGCCCAATTAAAACAACAACATAAAACAACAAATTAGTCAGCTGAGTAAAAGCAGTAATAAAACTAGATAATAAAACACCTCAGACAGTAAAAGCTCAGAAAAATAAGATCTTTACCTGGTGCTGGAAAGATATTAATGTAGGTGTCAGGCAATTGTCTTGGGGAGGGTGTGGATTTTTTCCATGCTGGGTGAGTGTGTAGGGATGTGTGGATTTTAATTTTTATCACCTTTCATAGAATCATAGAATAGCAGAGTTGGAAGGGGCCTACAAGGCCATCTAGTCCAACCCCCTGCTCAATGCAAGAATCCACCCTAAAGCATCCCTGACAGATGGTTTGATGAGCCCTTTGATGAGGCTCATCAAACCATCTCCCTTTGATGAGCATATGTGAGCTGTGTATTGCTGTTGTTATTTTACCTTGAGTGTGTGTGTGAATGAATTTTTATTTTTGACTTAAGGCTCATCTACACCAAGCAGGATATTCCACTATGAAAGCGGTATATAACATGCAGGATGTACACTGCTGCATTATAGTGGTATTGAAGTGCACTGACAACTGTTGGGGCCCATTGACATGTACCATATACTGCTTTCATAACCGCTTTTATAATGTAATATCCTGCTTGGCATAGATGTGTCATGGGCCCCAACAGTTGTCAGTGCACTTCAGTACCACTATAAAGCAGTAGTGTGGCTCCTGCCTTTTATACACCACTTCCATACCACTTTCATAGTGTTATATTCTGCTTGGTGTAGATGAGCCCTATGTCTTTGAGATTATGGTTATTTTACAGTATGGCTTTCTTTTTATTGTACTAGATTTTTCTGCTTCATTTGTTAATATGAATTTTCTGCTTCATTTGTTAATAATGCTCCTTCTCTTGCTGGTGATGGTGATAATGGATGCTGATTCTAATAATAATGCTCCTCCTTCAGTTGCTGGTGATGATGATAATGGATACTGATTCTAATATTAATAATGCTCCTTCTCTTGCTGGTGATGATTGCTGGTGGTAGTTGTTTATTATGTTATAAAAATAAAGAAATGGTTTTATATAAGTGTTAATTCTTTTTTTAGTATTTCGTATATTATTATAGTACTTGTGTGCCTTTGGCACTCATTGGTTGCTATCATTTACTTTTTGTGAACCACCCAGAGAGCTTCGGCTAATGGGCAGTATAAAAATGTAATAAATAAATAAACGACCGAGGCCATGCCCCCTTGGGGGCCGGACATGTTGAGTTGGCTCCGCCTTGGGGTGGGCATGTTGGGGTGGCCACGCCTCCTGAGGGCGGCCATTTTGTCCTCCTTTTTGGTTTCCAAAATATGGTCACCCTACACTAAGTCATGGTTCGCATGCCACACTAAAGCATAATGTTTATTCATTATGAGTTTACTCATTATTTTACAGTGCAATTCTATATGTGTCTACTCGGAAGTGAGCCCCAATGAGTATAATGGGACTTATTCCAAGCTAAGAGGGTATAGGATTGCAGCCTTAATTAGGGTGGGATTATATTGTAGGGTGACCATATGAAAAGGAGGACAGGGCTCCCATACCTTTAACAGTTGTATAGAAAAGGGGATTTCAGCAGATGTTGTTTGTATGCATGCCACATCTGGTGAAATTTCCTCTTCATCACAACAGTTAAAGCTGCAGGAGCCCTGTCCTCTTTTGTATCTGGTCACACTAGGCAGGGCTCCTGCAGCTTTAACAGTTGTGAAGAAGAGAGAATTTCACCAGGTGCTGCATGCATAAAAATTAGGGGTGTGCACGGACCCCCCGCTCCGCTTCACTTCCAGATCCGCGATTTGCGGATTGGGCCGCTTCGCTCCGCCCCCGCTCCGCCCATGTCCGCTCCGCTCCGCTCGGAGCTCCGGATCCGGATCAGAGCTCCGTTTCCCCCCCCCCATAGGCTTGCATTAAGCTAAAAAAGTATACAACTTTTTTTCTGTGAAAGTTAGAAACCTCAAGTTTGGCACCATGACACCTCATGGAGGTATACACATGCATGCCAAGACTCAAGGCAATCCCATCATCCCCTGATTTTTGGGGAATTTATGAAAATCGGGCACCCCATTCACACCCCTTTCGATAGCTCCGTCAATTTGCACGTTAGAAACCTCAAACTTGCCACCATGACAGCTTATCCAGGGATACACATGCATGCGAAGACTCAAGGCAGTCCCATCATCCCCTGATTTTTGGGGAATTTATGAAAATCGGGCACCCAATTCAAACCCCTTTCGATAGCTCCATCAATTTGCATGTCAGAAACCTCAAACTTGCCACCATGACAGATTATCCAGGGATACACATGCACGCCAAGACTCAAGGCAGTCCCATCATCCCCTGATTTTTGGGGAATTTATGAAAATCGGGCACCCCATTCACACCCCTTTCCATAGCTCCGTCAATTTGCATGTTAGAAACCTCAAACTCGCCACCATGACAGCTTATCCAGGGATACACATGCATGCGAAGACTCAAGGCAGTCCCATCATCCCCTGATTTTGGGGGAATTTATGAAAATCGGGCACCCCATTCACACCCCTTTCCATAGCTCCGTCAATTTGCACGTTAGAAACCTCAAACTCGCCACCATGACAGCTTATCCAGGGATACACATGCATGCCAAGACTCAAGGCAGTCCCATCATCCCCTGATTTTGGGGGAATTTATGAAAATTGGGCACCCCATTCACACCCCTTTCCATAGCTCCGTCAATTTGCACGTTAGAAATCTCAAACTTGCCACCATGATAGCTTATCCAGGGATACAGATGCATGCCCAGACTCAAGGCAGTCCCATCATCCCCTGTTTTTTGGCGGGGCTTAAACCTGCAGACATCTCAATGGGGCCATTTCAAAGGAAATCCCAACATGCCATGAATTGGGGAGTATGAATCTTCTTCCACACTTGAAAAATGGATTTGGAACTTCCAAAACTCCAAGTGAGCGCAGGAAGGACTTCTCCCCTGAGTCAAAGCCAGACACACACACAACATCCCTGCGAGGCGGGCAGGGGAGGAGAGATGGAAGGCAGGCAGGCAGGCAGCAGACATTTCTGGGGGCATAAGGAAGTGAGCCAAGGATAAGCCAGTAATGCATATAAAATGGAATAAATAAATAAATAAACAAAGGAGGGGTGGAATTAAAACCAGCAGTGTTGCTGAATAAACAACAAGAAGAACTTTTTTAAAAAGGCTATATCTGTCTTTTACCAGCAATAGGGGGACGTGTCCAGGGGAGGGGGAAGCAGCAGCTGCCAATTTGACTGGTCAACCAGTCTTTTAAGAAGCAAGGCTGTCAGTTCAACTCATGAAAGACATTGTTCCACCACTAAGAAGTAGAACTGTCACTTCAACTCATGATAGGCATTGCTCCACTGGGTTACTCTCTTTGGAAGGCTCTGATGGCCTTCCAAGTACAGGACAGAGTGAGGGCACGTCCACATGGGATGCCCTAGGGGAGCTCATCCCCTTGCACCACATCTTTTCAGTTGTTCCCCAAAGTTAGGGTGGGTAGCAGTGCTGTGTTTCTATCTCTTATTATTGGCTTAGTATATGGTTTCACAGGTTGTGTTTGTGCATTTGGTGGGGCTACTGTTTTAAAAAACACTGGGAAAAGTCAGTTCAGACTAAGAAAGAGAAGTTCCCAGAATCCCAAGTTACCCGTTTTGCCTATCCCCTCCTCCAACTTTGGGATCATGTGATCATGACCGGGAGTTGACTCTGCCCCTCAGCCCTTCAGAAAAGGTATTTTTCCCGCCATTTTTAAAAAAAATTCTAGCGTGCGACCCGCACCACGCAGAGAGCTGAGAGTAGTCTCAAAATGACCCCCATCCACGACTCTCCAAGCACAAGAATTTTTAGAAAGATAGCTTCAAAAACAACACAGTTATCCCCCTTTCTTTTCCGCAATGCAATCCTATGGGCAAAATGTTTCAAGATGGCGATAGAAGCGGAATGCGGAAACCGGAGCGCTCCGAAAATGGGCGCTTCTCTTCGCCTTGCTTCTAGGGGTCTGTGGTCCGCTTCTACTCTGCCTCTGGGCAAGGCGGAGCAGGCCAATTCGCTCCTGCTTCTGAGCTTCTAATCGGAGCGGAGCACATGCCTAATAAAAATGACACCTGCTGAAATTCCCTTTTCTAGGCAACTGTTAAAGATACAGGAGGCGTATCATCCTTCTCATATAGTCACCACACAGAACAATCCCTTGCACTCCCTTTTTTACTCTAGAGTAAATGCATGCAGCTGCAATTTAGATCTGGGCCAGTGCACACCAAGGCCATGGCTAGACCAGGCCTATATCCCGGGATCGTCCCAAAATCATCCCTGTACATGCAAATGACACACAGGGGATCCCAGCAGCAGGCAGGGATGACCTCTCCATTTACCTGGGATAATCCTTAGGTCTAGCTAAGGCCCAAGAGAAGATGATTAATCCATTGGAGGCTGGCAGCTCCAATTTCAGTGGGGCTGTGAATCCATTCTGGATTTCAATTGAAACCAGCCAGAACTCTAAAGGAGCTAATCAAGGTGATGAACCCTTGTCCCAAAATATGTTCAGTGCCTTGGATAACTCCTTTAGAGTCCTGGCTGGTTCTGACTGAAACCTGGAATAAATTCGCTAGCCCACGAAACTTGGAGCCACTTGCCTCCAATGGATTAAACCTCCCCTCACCCTGTAAAACACACCGTCTGCTTCTTGAACTTGCCTTCCCCATTTTGGGGTTAAGAAAAAAAGTCTCCAGTGGGCAGTAAGGTCAATGGAGACTCTTTTTTCTTTTTATCCCCCGATTTCGGGAAGCGAACAGTGATCAAATGTGATAAGAATAATGGAGAGTTAAAGAAGAGTTAACAGATCTCTTACCAATAGTTTGTTTAACCAACAAGACAGCATAAAAACTCCAGTCATTGCTGGCTGGGGCATGCTGAGCTCTGTAGGCAGCCTTCCCCCCCACCCCCAGTCTAAATATGCAAAGGATTGTGTCCTAAAACATTTAGCACCAATAGTGTAAAAAGAATATGGCTGAAGATAAATTAGGAGAACATTCTTATGTATGTTGCTGTTTTTTTCTTCTGAAAATGAACAATGAAAGGTTTTTCATTGGATTAAAAAAAGAAACAAAGAAAAGAAAACTGAACATTGCTGGGAGAGATTTTACTTTTTAACTTAATCCGCCTAGCCTGAAAAAACACACAACAGATGTTCCAATATTGCACAATAGGAGCAAATTCCCCCATTGAAACGGAAATGTTTCAAATGCAGCAGGGAAAAAAATGTTTGCAGAGGTTTCTCACAACATCATTCATTTAAACATGACTAGATGATAAGGTTCTGTGGTGGGTTTTGCAGAAAGAGATTGAGGGAGGAAACCCACCACCACCACCACAAATGAAATATACAAGGAGTGAATTAACTCAGGATAGCATTCTACAGGAAATACTCATGCAATATCACAAAGCAAGGGTAACAGATTCTTGGCCTGAGCTGCCAGCAGAGACCTGGGGCTTGTATGATTGTAGTATCACAGCATTTATATAGGGTACTTAATTTACTTTATTTTATCTTTTACTGAACAGCCCTGCAAAGTAGGACTGTACTGAAAAATTGTCAACATCCAGACCTTTATGAGAAAAGAAAGAGAGAGAGAGAGAGAGAAAGGGAGAAAGGAGGAATTTTAGGATTTCAGAATGTTGGAGAAAGTGAACCTGTGCCAGAATTTAAAAGCATTGGTTTTACTTTATTTCAAATCATTACAACAACTTAGTAAGGTAGGCCTGCACGAAAAACTAACCAGGATGCAAGCCTTTGAAAACAGGGTAGCATTTTAGGATTTCCGAAGAAAGTGAGGCTACACAATGAATACAAGGGCCAGAATTCCAAAGAATACACTGTACTACACTCTGTGGTGTGGGAACACCCCAGTGTGATGTACGCCTGGTTCAGAGGTACTCTCAAAATATATCGTCAGTAGGTTGGCAACTCCTGATTACTTGTCTACTGTGATAGATAGATAGATAGATAGATAGATAGATAGATAGATAGATAGATAGAATAAAACAAATTATATTTCTCAAGAAAACTCTTTCAGACAAGATTGTCTTTTTACTGCAAGAGTATCAGTACAACAGTACTAACTGCAAGGGCTTATGCACACACCAATTCAAACACATGAAACATTCACGCCATCCTAAACGAGCCTTCTAAACAGAGTCAAGTACATTTGCCAGTTCTCAGTGATAATCAATATCAAGTTTACCAGGCTGATTCTACATGCAACACGTCTGGGGAAACTGATCCAAGAGGATCGCTCCCACTGTTGCATGTTCTGAGGCCCTTGCTAGACCACGGGTTAGCCCGGGATGAACCCCGGGCTTGCCCCTGTGTGTCCAGATGACGCACAGGGGATCCCGGGCTCAGGCAGGGGTCAACCCTCCCTTACAACGGGCTCCAGTTGTAGCCCGGTATTTCCTGCGGCCTTGGGCTGAGCCTGAGACTGCGAGCATGTAGACCATTCCACTGCTTTTCCCGGCTACCGCAATTACTCGCGAGTAGCTGAGAAAAGTGGCGGACGGGGCGCAGCATGCCCATCGGGGCAGGGGGAGAGATCGCGGCCGGGGGGGGAGAGATCGCGGCTGGGGGGGAGGAGAGATCGCGGCCAGGGGGGAGAGATCGGGACGGGGGGGAGTGGCGACATATTTTTTTTTAAAAAAAATACCATTGCCGCTCCAGCGGTCCTGCACAGCGGCCCCTTTAAACAAAAACAAAAAAATGGCAGACACGACAGGGCTTTCCTGCAGCCCTGTCGTGTCAGACATCTGAATTGGAGTGACAGCCCGCGCTACTTGTACCGTGGGCTCGTCCCTCCTCCTGCACGGATTCCCAGGTAGGTCTAACAAAGGCCTGAGTCTCCTTTAGGTACTTTTTGGATGCTTTGAAAATATTCAAACTATTTTTACAAGTATTTGTTATCTATCAAACAATTCCAAAGATGCACTTTTTTTACCTTAAATCTTCATATAAATAAGTTTATTGAATTACCAAGCTTATCATGATAAATAACCATAACAACATACTAATGCAAATGTTTTAGCCTTCCTTGACATGTTACAGGTATGTCTGTGACACAACAATATTTCCTTGATATCATCCTATCTTGTGAGCTTGTTATATTTACGATCTGGGATAAGCTTGCTGGTCACTTATCTGATGGCCCACCTAGCATCCTTAAGTAGCCAACTGTTTTCTAGTAGCCTCTTTAACAATGCTGGAAGGAAGTCATAGCTATAAATTTAAAGCCCTAAATGGCTTGGGGCCAGGCTATCTGAAGGAACGCCTCCTCCCGTATGTACCTGCCACCCTCAAGGTCATCCTCAGGGGTCCTTCTCCGCGAGCCCCTGCCAAAGGAAGTGAGGCAGGTGGCTACCAGGAGGAGGGCCTTCTCTGCTGTGGCACCCCGGCTGTAGAATGAGCTCCCTAAGGAGGTTCGCTTGGCACCTACATTATATGCTTTTAGACGCCAGATGAAGACTTTTTTATTCTCCCAGCATTTTAACAGTTTATAAATAAATTTTAACTTGGTGTTTTAAATTTGTAATTTTGCATTGCTGCTATTTTTATCTGGTTGAGCTTTTATATTGTATTTTATATTATGGTTTTATACTGTTGTTTTATACTTTGAATGTTTTTAATTTTTGTGAACCGCCCACAGAGCTCCAGCTATTGGGCGGTATAGAAATGTAATAAATAAATAAATAAATAATAAATTCAACATGGCCCCTCTCTTGATCTGGATTCCTTTCTTATCAGTAAAGTGGGCCAATGATCAATCTCTGATAGCCTGGCATTGCTGCCTCTCATCTGGCAAACCTCAGAGATGAGACACCTTTATTACTCGCAGGTCGGAGGCCAAGCTGTGTAGAATTAGCCACTGGAATCTCATTTTTAATTCCAGAATTCTCTTGGAGGCATTTGAGTACAGAATTACAAAATTGGGCAGCGTAACAGGCCAGCAGGGGATTGAGGAGGCAAATATGGAAGACTGGTCTGATGTAACACATCAAAAGACCATATCCTTCTAGAAAGCATAACTTGGTTCAGATTGAACAAGGTCCTTTGGAAAAAAATTAATTCTGGGTAGAGATATATAGTCTAATCACAAAGGGCTATAGCCAGTTGTGGACAGTTTTCAGGCTTGCAGGAACTGCTTTGGTGTTTGTTTCTTTTTACAAGGGCCCCAAAGTCTACCAGCCATTGCCAGGTGCAAAACAAAGCAAGTTATCTACAGTAGCCTTACGTGCAGTGCCTTTGGGCAAGACATTCTTCATGGGCCTGCTCAGTGAATCTACCTTCTCACCACTATTGTTGCCAGCTGCTATCGCTCCTCATCCTCTTTCTCATCATTGATAGGGAGACATTTTTCTCCCTTTCCAATAATACTAGAACCAAGTCATCCCATGAAGTTGACCGGTGTGAGATTCAGGACAGAGAAGAGGAAGTACTTCTTCACACAGCACGTAGTTAAACTATGGAATTTCCACCACAATAGTAGTGACAGCCGCCAATTTGGATGGCTTTAAAAGGGGTTAGGCCTTAGCTAGACCTAAGGATTATCCCAGGCAAATGGAGGGGTCATCCCTGCCTTCTCCCGGTATCCCCTGTGTGTCATTTGGATGTACAGGGATGATCCTGGGATATAGGCCTGGTCTAGCCATGGCCTTAGACAAATCCTGGAGAAGGCTATCAATGGCTACTAGTCCTGATGGCTATGTCCTACCTCTGGTATCAGAGGCAGTAAGCCTAAATACACCAGATGCTCAGGAATATGGGTGGGAGGGTGCTGTTGCAGCCGTGTCCTGCTTATGGGTTCCTGGTTGATGGCTGGTTGGCCACTGTGTGAACAGAATGCTGGACTAGATGGGCCCTTGGTCTGATCCAGCAGGGCTCTTCTTATGCACTTAAGTTCTAGTTCGCACCAGTGGTGACAAGGGATGGGCGACAGAGATACCATAGAATTCTGATGCGGATCGTGGCCTCCCCTCTTCCCCTCCCTGCCCACTCGAATGCCCCCCCTTTCAACCTGTATGAGGGCATCCAGTACAGTTCTTTCTGCAATGGCTGTGAGAGGGAGAGGGTAGGTGTGAGAGAAGGAATCCTACGTCAGATTACCCCTCCCGAGGTTGTAGGTTGTATGACCCTGTTCAGACAACATGTTAAACCATGGTGGTTAAGCATTTTGATCTAAACGTTATGGCTTAGTGTGTCATGTGAACCATGATTTAGCAGGTTGTGCGAACCACTCCAAACCATGGTGGCTACATACTCACGGTTTAAACATGTTCACTAACCATTTGCTGCAAAAGAGTTAAAGGCCTAACCATGGCTTAGCGTGTTGTCTGAACAGGCCCTACATGGCCTCAGAAAGGGGAATCCAAAATAACCTATGGGCCTTGGGATGCCCATCCAGGGACCATAGGATTGTTTTGTAAAATACTTTAAATAAAATAAACATTAATTTCTTCTAAATGCTTTTAAAAAACCAAAGACAAACTGCTGGTGATTTAATTATTTTAGAAATACTATTTGCTTGGTAGTTGTGCTGGAGATATTTGTAAAGTTGTTGTAGGTGACCTGTCATTCCCACCAAAGATGTTTTGGACTACTTATCCCATAATATCTGATCTTTCACCATGTTGTGGGGTTAATGGGAGCTGTAGTCCAAAACATCTGTAAGGCACTAGTTTGCCTACCCCATCTTAAAAGGAACATTTTTTAAATTTGTATCTGAGTATATTGCTTTACCTTCACTGGAGTCCTGGGGCTGTAGCATCTTCTGTCCTGCAATATTTAAAAGTTATTGTCAATGAATCGGTTATTCCATCATCCCCTAGAAAATCCATCAAAGTTGTTCCTCAAAGCCTTTGCAATAGAAAAAGAGATTTCAGCTGAAACCCTAAAAGGCATGCATTTCATCCTCACCCCCTCCTGATTTAAACATTGTATGCTTTCAGGGGAAATGTTTTAGATACTAGAAGCAGCTTTAACTGTTGTGATGAAGAGGGAATTTCACCAGGTGCTTCATGCATACAAATGACACCTGCTGAAATCCCCTTTTCTATGCAGCTGTTGAAGATACAGGAGCCCTGTGCTTCCTTTCCGTAGGGTCACGCTGTGTAACAGTAGAGTGTCACATAGTTAAAAAAAAATGGCAGGACATTTAGCTGTTCTTTAACTCTTTCATGTGAGGCCAGGACAGAAGCAAGAAATGTGGGACATGTTTTCACCCACAGGGCTCTCAATGTGCAGAAGCTCAAAAGTTCATGTAAGTCCTTCATTTAGCTACGTAGATTACAAACTATGGCTGGCTGAAACCTGGGGGAGCGGCTGCAGTGTAGACAATACAGTGCTCTGACTTGGTTGTAAAGCAGATCCCTATGTTTGTAAGCCTAAAATTCTAAGCATGCTTACTCTCTAGTCAGTTCCTCTGTTCCCAGAGAGACTTCTGAGTAAACATGCTTAGGATAGCAGTACACAGGTTGATGACGTTGGCGATGTTTCTCAACGCATGCAGTCAGTCACACACACAGATTCCAGTCTGCAGCCCAAAGATAAACATAAAGGGAAGTAAGCAAACTGCTGCATTGTAGTGGAAATGTTGGTCACTTAGAAGACACAGTGTTTGCAAATATAAGAATTCAGAAAATAATCATTATTATATTTGAGTGAAGCTCTTCTTACTCAGGGACCAGTTGTTTTATACCAGCCTTCCTCAACCTGGAGCGCTCCAGATGTGTTGGACTGCACCTCCCAGAATGCTCCAGCCAGAGCTGGCTGGGGCATCCTGGGAGTTGTAGTCCAACACATCTGGAGCGCCCCAGGTTGAGGAAGGCTGTTTTATACTGTTGTTTTTATATTTTTGATGGGTTTAAAATTTTGTATACTTTTTAATGTTCACTGTTTTAAACTTTTGTAAACCACCCAGAGAGCTTCAGCAATTGGGCTATATATAAATTTAATAAATAAATAATAAATAAATAAACCCCACCATTCAACAATATAGCATAGGGCATTCACCCTGGCTAGATTTAATGCCCTCCCCTCCAAGTTGATGGAAGGTAGGTATAAAAAAAATCCCTTTCTGTCAAAGATGCTGCCCTTGCAATAAAACTGAAGTAGAGAACATTACTCATGTCCTCCTCTTTTGCAATTTTTATGATGATATTAGAAAGGAGTTGATATATCCTATCACACAGGCTCTGCCCGGCCGATCCCCGGAGACCCTGATGATTAGTCTCCTCCAGGGTCAAAATAAAACAATTACCATACAGGTCGCCAAATTTTTGAACCTGGCCATCCTTACCAGACCACACATGATTGTATAACTGTTTGAATATATTCAGCTCAAGGCCTAATGTTCATTTATGTATCCTCCTCTTGATTCTGCTCCCTTCCACTCTTGATCCCTATGCACTATTTCCATATATGTTTTAATGATATGTTTTCTGCGATTAATTCAATGTATTGATTCCCTGTTGAAACGATTTGTATTCTTCTCTTTCTGGTCAATTGACTGAAAATAAAGATGAACTGAATTGAACAAGGTAGCCTTCCTCAACCCGGCACCCTCCAGAGGTGATGGATTAGAACTCCCATCAACTCCACCCAACACGGAGAATGGCACGTTATGAGTTTTAGTCCAAAACCTCTGAAGGGTGCCAAATTGGGGGAGGCTGCAGTAAGAAATATCCCCCTATACACAAACACACAAACACACATTCATCCTTTACCCACCAACCACCCTCACGTGAGTGTTTTTCAAAACCTGGGCCTCACTTTTATTTATTTTCACCATTAATTTTTATTGCTCATCACCCAGGAGACCTTGTCAATTGGGCAGTATACAATATAAACAAATGAATCCATAAAATGCGTAGCATATCAATGGCCATAGCTAGAGGAGGGCTTATCCTACGGATTGCCCCGGGATCATCCCTGTGCATCCACATGACGCATAGGGGATACCAGGGGCAGGGAGGGATGATCCCTCCATTTCCCTGGGATTTTGCCCTACCCTTGCAGCCCGGTTTTTCCGCAGTCCCGGGCTGATCCCAAGACCGTGGAACATGTGGCCGGGTGTTACTCGCGAGGAGCCAGGAACCGTGCACAGGCTGCAGAGCTCCTTAGGAGCTCTGTGCCCATCAAGGGTGGGGTGAGGGGAGTGGGGGATTTTGTTTTTAAAAAAACCACCACCTACCTTTGAGCCCACAAGTGGTTGTGCGCTTCTTCTGTGTGTTTTTAAAAAAGAAAATGGCAGGCGTGACATCCTCTCCCTCCGCACTGTCGCGCACGGCTGGTAAACAGAGGGGGAGATCTCGCGATAAAAATATCACAAGATCCTCACTCCTCCGTCACGTTAGACCAGATAGGTCTACCTGAGGCCAATAGGAAATGATGCCATCTTGCTTAAACCCTTTTCCTCCTATGCGTGAAGCACTGGGGCAATGCTTCTTATTTGTGCAATGACCTGGTGATTGTGTCACCAGCAATGAGTTATTGCCGAGATTTCCTTCCCCTTCTCTGGGTTCTGTGAAATTCATCTCTCATCGCTTCCCATGCATAAACAAGGTCTAGTGAGTAAGGAATCAGGGTCTCCTTTCTGTGAACCACCCAGAGAGGTTCAGCTATTGGGCAGTATAAAAATGCAATGCATGAATAAACTAGCAGACCACCCTGTGCAGTGAGTACCCCAAAATCTACACTCTTCCTCAGGTTTCATCAGAGCCTCAGCATCCATTTCCTTTTCCTCTGATGTGCTGGTGAGCTCCACAGGCTTTCACGGGAGTGCTGGAAGCCTCCACGTACTCTCCCCAAATTCAGAAATATGTAGGGTGGCCACCTCAGCATCACCAAAAAAGAGGGCAAGTGTATGTGTATAGGTACCAATTTAGAAATAATAATTTCAGTAGCAATCCCACAATGCCCTTGACGTAAAGACACTCTAGGGTAGAGGTGGGCCACTTGTGGCCCTCCAGATGCTTTGGCCTACAACTCCCATCACAGCCAATGGTGGGGGAAGATGATGGGAGCTGTAGTCCAAAACATCTGGAAGGTCACACTGTGAACTGCCCAGAGAGCCTCGGCTGTTAGGTAGTATAAAAATAACATAAATTAATAAATAAGTTGCCAGCCCCTGCTCTAGGGCATTGTGGCAATTTAAGCAGCCACCTGCCCATGCTGGCACAAGGTCAGCTTGCAGTTGGAGCTCCAGAGCAGGTATCAGTGTTGATGGGGCTCCGGGGCAGGTATCAGTGTTGATGGGCCCTACCAGGCCCATCAGCCTGGTAGGGTCCATCAACCGCCCATGGGTGGCTGGTACTGATGCCAAGAGTATGAATTCATGTCTTCAAAACATGTGGAAGGGTGAGAGACAGGAAAGGTGCCTTGAGGTGTGGTGGAAAGCAGGTGAGCATCCAAGATAAACACAATAAAAGTAGAAGAAACTTTAAGGTGGATTCGTGCATTGAGCAGGGGGTTGGACTTGATGGCCTTGTAGGCCCCTTCTAACTGTACTGTACTGTTCTATGATTCTATGATTCTAAGAGTCTCAGGATGCTATAGACAAATTTATTGTGGAAAAGCCTTCAGGTGCATCAGCAACTCTTGTTCTTCTCCTGAATGGACCCCAGGGACAGCAGGACTTTAGTTCAGTGCCTCATCCCAGTAGTGCCTTTAACTAGGGCTTATCTGTTCAGGATTGTTTCCCTGGCAAACTGAGCAATGCTTTAATGAGACAATAATTCCCCCCTTTACTGTTACTCAAGATGTCTGTCCTGTAGCTACTTGCAAACAGCAGGGCTGCTACCTTCTGGGTCAGACTGGAGACCTCTCATTCACTAGGAGATCCGATGGCAGAAAAAAGAGCCAGTGTGTTGTATCATTCACCCCAAACAAATCAATAGACCCTTGATATTGAACAGCAATGTAGTAATTACTCATTAATGAAAGCTCCTTGTGATGAAATACTGAAATTGCAGTAAATTCCAGAGTTGTCATCAATTAATTGCTTTCTGTTATAAACATTATTTAGTAGAATGAGTCATGAATGACAATTCCATTCTGCACAGACATAGTTACTTTTGTATGAGTATATTTGCTATTGTTAATATTAAGAGACATTTTGAAATGCCATTACTTGCAAGGTAGATGTATACATTTCATGCTCACTGCTATGAATTTGCTTAAATCTTTCACTGCTGTATGGGAATTATATTTGTCCTGAGATCTTGGTCCTTTGGTTCTTTGAGACTTTGCACTTCTACTTGCTACAGCTAGTTTTCAGTGTTGTGCACGTATCTACATTTCTAATGTATATCCATCACATTCTCACCGAGAGTTTTCTTTGTCATATTGAAGGTCTATGGATCTGTTTGGTGCTTTCCCCTGAAGGTTCTCCTCCCTGCCTTTGGCCTTTGGCTACCATTCATCCCAACAGGCTGAAGCCCTCCTTTGCAAGCCAGTCCAGTTGGGAAAAAGTCCTGGAGCCTCTCTCCAGCAAGGACCCATGTGCAAGGCTGCTGGCACCCTTCCCTGCCAGCATATGTACCTACTCATGAGAAACCCCTCTTGTGCTTTGCTCTGAAAAGATATGACACAAGAACTCACCTGGGCAAGCTACGGACCAAGTCAAGAGCACTTGGCCCTCCTCGTCCTGGGTGGAAACAGCCATTTTGAAACACAGCTTTGTAAAATATTGCAAAAGGATCCTAAAACTACAGAGGGAGTCAATGTGATGAGTGGAGCAAAACCTGCCCGGTCCAGTTTTGGAAATCCCAGCTTCTTTCAATGATTTTCAGAACCTGGGTGAACTGTGCTTCATAGAATAGTAGAGTTGGAAGGGGTCTGTAAGGCCATTGGTAAAGTGTTCACCGCAACTGCAACAGCACAGCAGTTCCTCACGAGGAAGCATGCCAGCTTGCTGCTTCACCTCGGAGGCCTCCCCAATAACACATCTGACTTACATGTAGGCACTCTGGCCTGCCTTTCAACAGGAATCCATACTTATTGTAGTGCTTTTTCAGTGAGCATGGACTCCCCCACAGCAAAACCCAGATGCTGTGGCACCCCGGCTGTGGAACGAGCTCCCCAGAGAGGTTCGCTTGGCGCCTACATTGTTTTCCTTTCGTCACCAGCTGAAGACCTTTTTATTTTCTCAGTATTTTAACACCTAAATTAACTTAAATTTAAACTCTGCTGTTTTAATTTCATATTTTAACCTATATCAATTTTTGCTGTGCGGTTTTATCCTGGTCGTGCTTTTTATATCATAGAATCATAGAATAGCAGAGTTGGAAGGGGCCTACAAGGCCATCGAGTCCAACCCCCTGCTCAATGCAGGAATCCACCCTGAAGCATCCTTGACAGACGGTTGTCCAGCTGCCTCTTGAAGGCCTCTAGTGTGGGAGAGCCCACAACCTCCCTAGGTAACTGATTCCATTGTCGTACTGCTCTAACAGTCAGGAAGTTTTTCCTGATGTCCAGCTGGAATCTGGCTTCCTTTAACTTGAGCCCGTTATTCCGTTATTGTATTTTTAAATTGTTGGTTGTTTTATTATGCTCTTCATGGTTTTAATTTTTGTGAACCGCCCAGAGAGCTTCGGCTATTGGGCGGTATAGAAATGAAATAAATAAATAAATAAATAGTGGAGCCCTGGTCAGGTACACTACACAAGGAGATGCTGCAGACTATGTCAGCTGTTCTCAGAAGAAGAGATTGTTGGCGCACAAAGCCTGAAAGCAAAGGGGACCCAGGTACTCCTAAACTCAGCAGGGATCTCCAGGAGCGTAGTCTTGCTGGACACACACAGACTTTTTTTGCTCTGGCAACTGCTAGTTAATTTAAATTCCTTGTCTCTCTGCTAGGTAGGGAAGCTGCAGTTACCTGATTCCTGGTCTGTTCCTGAAATCCCATTAGCCTGCTCACACATTGAAGTTTCCTCTGGAATCCCTTCGGATGTCATCTTTCTTCAATCAAGATGCTGGGCAAACCGTTGAGTTCTTTCACACACCCAAGCTTGTTTTAGAAAATCTGCACTTTGGTTGCCTCTGAAATTGGAAATGAAGCCATGAGAAAAAGGTCCAGGCGAAGATGCTCAGAGCAATTGGGTTGGCAAACTGGTGCCCATCCCCCTTTTCAAATATTGGATCCAAGTTTGAGAATTAGGAAGCATTTGACCTCATGATAACTTATACCAGAGATGGCCAACTTGTGGCCAAAGAGCAGAAGAGCTGGGCCTGCTGAGTGGTTCTGTCATTCTTTCTATCACCTCCCTGTCTTAGAGGGTTGATATCATAGAATTATAGAATAGTAGTGTTGGAAGGCGCCTATAAGACCATTGAGTCCAACCCCCTGCTCAATGCAGGAATTCCACCATAAAGCTCAGAGGGGGGAGAGCAAAACCCAAACTTAACATGAGACCTGGCAACACCTCCATCCCTCCCCATGCTCATCTCAGAGCCGGAGGCCACTCTGACGACTCAGAGGCCCCGGAACAACCATCCCTTCCATGTTCTTCCTGCTTGGAAACCACATGTGGGAGACACACATATTGCTGTTGAGCTGGTGGTCCCTGAGCCCTCCCAACATTAAGTGCAGAAATGCTACAGACCCCTTGCAGTGTCATCACCGAGGTCTTTGGGAGCTTCTCTCCATTTCATATCACACTCTGTATATATCAGATTGTATATCTTGTAGTTGTGTGCTTTGGGCACTCTGTATATATCAGCTAAGGAGCAGCACCTTGCACACTGGACTTCAACTGGTGGCTCTGGAGCCATGAATGGTTTGCAGCCTAATTTGCGTTGGACTGCAACAGCAGGATGACTACTGTACAAATGTATCAGCCTTCCCTGGTGTCTTCCTGGTGTTTTGAACCACAACTCTCAGCATCCCTGGCTGTGACAGAGGACAGTTGAAAGCCAAAACATCTGGAGGGCACCAAGTTGGGCAAAGCTTGAAATCTATGTCAAAATTATTAAGAAGTGGGTCTCCAAATGCATGCTTGGTTAAAAGGTTTTTTTTTTTAACAAAAATAAAAAATTTAAACCTCAAACTTTAAAAAATTCCTAAAAATCAACAGTTGTGCTTCAAACTTGGTATGGCTAAATCCCTACTTAAGAGCTATCATGGTGTCAAGTTTCATCTCCTTATCTTTAAAAATGACTTTTTAAAAAATATATATATTAAAACCTCAACTTTTAACAAATTCCTAAAAATCAACAGAACTGCTTCAAATTTGGCATGGTTAAAACCCTACTGAAGTGCTATCATGGTACCAAGTTTTATCTCTTTACCTTTAAAAATGACAGTTTTTAAAAATAATAATTTTAAAACCTCAAAATTTAAAAAATTCCTAAAACTCAATGTATGAATGGATCTGCTTCAACCTTGGCATGGCTAAAGCCCTCTTTGAGAGCTATCATGGTGCCAAGTTTCATCTCTTTACCTTTAAAAATGACTTTTTTAAAAAATAAATAAATTAAAACCTCAAATTTTTTTTAAAAAACTCCTAAAAATCAACGGAACTGCTTCAACTTTAGCATGGCTAAAGCCCTACCTAATCATGGTGCCATGTTTCATCTCTTTATCTTTAAAAATGACAGAGTTGGAAGCATTCTTGTTAATTCCCATTACAGTAGAGCTGCCCTTTGGGTAGGGAGGATGGGGAAAATCCTGATTTTTCTTCAAATTTCATAACTGCCCCCCCTTCCAGATTTGCTACCAAAAATCCTAACAAATCCAGGGTTTTCCTGTCATATGGTCACCCAGAATTGGAATGGGATGCAGCTTTTTGACGTGAAGCATTGAAGTCCATTTTTATAAATCAAATAGAATATTACTACTAGTCACTGTTTTGCTATATCTTAACACCAAATAAAATGAGTATAAAAACAATAAATATGCTTAGTCACATAATCTGCCAATGGCAAGTTACTACTATATTGTGGAAATTAGCAGCATTAGTAATTGTGAGACTAACTGTGAATTTATAACTTCCTTTCAAATTATACTGAAAACATATCAACCGATAATAACACACTTTTACTTGGTGCAAAATCTGAAGTATGGGGAAAAACCTGCGAGGACTCCAAAATTGTCTGATTCTTGCTTAGCTCAGTAATCTAAAGTTTAGAATCTAACCAAGTGAAATTGTGAGGCTGATGCTGTTGACTGCTACCTTTTTATACATTTTGGAAGCAAAAACACAAACTTATGCACTACTTTTATGGAAAGGCAGCTTATAATAAGTAGGGCTTTAACCTTTCTCTCTGCCATGGCTCTTACTTGAATCAGGCAGCTGCAGAAGAAAGGAAAGGCAGAGAGTCACATGCTCTATTGCTGGGGGGAGGGGTGAATTGGGGTGTAAGCCCTCCTGTTCCTTTTGCATCTGCATGACAGGCAAACATTCAACAGGTGGAGCATTGCTCTACCACTGCATTTCTAAGTTGGAGAAAGCTGAACCTCTTGAATGTCTGCTTGTCACACAGCTGTTATAGGCATGGGAGCCCAGCCATGAAAAAGTGGCAACTGTAGTTAGCCAGGCTGAGAAATGCCGCCTCTGTTATGTGTCTCTCACGTGGCTGTAAGGATTTTGATTGTTATTTCCTGTGGATGAAAGTCAAATCTGCCAGCCTTCAGCTCTCACGTTTGATGCAATTGCATTTTCCATGGCCTGGGCTCTCAGGGATTGCTCACATGACTTTGTCTGGCTCTCCCGCGTCTCCCCCCCCCCTTTTCTGGCATTTATTGCGCATGTGTTTTATAAATGTAATAAAATAAACCCCCATCCTCCCCAGAAAAAGTCCGGTTGCCGATCTGAATGAGCTAATTACTTCCTGTTTTCAGAGAAGTGACGGAGCCGCGTGTTTAGACCTAGATATGATGGGGCTTTTAGTCATATACAAAAGTTTGCTCTGAATTCAGAGAGAGACACACATGCGCGCACACTCATTTGGATACCTCTATCTAGGGATGTTGTAGAGACCGACAACTGGTTCAAATGCGTTCAGATTTCTATGAAGCTGATTTTTACGCAGCAGAGCCCCTTTTTTGAGTCACACAGTTTACTTTTGGGAGGCATTGGCACTCATTGGCATTGGCACAAGCAGGACAAAATTGTGATTTAAAAAATATGCAAGTTCAGCAATGAGGGGCACATCGACAGAAAGACAATGGACAATCCACAAAACTCAAGACAGCATGAATTTAACAAAACCTGTACATCCCCAGGTCTACCCTTCCCGCCCTTCATACTGCATTTACTACACATGCCTAGACATGTCTATTCAGAAGGAAATCCCACTGCATTCAGTGGGGCTTACTCCCAGTTAAGTGTGGGTACACAAGGCCACAGCCTTGGCAAAAAAAAAGTGGAATATAATCCGACCCTTCGACCACATTCCATACCGATTGCACCGCTGCGGCTTGAAACTTGGCTCCGTATGAATGGATGAGCACAGGCGCGCGCACACTGACCCGTTTGCCACTTGCTGAACTTCCTTTCATTCACTCACTCGCGGTCTCGTTCAAACAGAACCAGGCTGATTAAACCAAAACGTCAGCAAAAGGGGAGGGTGCGGCAGCCGGGAGAGTTCGAAATAGGCTGATGCACACAGACCCGCCCCCCTGCAGAACGCCTTATCTGTAGTGGGCCGGGATGGTGCTGCTACCGTCCCAGCCGGGCTTGTGAATTTCCCGCGGGCAGCTGATTGGCCGCCGTGAACAGAATGCTGGGCAGGCTGGCTGGATCCGACGTCAGCCGTCCACATACTGCACGTTGTCGGCACTTAGCCATCCCCCACCCACCGCCGTCTCTCTCTCTCTCTCTCTCTCTCTCTCTCTCTCTCTCTCTCTCTCTCTCTCTCACTCACACACACACACACACACACACACACACACACACACACCTGCCTAGGACTGCAGGCGAGCTTCTGAAACAACAGCAACAACAACAACACGTGTAAAGGACCAGCGCTTGGGGCAGGTGTGATGCGGGGGGGGGGAAGCAG